>NC_091468.1:49647135-49963385 GCF_027789765.1 Dendropsophus ebraccatus
TCATGAGGGTGGAGAATTTTTGTCCGTGGTGAAGACACGGATATTGGTTGTTTGTTTTTTCATCATACTAAAAAGAGACAAACAGCCAATTTTGGCAAGTGAAAAGTAACACATGCACCGACATACATGAACCTACATAAAGGTAAATCACTATCCAAAAAAGCTGATTGATAATAAGAATTGTAGACAAATCAGTCAGAAAACAAAAGAGCAGGAGCTGATTCTATAGCTTGGAGCTGAGGCACTGGCTGTATGAGCAGAGATGAGCCATCTGGGATCAACATCATCCCAGCAAAACTTCCTGCAATCCATGTAGGTTATACACAAAAAAATAAGAAAAAACAGGAATATACCCACAATCATGTATTTTATTTAATATTTTTTTAAAAAATCAACCATATTAAAAAACACGCATAGGGGATTACCAATATGTCAGTATCCAGGTGACAAGGGTATAACTATAATTCATAAATAGTGTACTCAAAATGACTAGTGCCATAACTATGTAAACCTGTAACCTAAGCTCCATCTTAGTACTACTGCAATTACGATCCTTTCAAAATATAAATGTATAAATGTCTAGTGTATTTGCCACTAGAGACCATCCCCAATAGAAGTTTATCACTCAAAGCTGGCACTCACCCATAACGTTGACCCTGGTACCGCAACCCTCAACGTACGTTTCATGTAATCTTGCATCCTCAGGAGGGTGAATATGCAAAAGAAGAGCCTGTGGAGCCTCATTGAAGAGTCTCGAAACACAGGACTAGCCAGATATCCCTCCGGGAAGGACCCAGCCAAGGGGCAGATCCTGTAGGGAAACCACCGAAACCACCATATTAAGTAGCTCTATAAGTCAATGTTATGACAAGGGGAAAACCGAGGCCAGGTATCCATTCACATACAGCTGTTTCGGGGTGTTGCCCCTCATCAGTGTGGAGCAGGAGGGTGACATCCAACTATCGTCCCATGGTGGTTTTTATAGGGGATGCCAAGCACTCACTTCCATAAATGCGAGCCCATGGTGAGGGGGAGAACTTGAATCACGCCACTTCCGGTCCGGCCTCCAACGGTGGCACGCCCATTTGGCATGTGTAACACTCCGGATGTATGAGCAGACATGAACCGTCTGGGATCAGCATCACCCCAACAACACTTCCTGCAATTCCTGCTGGTGTCTCAGTTACTAGATGAGGACTAAGCCTAACAACAGGCATTGAAGAGAAAATTTGGTGGAAGTGAGGCCCCTTGTAGCTGAAACTTTAGATATTTGATATTAAATTAGATATTTGCTTGTGAACACGCCTAATAAGCACAAGTCATTTAAATGGTTGGGGTATGTATTCAAACTACTATGTTAGGCTCCATACAACCAGTTTATACAACGCCATAAAATGGTGCCTGTTGAAGTCTATGAGTCACTACTGTATCCAAGTGACTTGTGCGGAATACAGCAGATATGGCAAATAATTCTGGTATGCTCCATCTGATGTCAATGTTCTCCCCTTGGATGTTCTAATTGCATTGCATCAAGAGGAGAGGATCCCTGTAATGTGGAGTGGACCCTGCCTATGGCTCTGTGTATGACTCCATGTGCCCTCCCCTTCTGTGTGCATGATCTCATATTACATCAAAATCTAATATTTTCAAGCAACCTATATGGGTTAGAAAAATCTTGCCTTTGGAATGCCAATTTCTTTTTCAGATCTAGTGAATTAAAAAAAATTCCATCTCTTGAGTCGGCAAATTCCGTAGATCCATCTGTCAAGAAATGTCACATTAAAATCCGCTCAGGGAGAGAGATGTTGTTGTGCTTCATTGTTGAGCCCTTCAGCCTGGTGGCACCCTAGGCAAATGTCTGCTCTTTCTAATCCTTATTATACATCAACATAATATCATTACAGATCCCAAAAATATTCTTTTATTTGTGAAATACATCCTTTAAGCGTTTTTTTTTTTTTGTTACGGTTACTGCACAAAACAATCAAAATGCTTCTAAATCACCACTAAATTCTCACATTTTCAGCCAAGTGAGCTAGATTTCTATTCATCTATCTCTAATTTAACATTTCTAGGATAGTCTGACAACTCCTGAAGCCATCACTACAGATCACAGACTCTCAATGGAAGGTTGATAACTCATTGTATTGATAATGTATTGATAAATTTTGCATTGACAACTTTTGAATTGTAAGATATATTGCAAATCAGATGGCAGCAATAGATTTCTGGTCTTCTTCGATATGTTATAGGACCACCTTCCCTTTGGAAAAAGTTGCCTTTTAACCAATATGGCGGCTTTCAAGATGACAGCCATATTCTGGGCATAGCCTAAAACATAGGCCCCCCTTACAGATTACTTGCTGGGGTATTCAGCTATCAAAGGTTAAAGGTCAAATCAGATTTTATTCCTGAAATCCTAAGATGTAGCTAGGTGAAGAATATAGATGATCAAATGGCATTGATGTTCAGGTTTGTATGAACTCAAACCATTGGTATTTGACTCTGTGGGGAAGGTGGAGACAGCCCAAGTCCCGCCTGGAAAACAGGTATACAACCTATGGCCCAGGCTGTATTTCTGTTTTCCAGGCGGGACTCGGGCTGTCTCCACCTTCCCCACGGAACGGGAAGACTGCAGGAGTCAAATACCGATGGTTCGAGTTCGTACGAACCTAAACATCAGCGCTGTTTGATCATCTCTAGTGAAGAACACAGCAGTATTTTCCACCTTTAGTGGTTGCTAAGCTGCAGTACCCCACATGGCCACTACACAATGTATAGCGCTGTCTGCTTCCGACCCTGTTCTCTGTTTTGACTGTTTTTGGCTGTTCAGAGAGGGTGCTGGGTATCAGGCTCCCTCTGATCTGATACAGATCCATGTTTTCCAGAAATCCCTAGGGTTGCATCTGACTTCTTCAGCCACCAGCATTTAAAGGCTGCACGGTCGGACTTAAGATGGATAGATAGATAGAAAGATAGATAAAGCTTAAGTGAACTGAATGAACCCGGGGCATGACTCCAGTTCTCATTTAGAAGCAGTAATCCGCAGTCGCTATCATCACTAAGCACTGGGAGCCTGAGCCTCCACTTCCTTCAAAAACTGTCAAGCAGAAAGGATTTCACAGCGTTGCTTTAATCTACAAATCATGTGACTACCCGAGCGTAATGCTTCTAATATTACCCAGCAGGTCACGTGCCGGAGTCATTTAGATGATTGGACAGTATAAACTCATAGCCATATTAGTGTTTGGATAAATCCTTCGCTTCCATTCTGTATAATCTTTGCCATGCTTTATAGTACTCGGAACTCCACAGCTAAAATAAAGCATGAATGGAAGCTTATCCCTCTAAATCAACTGGGAGTCTGCTGCTGCCAGGGATCTCCTAGCGGCAAACATCACCAGAATAGAAGTAGTGCTGTAAAGAAGTATGCAGCAAGGAAATATATATAATTTTTTTTTGCATTTTGTGTAATTTTGGGGAAGATACTGAAGCATAGATTAGAAAACAATGTATAGCATACAGATAATGCATAGTATAGAATATTCTTCTAGCAGCATGAACTGAATCTTCCAGATCCTATGTTCCCATGCACCAGCCCTGTCTATACAATACCAGTTGTCTGAGACTAGTGCTGTCTGCAGAAGTCATATTCAGTTTACTGTGTATACACAAACAATCTAATTTCATTACCTGGCAGGACATGTGCCCATATATATATATATATATATATATATATATATATATATATATATATATACTAGAAAATGTACCCGGCGCTGCCCGGGTATAAAGTGTCAGTGTGTGTATAGAGGGTCCTGTATACCTGTAGTATAGAGTTGGTGGAGGTGCTGTATACCTGTAGTATAGAGTTGGTGGAGTTCTTGTAAACCTGAAGTATATAGTTCGGGGGTCCTGTATACCTGTAGTGTATAGTTTGGAGTTCTGTATACCTGTAGTATAGAGTTGGTGGAGGTGCTGTGGCAGTGTTATCCAGTCACAGTATGGTGGTATTGGTCAGGTCTGGTATGGCGGTGTTATCCAGTCACAGTGTGTCAGTATTGGTCAGGTCTGGTATGGTGGTGTTATCCAGTCACAGTATGGCGGTATTGGTCAGGTCTGGTGTGGTGGTGTTATCCAGTCACAGTATGGCGGTATTGGTCAGGTCTGGTATGGAGGTGTTATCAAGTCACAGTATGGTGGTATTGGTCAGGTCTGGTATAGCAGTGTTATCCAGTCACAGTGTGGCCGTATTGTTCAGGTGTGGTATGGCAGTGTTATCCATTCAGTGTGGCCGTATTGGTCAGGTCTGGATGGCAGAGTTATCCAGTCACAGTTTGGTATTGGTTAGGTCTGGTATGGCAGTGTTATCCAGTCACAGTATGGTGGTTTTGGTCAGGTCTGGTGTGGCGGTGTTATCCAGTCACAGTATGGTATTGGTTAGGTCTGGTATGGCAGTGTTATCCAGTCACAGTATGGTGGTTTTGGTCAGGTCTGGTGTGGCGGTGTTAAATGTGATGTCTGGAGCTATTATCTACCAATCCTGATGCTAATTGGTGAGTGAGGATGGGGCGTCTTCAGGTTTAGTGCTTAGGGCAGCAGCAGCTGGTAATACTGTCCTGTATACCTGTACTGTATAGATGGAGTAGGAGGTCCTGTGTGAGGCAGCTTCCCTAGCAACCACAACTTCCTGTGAAAATGAAAGTAGTAATCCTATTGGTTGCTAAGGCTCCAACTGCTGTTTTCTCTGGGCAGCTGCAGCTAATTATATTTCCTGTGTGTGCAGTGTGGAGATTTTCCAATTCATCTCTATGGGGCGCCGCTCATCTCCCTCCCCCTCCTCTCCTGTACATCTGGCGGGGACGGGACCTTCGCTAAAACCTTCCCGGGCACCCAATGTATCTGTGTGCCAAATTCGGGGTCAAACGGTTCAGGCGTTTGGAAGTCTATAGAGGACAGACAGACAGACAGAAGGACAGACAGACAGACAGACTTTCATTTTTATGATATAGATATATGTATATATATATATATATATATATATATATATATATATATATAGTCTGAGCACCAAACTGAATTTAATAATAAAAAAAAAATGTTACTATAATTAACAAAGATTTTTTAAAAAATTGTGACGTCATACAGACACGTCAAAATTTGTGATTTCCCGGGGTCTGGGCACTCAGACTTGTTAGTGCCCAGGAGAAGCGCATGGCTAAGTACTTCTCTCTCTGGCTGGCTGCAGGCATTGTCAAGATGGGGTAAATTAGGCCCACCAGGGAATTTGATTCTTGGGGACCACCCTACATACAACAGTTATAACCAGCTCCAAATCTTTCACATGACTATAGCGACTTGGCACAAAGCTGTGTATGTGACCAGCGATGTTAGCTCACTGATAGTAACTTGCCAACAGGTTTACTTATAAGAGGGGAAATTAAAAATAAGTGGAAAATAACTCACAGGCATGTGCAGCAGTGCTGGGGGATTATATATTATCCTGGAACTGATAAACAGGGAGGCCCTCCTCTTGCTCAGGTGCCCACCAAGGGGTAGGGCCCACCGGGGTATTCCCCTGATCCCCTGTGGGCCAGTCCAAGCCTGGCTGCATGGGGCTGGATTCTATAATCCATAATCGGAGAGAGCAGTGAGATAGGGAGAGAAGCGCTCAGCTGTGCGTTTCTCCCAGTTATTTCTAGTGATCATTTGGGTGCTAAACACCCAACCCATCAAAACTTTTGGCATGTCTCTTTAGCATGTGTACCGACCTTCTACTCCATTCAAAACAAAGGGGTAGACGAAACTTTAGGGAACAACGTATTTCAGTTTCTATAGGTTTTTAGCACCTAGAAGCAAACCATATTTTACTCACGGACAGCAAACAGAGATTTTGCATCTTTTAAGGACTTGAAACACAAAGTATATTAAAAGGTACAGAATTTTCATAATTTAAAGGGGTTTCAGAACTGGTTTCAGAAAGTTGTATAGATTTGTAATTTACTTCTATATAAAAATCTCAAGTCTTCCCGTATTTATCAGCTGCTGTATGTCCTGCAGGAAGTGTTGTTTTATTTTCAGTCTGACACAGTGCTCTCTGCTGCCACCTCTGTCTGAGACAGGAACTGTCCAGAGCAGGAAAGGTTTTCTATAAGTAGCTGTGTTTTACCTAACCCTGGATCACCCCCTTACTACATAAGAGGCCTGCATTATTCATAGAGAAGATGAGTCCAACATAAACATAGTATGCACTCTCTGGCCTCAGGGCCTCATACTAGAACGACATGCATTGTTCCTCAGTGTTTACCTATGCACAGCTGTCAGGCACACCATGTACTTTATTTGTTCTTGTGCCAAGTTTATCAATGAGTGAGTCTGTACAGTATGACCAAGGGAAACATCTGCATGGTGGTTGTACGTGCTTCATTTTTTTTTTTTCGTGTGGACCCTGGTTAAATATCTGAGATAGGGAAAGCACTACAGTGGGAACATGACCTAATGTAAGTGTATACAGTCTCTGTACGGTGCTGTGGGATATGTTGGTGCTATATTATTAGTGACAAATCAGAAGCCTGTAGCTTCTCAATCGGTTTTATAGGCAACTATGGTAAATGTATATTCCTTAGACACACAACTTACTATTTTTGAAAAGAACGGCCATTGTTTTTTCTATTAAAACGATGGCCGTTCTTTTCATAATGCAATGACATGCTTTGAAGTCAATAGAATAACGGCCATTGTTTTCACACGACGCATTGAACGACGTCCGTTGTTCAATGGATTGTTTGAAAACAACGTTCGTTCTTTTGAAGAATAGTACGTTGTATAGAGCTCACACGTTCAGTGTTTTTCCTGGTCCATTAATGTAGTCCGTTTTGCATCCGTGTCTGTGTTTTTCACGGATCTGTTTAAAACATTTTAAATTACATTGATTACATCGAACACGGATGTCACATCCATGAAAAACAGGGATCTCATTGATTTCTATGGGGAATCCGTTCCGTGCTTCCGTTCCGAGTTATCACATGTCCTATTTTTAAACAGAATGTATTAAAGGTCCGTGAAAAAACTGAACATGTGAATGGCCCAATACAAAGCAATGGGCTATAAGTTTGTCCGTGCACACGGATAACTTCACGGAACGTGTAAATGCAGCCTTATAGCCACAGTTTAGTAGTATGAGATTACTTCTGCCTGTAGCAGCTCTGGTTAAAGGGGTTGTCTGCTGTCGAGTCATTAATAGCAGTCACCAAGAAAAGCTATATATATATATATATATATATATATATATATATATATATAACATTTCAGCAACAAGGTCCGCATTGTGAAGGTTAGACTTGGTCCAAGCATGCCCAGGAAGGCATTTCTTGGCATGTCTCTGGTATGCTGTAGTTAGTATTTACCAAAAGTACTCCATGGATGGAGAATGGGTGAATTGACCCGAGGCTCATGGGGAGCAAATGCTAGCCGTTCCGTATAATCCCACAAGACAGCTACTGTAGCTTAAATGATTGCATTGCTATTGCTGGCTATGATAGAAAGCTGTTAAAACACAGGACATTGCAGCTTGCAGTGTGTGGGGTTGTGACCATGCCATCTCCTGTCTTCCATCCAAGGTGCCTATAATGGACACTTGAGCATCAGAACTGTCTTACCTCCCTTTTAGGGATTGGTCCCACACTGTTAGGGTAATCTTTGGTGGGAGCCCTGTTGGGAACACTGCTCTGCCCCCACAGTGTCATCTGGCCCACCTGGTCCATTGGTCATAATGGAGTGGGCGGGCTGGATAACGCAGTGGGGACAGGACAGTGCTCCTAACAGTGCTCCCCACCAAAGATTACCCTGACTAACAAAGCCTAGGAGGAAGGTTAGACACATACCTTCCTCCTCAGCGTCCCAGCTATAGGGGGCTATCAGCGGGATAGATTTGTTTAACATGCTGATAGTTCCCCTTTAATGGTGGTTTTACACGGAGAGATAATTCGCCCGATCGCACGATTGACGATTTTGAATGAATGTTTTTTTTTTTAATAACGATCAGCGTTTAGACGGAACGATGCATCGTACAGAAAAATCGTTTTGCGATCGCTTAAGCCTATCTCATACATAGGTGAAATCGTTGAAAGACTGTTTACATGGAACGATCTGCGAACTTTTTGCGAACGATCAACGACGATTTGAGAAGTTGTTGAAAGATCAAAATGAACGATTTCTCGCTCGTCGCTTGATCGTTCGCTGCGTTTACACGTACGATTATCGTTCAAATTCGACCGTTATCGTGCAAATTTGAACGATAAATCGGACCGTGTAAAACCACCGTAAGGTGTTGATTTACCCAATTCCCCCAGATCTCAATCCGATTGAGCATCTGTGGAAAAAAAGTCAGTTTAATGGTGGCCCTTAGGGCTTCTTCAGAAAATGGAAAAAACATGTACCTTAACTGTGTGATGTGTTATAATGCTTATAGCAATGTATTTAGTGGCCTCCATTGTATGTCATAATAGGATATTGTTTATATATTGTATAGTTCCGGACAACTTCTTTAGGGAACTTACCGATCTATACATTTGTGCACCTTGGAGCTAAAGAAACTCATTGGGGGAGATTTATCAAACATGGTGTAAAGTGAAACTGGCTCAGTTGCCCCTAGCAACCAATCAGATTCCACCTTTCATTTTTCAAAGAGTCTGTGAGGAATGAAAGGTGGAATCTGATTGGTTGCTAGGGGCAACTGAGCCAGTTTCACTTTACACCATGTTTGATAAATCTCCCCCATTGACTGCTTCCTTCTTATTGATGCAAAAAAAACCCTTTATTTTAGAAAAATTAACTATAGATATCTATGCAACCCATTAAGATCACATGGACAGTAAATATTATGACTGCATATTTAAATTATACAGAGCTGTAATACTACACTAATGGGTCTGTGTTCTTTATGGGGTTTTACCGTACTTCCGTGAGCTATCTCTGACCAACTTTATTGTTTTATATTAAAGGTCAAAGGCTGTTCCCCATTTCGAGCTCCCTAATCCCAAAGCACACACCAGATCACAATGGCGGACGACGCTGATATGCGCAATGAGCTGGAAGAGATGCAAAGACGTGCAGACCAGCTGGCTGATGAGGTGAGTGTATCGGGGTGTAGATGGGAAATTGTAGATCGTTTATTCATATCTGGCTAGGATGATGTCACTTCAAAAAATAGTTGTAAGTAGCAGAAAATTTTTTAGGCTATTAAACACATACGTTCCTTACTGGAGATGAGGGAATCTACACTAAGGTTTGTGGAATCCAGGTCTAACCAATTGGTCATCGATTTGTTCAGTCTTGAAAAAGTAATTGGGTTTCCAACTGTTCCATATTCCCTGGAGAAGTCTGAGGTCTCCAGGATCTGTGTCTAACCAGACTTCTCCGGGGAAATAATACAATTGAAAAGCAGAACGACTTTTTAAGACTAAAAGATTCCTTCAATTTGGGGAGTCTTACTGTATATTCACTTATCTGTATTCAATAACCCTTATTAGTAGAACATATTTAAAATGAGCCTTAAAGGAGAAGTCCGGCAAAATTTTTTATCAAAGTATTGTATTGCCCCCCAAAAGTTATACAAATCACCAATATACACTTATTATGGGAAATGCTTATAAAGTGCTTTTTTCCCTGCACTTACTACTGCATCAAGGCTTCACTTCCTGGATAACATTGTGATGTCACAACCTGACTCCCAGAGCTGGGCGAGCTGTGGCTGCTGGAGAGGATGATGGCAGAGGGATGCCCAGTGTCCTTCCAGTGCCCTGTGTCCCTCAGTGTCCCCCTGCCATCATCCTCTCCAGCAGCCACAGCCCGCACAGCTCTGGGAGTTGGGTCGTGACATCGCCATGTTATCCAGGAAGTGACATCACCATGTTATCCAGGAAGTGACATCACCATGTTATCCAGGAAGTGACATCACCATGTTATCCAGGAAGTGACATCACCATGTTATCCAGGAAGTGACACCACCATGTTATCCAGGAAGTGAAGCCTTGATGCAGTAGTAAATGCAGGGAAAAAAGCACTTTAAAAGCATTTCCTGTAATAAGTGTATATTGGTGATTTCTATAACTTTTGGTGGGCAATACAATACTTTAATAAAAATTTTCGCCGGACTTCTGCTTTAAACTTTTTAGATATTTTTCTGAACTAATTAATACTAATGCAGAGGTAACTCGAAGGAGCCTAGGAGCTTCCGTTATTAGTAAGTTCAATGTGTAAACAGTATGCAGTAAGCAAATGAGCTCCCTCTAGTGGTGACTACATGTAGCTAAAATCTTTCCTTTTACCTATAAGTCTTTAGATGTGATTTGGAGATCTTTATGAATGGAGTCCTGATGTGTATAAATATATATTAAGATATTAAGTAGCACAGACATTTGATTCTACTTAGATTAAATTAACTAAATTGTGTTCAAGGGTAGATGTTCACAAGTAATAGCGCAGGACAGCTGAAAGGAATTTATTTTTTCTGACTGCAACCCTTTTTTTTGGGAATGCTTCAGACTAGTGTTCCATGATGATGTTACATGCAACAATATCACAAAATATCTACAGTATTTTGATGGCAAAGTCAAATAACATGGTAAATAGCTCAAGTCCAAGTATTAGGTAGAGAATTTGCCGCAATAATCTCATGCTTATATTATGCGCTGGAGTTCTTAAGTAGAAATGACCTGAAAAAGTAATGCAATAAAAATAATAAAATAATAAAAATGTGTCTATTTTTCTCAGTCTATTATCCTACAGTGTTAAGGGGGTAGTTCAGAAAAAAAACTATTTCTTTCAAATCAACTAGTGCCAGAAAGTGCCAGAGATTTGTAATTTAATTCTATTACAAAATCACAAGTTTTCCAGAACTTATCAGCTGCTGTATACTCTGCAGGAAGTGGTGGATTCTCTCCAGTCTGACAGTCTGACACTGTCTGCTCTCTGCTGCCACCTCTGTCCATGTCAGGGACTGTCCAGGGCAAATCCCCATAGAAAACCTCTCCTGCTCTCCAGACTGGAAAAATTGCACTGGACATACAGCAGCTGATAAGTACTGGAAGACTTGACCTTTTTTAATGGAAGTACTCTTCCTTCCCAGGACTTGGTGGAGAATTTTCTGTTTATAGTTTATTACAGTATGACATAAATATGAGATAAACAAATAAGAATAAAAAAAAAGGAAATAAAATACAAATATAGTAAAAAATCTGAACTTGTATAATTTAAAGCCAATATGTTTGCGTGTCTATAACATTTTTTTTCCTCTTTACCTTTCAGTCACTGGAGAGCACCCGCCGAATGCTTCAGTATGTGGAAGGGGTAAGAATCATTTATCCTGATGAAGAATTTCTTGTTTATGACTAAATAACTTTTTAACTTTATAACAGAATAACTTTTTCTACGTTATAATATGATAAAAGCAGAAAATATCAGATTTTATAGAGTTTTTTTTTACTATGATATACTTCTGGTGTACTTGCAGCATATGCAGTCAATGTCTGATAGAAGAAGTTACCACTTTTTGACCAACACTCATTGACAAAAAAATGAAAGTGCAAAACTTCAAGGAGTATCTGTAAAAAAAAATATACCCATGAAATGTTCTGTCTATTCATTCAAAGCCAGACTTGTTATTTCTTGGGCCTACAGCCTTGGTCTCCCGGCTTTCCTTCTCAAACTACTCTGTACAATAATCCTCATTATATCAGTATTTCTAGTTCTTCTTTTATTGTCCTCCCTTTGCCACAACTCTTATGCTGTCTTTAGGTGCAGCAAAACAGAAAGAGTCCGTGCCATGCAGGATTGTCCATGGCCCAAATTAAGGAATCCTGGGAAATGTAGTTTTATTGATGCAAAGTCCTGGCAGGGCCATACCAAGACATTCTCTTTTAAAGTGTCACTGTCATTTTAAAAAAAAACTTTTGACCTGTCATAGAAACATGACAAAAGTTTTGATCGCTCCAGGTCTGAGTGTTCAGACCAGTACCGCTCGCGAGGACGAGCCAGGAGAAGACGACGCTCTGTGTCACGTGATGAGTTGGATGAGTCTTTGGAACCCAACTCATTAACTGACAGAGCGGGGAGCAGACTGCACTGCAGCGCAGTCCTCTCCCCGCTCTATTCAAGTCTAGTTAAATATTTTTGCAAATACATTGATTCACCAAATGACTAATTCTCCTCATATTTTGCTCTTTACCTCTAAAAGCAGTGGTCTGGCTGGTGTATATATAGCTATAATGTATGTATGTATAGGGATGTAGTGCATATATGGATAATAAATATAGAAAGTATACCATAGCTATAGCCACATAAAGGATAAACAGTGGGCACTCCGATCTGACTTACATGTGGCTGCAGTCCGAGTCGAGATCTGGGGTCAGACAACCACCCGGCGGTGCTCCGCCCAGGGGTATAGAACACCTCCAATTCCACTGAAGCACAGAGGCGGCACTAACCTGTAATAAAAAAAAATTTACTTTGTTTCAGGTCAGCCACAGATAAACAAACATACAAGTGCAAACTGTGAGCCAAATGAAGCACAAAAGTGTGAAACGGACATAGCTCACTCTAGTAGAAAGCACTTGTATGTCTATGGCTATGTTCACACATTGTTTAACAGCGTCTGTTGCATAGCAACAGATGCCGTTAAACAGCCGGCCGCTGGGCTGCACTCAGCCCATTCCTGCAGCCAATACCTCTGTATCGGCTGCAGGCACGCTCTTTCTTCACAATTGATTTGCAAGCACCGGCGGCTGTGTCCGCAAATCAATTAGCCATTCACTTTAATGCAATGTACGGCTGCAGCTGCACATTGCGTTGTGTGAACAGCTGATGTTTGAACTAATTGACAGACACAGAATAACGATGTATGAACACTGGGGGCGGCATTGCATTGACTTCAATGCAATGCCGCCCCTGCAGTAAAGAACGGACGCTGAGGCAATTGCAATCAGCATCTGTTCTTTACTAAAATAAAATTATGTGTGAACCTAGCCTAACTGTGTCTGACCTGAAATAAAGGATCCTTTTTAATTACCGGTGAGTGCCGCTACTGTACTTGGACTGTACTGGAATTGGAATTATACTATAACTATATATGCACCAGCCAGACCAGTTTGCTAAATAAATGTATATTTAACTTGATGAATCCTACATGTATACCTATTTTAGTTGTGATGGGAATAACCCTTTAAGTCTGGGACATAACCAATACACATATTTAAAGTCACCCATCGAAGATACATAGCCTATCCATAAATGAATATCTCTGGACTATATTTCAGCCCTATTGATGAGCAGCTCTTGTTTATATAAGATTAGGTGTAACTTTTTTACTCTTGGAGTATTACATTCAATTACCTAAAAAAGAACAAATGAGCAGGTGGCCATGTGCTATTCTATGGTAATAATATTAGGCTACTGTAGATGACCACCATACACAAATCCATTGTAATTAACCCCCTAACGACCAGGCATTCTTGCTTTTGATAAGGACTATGGTAATATGGTAACAAGTGGTGGTAACTAAAATCCCTGAGTGCTAATACGTCTCTAGCTGGCTGGCCACCAACCATGTGCCATTTATAATACTTGTATTGCCATATATGTTTGTAGGCCCCCACATTCAACAGAAAGAAAGTCCTGGCACTTTCCTGGTACTCACCCTTCTTCCCTCGAATAAGGATCAATTCTGTTGTTAATCATTGGGTGTCCCCTACCAAGATAGAAACATAGAAGATTGTCAGCAGAAAAAGACCACTGGGTCCATCTAGTCTGCCCTTATAGTGTTTGCTTTCTTATCTTAGGATAGATATATGTTTATCCCAGGCAGGATTACATTCAGGTATTGTGGATTTACCTACCACATCTGCTGGAAGATTGTTCCAAGCATCTACAACTCTTTCAGGAAAGTAAGATTTTCCTATGTTGCTTCTGATTTTTCCCCCAACTAACCTCAGATTGTGCCCGCTTGATATTGAGTTCAGTTTTTGTTTTTTTTAATTAAAAACACTTTCCTCCTTTTTTTAAGGCCATATTACACCAAGCAATTTTTGGCCAAATTTGACTGATTACCGGCTGCTCCGGCCGATAATCGTTTGGTGCAACAGGAGCATCGGCAGCAGACCGCCACTATCTTCAATTGGCAGCCCCCTGCTCTCATTACACTGTAGGATAATGTCAGCCATGGAGGTGGGGGCACCTGCTGCAGACATCTGATAGTGAATGTTATATGTACTATAGAAGGACTACGGCTGTGTTGTGCTGGGACTTGTAGTCCTTCCCTCAGTGACTCACCCACTCTCCCTTATGCAGCACATTGGAGTCATGGTGGCACTGGATACACTTGTCCCTCCATCCAGCTCTTCCCCTGCGCTGCTCCTCACACACAACCCCCTCAGCTCTGCTATGTGATCTCTGTGAGGGGAGGGGGGAGAACATGCTGCTAGGAGGTGGGGGAGGAGGATTTGTTTATGTCTGTGTCAGGGCTGTTATCTGATCCTCCTGTCAGAGTCCGTACACTCAGGACGGATCTGCAGGGAGGGGGCGTGTCCAGCAGGAATGCAGAAATAAGTCACAGCCAGAGAGGGCTGTAAGGGCATAGTCAGCCTTATGTATTTAAAAAACTGTTCATTTTAGGTTATTAATGTATATTGCAAAAATTCTTATCATGACCTAAGCTAACTAAAACTGAATGGTCAAAATATTTTATAGTTACGCTTTAAGTCTTTCCTGATAGGTTTTATGCCTTACACCCTCCACCATTTTTTGTAGCCCGTCTTTGGACTTGTTCTATTTTATCAGTATCTTTTGTAGGTGAGGTCTCCAGAACTGGACACAGTATTCCGGATGTGATCTCACTAGAATGTGATCTATACAGCGGGATCACAATCTCCCTCTTCCTACTGTTTCTACCTCTAGCTATACAGCCCAGCATATGATTTGCTTTCCCTACTGGTTGTACTGGTGACTCATTTTAAGATCGATGTAGCTTTCGGAAAAAAAGTTAATAACTTCTGTAGGACTACAACAAGGGGTTTATTATTCCTCTTACCTCTGATATAAAATCTTATATGAAAAACATACAGTAATACAGTAAAGTTTGACTATATAAACCAGAATTTTATAATCTGTCCCCTGTTAGTTTCTAATAAAACTAGATTGAGATTATTTGACTATATTTAGTAATATTTATGTAGGGGTAAATATAATATTATAGTGTCGTTATAACTTTTAAAATCTAAATCAACAGTAGATGTGATACAAAGCAAGTTTGCAATATACATTCCTTATTTTTTGTTCTTATCATGCTGTAAAACAAAGCTGTACTTACCAGAAATCCAGGTCCAGTCTCCTGAAGGCAGATTTTCTGACTTGTGCTGGTTCAAAAAACAGACTAAACGCAGGAATTCCGGCCATTACAGAGAGTCACTGCTCAATGTGTCACATGACTGCCTTCTCTCTGTGAGCGTTTAGATGGCTTGGGATACACAGGACTTCCTGTTTTCTGACTCTTTGAGAAAAAAAAACTGTCAGAAAACAGGAAATCCCATGTTCTCCATGATAACTAAAAAAAAAAATAATGAATGTAAATTTCTAACTTGCTTTATATCACATCTACTGTTGATTTAGGTTTTGAAAATTATAACAACAGTGACACTTTAAGATGATAAAACAGGGCTAGGCTTACATACATACATATTGCAGCAGTGCAGGGGTATCTGTAGCTTTGGCTGGCTGCCATGTTGCAGTGAAGGGCAGCTGTGGTTAATATTAACATTCCTAAATCAATAGTAATAAGATATGTTATAGACGGATTATAATACATCTGATGATACTGAGGTTTAGAGATAAAAAATCAATAATAATAATAAAGTGAATTATCTCATTACCAAGCTTATGAATTAAGAAAGAGAATGAACTTGGAAATCTTCTTAAAATAGACGTTCTTTCATTTTGGAGCCATTATCTGGAAAGCAAGTACCAAAAGCTAGAGAAAGGGCCACGGACTATTACATGTGCGGGCTGAAAGGCTCTTAATAACCTCTTTTTTTAAAAATTTTTTATTTAACATTGAATTGATCCAGCCCGAGTAGTTTGTTCTGTGATCCAAAATTAAATAAATGGCACAATAAGGCTTGTGACGCTTTCATCTTTTCAGCCCGGCATATAATGCAGCCCGGCCATTTAATAATACATTAGAGAAGGATTAAAGTCGTATCATCTTAAATGTTACATAAGCCTAACATAAAGCCAGGGTCCTTTTGTGTTACTTTTAATTTATACTAAGCCGTAAATGTGTAGATGCTGACTGGCTGACCATTAGGGGAAATGTGACTTCTGTAACTCAGTTTATACTGGAATACATGATGAACCATGCGCACTACCGATTCCCAGCTCTGTTTTGTACAGCGCTGTAATAGAGCTGGTTTTCATCCAACCACTATTTTTTCTTTAACAGAAACTAACACAGAAATGGTCATGGTCTATTGGATAGATAGGCTTTATACAGCTTAAAGCCCATGTTACAGTTATGGCTGATCCACGTGGCTAAACCCAGTACGGGAGCCTGTGCAACAGTCAGGGGCGGATTAACTTTACCACAGGCCCCGGGCTGTTCACCAAGCCTGGGCCCCCCCACCCCACTGTAACTATGGCAGCACTAGCGTGGTGTTCATAGTACGCGATAGATAATGTCATATTTACCATGTACCTGTAAAGTTTAATGAAAAATTATCAGGCAGCAGTGTGCTCACTTTTCATTTCGAAAGTACTTCCATTTTAAATTTGGTAAAGGACCTGAGGTGACATCATAGTCACATGATAAGGTCCTAACGTTGGCTGCAGTTTTGACCTGATTTGTGCAAAATTGTGGTAAAAAAGCATCAATATTTTTGCAGGGCCATGGCAGAATTGTATCCAGGAGACAATTCACCACTGAAAGTATAATTCTCTTTGGGTGGCCATGGACCCCCCAGGAGCTCAGGGCCCCGGGCTACCACCCAAAGTGTACCTATTATAATTCACTACTGACTACAGTGCTCAGAGTCCCTGTGGCTCTTGTACAGCTTTAATGCACTGATGTACAGGCTCCCTCCAAACTCCATGCATATAAGCATGGCTTTAAGGGGAGAATATATTAGTATACTGTACATGGCCTGTACAGCAGTGGCTGAAGACTGTATTGCTCTGCATGGGTATGTGCACACTTCGAAAATCGACGGGCAATAACACGTTCATCCTTTGGACGGACGACGGAATCCGCTCATGCATAGAATAGAGTCTATGACACGGGTGCCGCAGTCCGCGAGCAGTGGATTCCGCAACAGATTTTCCACCGATTTTCCGCAGTGTGCACATACCCTACTCAAAGAGGCATACAGGTGCCGTGTCCAGGCCTCTGCTATGGGGACTATGGACTATAATGTAACTAGGACCAGGAAACCCAAGTCTACACATGTTTTATTATTGCCAATATGCATGATACTTTGAATGTAAAAGTAATTGGTGATCCAACATTATTCTGATGATTTAAATCAGGGGTAGGGAACCTTGGCTCTTCAGCTTTAGCTTTGGCTGTCCAGGCATGATGGGAGTTGTAGTTTTGCAACATCTGGAGAGTGAAGGTTCCTTCCGTCTGATTTAAAGGGGACCTGTCATCCCTTTAATGCTGCTTACCCTCACAAGCATTGATTGTTAGATCCCTCACTGTTTGGGTGTAGAAAAAGAACTATCAATTGAGACTGGCAGAACCGAGGATCACCCCAACAACTTGTGGTTCAGGCAGCATGAAAGTGATGACAATGAGCAAATGCCCATAAATAGTTCAATAAGTGAGAAGAGAACCAACAACCTGCATGTTTAACACTTGCGGTCTGTATGGTTAATGATTCCAATGATATCAATGTCTTCTTATGTGGCCGAGGGGCCTTTTGGTCATCTTTTGCACTAGGGGTATGTGCACTGCTACCTCTAAGCTGCTTGTGAATAGGGGATGTGTTGGGGTTGCGACAACCTCTTTTGGGATACTTTAGGCAGGAGGAGGAGGAGGCAGGTAAGATGGTGCGAGAGAGGCTGAGTGGTGGCCACTCTGCAATAAGAAATGTAGCAGTAAGAAGCTTACCAGCTGCTGTGTGTTCTGCAGGAAGTGATGTATTCTTTCCACTCTGACACAGTGCTCTCTGCTGCCACCTCTGTCCGTGTTTACTGCTCTGGACAGTTCTTTTCACAGACAGAGAGCACTGTGTCAGGCTGGAAAGAATACACCACTTCCTGCAACACATACAGAAGTAAATTACAAATCCAGAGTACCCCTTTAAGCTCAGCAGCCCAGCTCAGCAACCTTCCTGGCAGAAAACATGTCTATTCTTGGCTCCAGTTACTTCTTCCCCCAAATGATTGTGACAATAGCTCTTGGCTAGAGACTCCAATAAGACTTCCTACCATAGCCTCTCTACACCTCTGTTTTGAACCCAGCAATATGTTGTACTGGGCACTAAATATTTGGCACCTTTTGCTCACTGCATGGCGGAAACTGCCAACCATTACCATCTAACCCTAACCATTTATAGAGATCCACCAGAGAATTGGTCCTTTGTTGTAACAAAACCTAAACAAACACCGGGGCACAACATAGCATGAAACCTGGTTGGCAAAGGGACAGGTCTGAACAGTCACATCAGGGAACGTGCACACCTGGGAAGTTTGTGCAAATTACAAACAACACTAATGTACACTTACCAGCTTATGCCAAGGAGTAAACTGGCTTCTACTTTAGAAATCTGCTACCCCAGTCGGCTAGATTCATCCCAGGGAGTAAAATGTCTCCAAAACCGCAGCCACTCCCAGGCAACCACAACCGGATAGTAACAGCAACAAAAATCCTCCACTCCACAACTGGGTTCAGCAGGCGCAGGTCGAGATAAAAAAGGAAGGTAAAAAAGTACTAAAAATTTATTCAAAAATTTATTAGAAAATGTATTAAAATCCTGAAACGCATTGTGTCGTTTTTTTAATAAATTATTAGTACTTTATTTTGCCTTGCTATTTTACCTGGACCAGCGCCCGTTGGACCCAGTTGTGGATTGGAGGATTTTGGTTGCTGTTTGTGAATATATGGCATACTTCAATGATGATGGTAAGCCCTTCAGCCAGTCTGGCGTATGGATTACAGCGGGGCACAACAGAATATGAATTGTTAAACTAGTTTAATAAATAATCCATTTTGACAAAATATCTGGGGAAGGGTTTCCTTTTCATGTATTACAGACCTCTTTGACACTATTAGGTTATGATGAGTGTTCACATCTAAACTTGTCTGCGCAATATCGGAGCGTCTCTAGGCACTTGACAACTCTCCTTAGCGTCTTGTTTGACTGGAGGACGTGTCATTGTGCCATAGCACATCTTTATGTGTGTCATTTATTTCTCCAGCCATCACTCGTATCTTTAGTATTCCGAAGAAAAGAAAGAAAATGTCTTGAAGAAATCTTTTTTTTTTCTAATTAAAAAAATTATTTAGTTATTATTTTTTTATCTGTAAGTTAAACAAGTTTAGAAGGTTCAGAACCCATGACTTTGTCTTAGAAGTAAATGGAAAAGATTTAATTTTGAGCTAAAACTTAAAGGGGCTTTGTCTCCATAGACACTTATTCTTTATCCATAGGATGGGAAATACAGTGAGTGTTAGAGCTCAATGGGCAAATGTGGGGCGAGTCTGATCATTTGGGTAAGTTTTGAAAATTGGACTTCTGAAGCTTCCATCTGAATGGGGTGGCAGTGTTCATATTTGACCACCACTCGATTCTCATAGGAGTGCCAAAGATAGCCGAGTGCCGAAGTGCCACATTCAGCTATGTATGGCACCCCCACAGAGAGAGAGAAAAGACAACTCTGGTAATCTGTACCCAATCCAGCTGGCCCCTGTTCTGAGATTTTAGATGTGTCATACATACCATAAGGGCAGCCCATGTGACTGCTATGAGGACCATAGAGAGAAGCTCTAAGTGTTAGTTGGTACAATAGCCTTGGTGGAAGGAAACTGTGCAGGTCTCCTTTCCACAGGAACATTATTGTTTATTGAGTTGAATAATAGGCTTAAAGTGACTCTGTACCCACAATCTTCCCCCCAAAACCGCTTGTACCGTCAGATAGCTGCTTTTAAGTTCTGTCCTGGGGTCCGTTCGGCAGGTAATGCAGTTATTGTCCTAAAAAAACAACGTTTTAACATGCAGCTCTGTCAAATTGGCATGGCCTACAGTGTGTGTGCACTAGGCTTGCACCACCCCCGGGCAGGATTATACCTATTCACCACATGTGCAGTGTTCACACAGGTGATGAATAGGAGAAATTGTTCCAGGGGCATTCCTAATGATGAAGAGGGCGGGGAGGAGGGACGGAGGGGTGTCGCAATCCTAGGGCATAGACACTCTAGGCCACACCAATTTGACACAGGACTGCAAGTTTAAAAGTTGTTTTTAGGACAATAACTGCATCACTTGCCGAACAGACCCCAGGACAGATCTTGGATTAAAAGTAGCTATCCGAAGGTACAAGTGGTTTGGGGGGGGGGGGGGTCAGATTGTTGGTACAGAGTTGCTTTAAGTATCATAGAAGAGAGATTGGAGAGGTAAACAAGCACTACACCCTTCTCTCTTGAGTGTCAGAGTCAAATGCCACAATGGGAGGCACAGTAGGATGTTTTCCATTGGCCCTTCCTTGGCCAATATTCTATGGAAAGCTCCATTGACCCCATTGACTGTTCCTTTATGATGATGATGATGTGTTAGAGACCTCCAGTGATGATGATATCTTTAATAAGCTTAGCCCTGCTTACTGATTTGATCATACATCTATAAAGCAATCATCATGCAAAGAAGGACCCTGCTTTAGAGGTAATTTGGAAAGTTGGGTAAGAGATCATGGCTGGAGTCTGGTAGTGGCAATTGTTTTCAAAGGCCTTTTAACATGGTCCAAGTATTGGCCTAATTTGCATTTGCACTCATTACTGATTATTGACCAGTGTAAGAATGCAGATTGACTTGAACATCGGAGGTTGGCACTCATAGACAGGCAGCTATTTGCTCATACAATAGGGCCCCAGGTCATTTTCCTAGATGGACAATTTAAAGGAGCTGGAAGGTGTCAGATTTTTTTTTTTAGTGTTCCCTATATAGTTATACCCATTGGGTTTCTATGTGTTGCGTGATGTCTCCAAGAGTCGTTACAACTTTCAAAATCTAAATCAACAGTAGATATAATAAAAAGCAAGTTTGCAATTTACATTTTTTTTTTTTTTTGTTATCATGGAAAACACGACACTCCCTAAGTCTAAACACAGGAAGTCCAGTTTATCCCAGGTTATCTGAGCACTAACAGAGAGAAGGCAGTCATGTGACTGATGGACACATTGAGCCGTGACTCTCTGTACTGGCTGGAATTCCTGTGTTTAATCTCTTTTTTTAACCAGCACAAGACTTAAAAACTTCAGCCTTCAGGAGACTGGACCTGGATTTCTGGTAAGTATAGCTTTGTTTTTAAAGCATGATAACTATAAAAAAAAAATCTAAATTGCAACTATGCTGTATATCACATGTTGATTCAGATTTTGAAAGTTATAACGACAGCGACACTTTAAGGAATGCAGTATTTTATAGAGTTGTTAGTGGTGGTTCCGTTTCTTTTTAGATTTAAAGTGATGTCATGATCACCTTACAATATCTCTCCTGTCTGTTTTTGACTTTTTATCCCTATTACGGATGCACTTTCACTCACCATTCTTTCTGTCTCTTTTTTGCATATAGAGCAAAGATGCTGGAATCAGAACCTTGGTTATGTTGGATGAGCAAGGAGGTAAGCTACTTGAATAAAGTTCTAACCTTTTCGAAAACTAAGTTAACATGATACCTTCTATTATTGTAAGAGATTAAATAAAGTTCTTGCCTATTACCAGACTATAGTGTTCCTATCTTATGGGTGAGTGGTGGCAGCTATGTTCCTCAAAGATCTGCTTGGTATTCTTTATATAGATTTCATTTGATGACTCAAAGTTCATTATTATATACCTTCCATGGGTTTCACAATGGTAAAAGCACAAGTAAATATCAAGTCCAAGGCAAGTCTATGGATTTCTACTGTAAGGTTGAATAAAGCAAGGGATTTTTAAAACCTACTGTACAATTTTTACATAGGCCACTTTCATAACATATAATAAGATTTTTAATAACAAGAAGGGACATCCAGCATTGCAGGTTCTCCTTCAAAACTTCCTATATACAGGAAAAGTTTCTGCATCTGATGTGTTCCAGGTGTAAAAACCTTTAATCATAGCCATAGTCTAAGCGGGTCCCATATGGTAGCCCTATGTGTACACTGCCTTATCATTTATTGTCTCGGGGAGCCTAGATCTTAGCTATCTTCGGCAGTGCCAATAGACAATGAATGGAGAGGCAGTATGCATGTGCGACCACCACTCTATTCCAGCAAGAAACTTAGTACCCTGTTTTTAAGATCACAGGGGTCCCACAAATCAAACCCATTGCCCATTATTATAAACACATAAACATATTCCATTTCCTCTGGATAAGGGTAAGTATTAATTACTGAAATACCCCTTTAGGGTATAAACCCACACACCGTATATGCAGCGTATTTACTGCTGCGATACGCAGCAAACTCGCAGCAAAATCGCAGCAAAATCGCAGCAGATTAGATCTAAATAACTGAACACAGCATCAAATCTGTACCAACAAATCTGCTGCGTATTTGTTGCATATCTGCTGCATATACGGTGTGTGGGTTTATACCCTTAAAGGGAATGTGTTGCCTAAATTATATTTTACTGATTAGAGTCAGATACTGAAACATGTTGTTTTATTTCAGTCTGTTCCTATTTTCTCTCATTTTTTTTTATTTTACTTTTTTGTACATTGTTATGGGGTAGCCATCTTGCCTGAGCTGTTTTTAACAGCATCTAGTGACATGCTTTACAGCAAGACTCATGGACATAAACTACAAAATATGAATGTAAAGCATTGCAGAGCGCACTCTGTGACCTTTGAAGAGGTCATTCCACAAAAAGCTACTATTGTCTCTTCTATCTACTGGTAT
Organism: Dendropsophus ebraccatus; assembly: GCF_027789765.1. Lineage (NCBI taxonomy): Eukaryota > Metazoa > Chordata > Amphibia > Anura > Hylidae > Dendropsophus > Dendropsophus ebraccatus. Next base: position 49,670,272 of record NC_091468.1, read on the forward strand.
CACATGTCCCGGTATTGTTGTACAGATCACTTTACAGCAGCCTCCTCTTATCACCACAGACACAACAAATAGAAACATGGAAAATTAGAAGAAGAAAAAAAAATCGCCAAAAATTCTTACGAAATATGTTTAACATAAAAAGTAATATTTAAACAATAAGTCATTTTCTGGTGACACATTCCCTTTAAGAGAAAGAAATTGGGGGAGATTTATCAAACATGGTGTAAAGTGAAACTGGCTCAGGTGCCCCTAACATCAGATTCCACTTTTCATTTGACACAGACTCTTTGGAAAATGAAAGGTGGAATCTGATTGGTTGCTAGGGGCAACTGAGCCAGTTTCACTTTACACCATGTCTGATAAATCTCCCCCATTTTACATAAATATATAGGAAATAATTTTTCCAATTGAGACTGTGGTAAAACTCTAATCTGTCCACATGTTCAATAACTTATTTGCATGTTACTTACTTTACAAGTTATATAAGGATTACATCAGTCATTCTGACTATAACTCTGAATAAGACCTGAGGTAGCCGAAGCTTCCAGAGTTCCAGGTCTTATGGTTTAAAAGTTCATCTGTCACTTTAGATATTTCGGGAGCGGCTGCTTCACCTATATACCCTGGCTCGTTTCTAGCTACGATTAATGAAACATTAGATTTGCTATTTCAGCATTCTTACCCCATTAGTATCACTAATGATCAATGATCCCCACCCGTCCTGGATGATTATTTTACCATCAATCTCCAATAATTCCAAAGACAACACAAAAGTGCAATACAAATACCCACAGTACTCAATGTCACTGGTGTAAATCAAACAGACGTCTGGAACTACATAATATGGTTTTATATCTACCACTGATTATTATGCTGTGTTTGTTGCACTATCTTGCCTAACCTTACTATCTTCCAATGTTTTCCTTTGATTTTGTATTCTTCGGCTACAAGTGTTATTACAATTATCTGACCCCGCTGAGTATCCTACGTCCAGGGTGTCAACTTGATTGTTTGTTTTTTTTCTTGACAACCTAACAAAAAAATTTGAAGCAGATAATAATTTTTGATTTAGCAATAATTATAAGTGATATACGTCTATAGCGCAGTATATGGATATGGACTTGTTATGACCTGTAGAATGATAATACTTACTATCATGATAACGTATACAAGTTCCAACAGTCTAAATAAGATTCTGGATACTTCCATTCTCTTTCGCCAAAACCCGATAAAATTCCTATCTTAAAGGTTGTATGAAGATAAATAGGTCTAAACTGAGGCATTATGTTAAACTAAACATACTGTATGTACAAGTATTTCTAAAAATGTGCTATTTGAGAAATTTAGACTTACTAGTCTCCTATGTGCCTGTTCTGTTTTGGCCTGTTGCCCTTGGTTACGACCATCTTAGGGCATTCACAAAGGGGGTCGAGCATGCTCAATTTAACCACAAATTTTTTGTTGGTCTCTACTGTGTATGTAAGCAAGGGGGGTTGTGGGAAATCATGTGCTCTCTTGTATGGTAACAGTAGGGCCACAGTTCAGAGGGGAAACCATTAATAGAACAGTAGAGTGTTATATAGAGTGTAGAGTAGAGTGTTATATGTATGGGGCACATATCTGATTTAACTAATTTTGCTTTGTTGGAAAACCATTTTAAGGCAACCCTGTCCAACATATATACTTCCTAGTTGTTTAAGGGATTATCCCAGCATTCAAATATCCTCTAGGATAAGTATCTAACCAGTGGGGGTCCCACCATTGGGAAGCCCACCTATCAGAAGAACAGGGGACTCTAGTCAGCGAGTGAATGGAGAAGTAATCATAATTAGTAGGGGTCCCTGTAGATCCCAAATGATCAGTCCACATGTCTGTAGTCAATCAGTCTGTAGTCAGACCCCAAATGATCATAGATACATTATAATCTTGGGGTTACTCTTTTAATTGACAATGTACATAGTTATTGTATATCCATATTAGCTTTTAGCTACAGGTCATTTCTTAGGGTAACCTATAGAGTTTTGACCACTATGCTGAGTCACTTTTAACCTCGGCCTTTTTAACAAGACTGTAGGTCATTTGGCTGCAGAATGGCGCTCGGTTTTAGGAACTATTTTTTTTTTTAAAACATTGGCTAACGTAAAATCCCATGGTCATGGTGAAGCTCATTTTATTAGAGCTATCCAGGTGCTGTTCAGGTGTTGCAGTAATAATATGGATTATGACCATAGACCTTAGAGCCATATACTCTGCAGGCCGACGCCGGTTAGTTTGCCATAAGGGACGCCTGGGGTATCATAAGGTGAAACATATCATTTATTTTACAGTGCTTTGTGAGGCAGAGAGTTTATTAGGATACTATTAAGTATATTAAGTAGAACCTATCAGCATAAAACCTAGTAATGATCCCATTTCTAATAATATATTGCTTCATTTGCTTTTCTCCTTTGCTCCAATAACTAATTTATGGTTTTCATTATCTTACCATCCGCAAAACATCACCATACCACACAAGCTAAAGTATTACGAAGGTTCATTAGGAAAAAAGGGAAAAATAAAACATAAACATAACATAAACATAAAACCCATGTCCAAGTTGCGCAGGTCAATTTGATATGAAAAATAAAATCACAAAATTGAGGTTTTTTTTAAATAAATTAAGTAGGAGATCCGCTAAACGTCTGTGATGGCTGAGGACCAAGAGACTGATACGAGGAATATAATGCTAATGAAATTCCCTTACTACCAATTTATACTACTAATTCCCCTATGGGTTTGGGTTCTGTCGATACCACTTGCTAAACACTAAAAACTAATACAAACAGGTTACAATACATTATACTGTATTACAGGTGAACGCTACTCGAGCATGCTCAATGCCCATGGTTTGGCATTTGATTACCATTGGATGACGTAGTTAGATGCAACCCTAGGGAGTCTGGGAAGAATGGATACGGCCATAAGCTATATTCATGTTTTCCATGAGTCCCTAGGGCTGCATCTAACTTCGTCAGCCACCGCTATGTTCATCTCTAGGGCTCCTTGTTACATTGTATTTAAAAACAGTTATAAACCTGGTACATAGTGATATAAAATCAGTGCAGTAAGTACCAATGCCGTGTCAATATTATGTTGGTCCGACCTCTGTATCCCCTGCCGATCTCCGTATTGGGCTTTGGCTTCTCTGTTATGAATAGAGCTGCGGGTATGGCACTTGCATTGACTATAAACTGCATTGATACTTGTCATGTGAATACAGACTATTATGACCCAGCAAACAAAATCTATTATCTGTGACTTTTTCACCTTTTGTCAACCCAAGAACTGCGTAAGTGCCGTGGGGAGCTTGGGGGGGGGGGCTGTCCGGGTGATTGCTTGATTGGCCCATAGAAGATTGCAGCGGTCTGCTGCCACCGCTCCAATTCCACGGAGTGATGACAGCAAATCGCTGCTATTTAGGTCATTTGTCTTTCAACATGTTTAAAGACAACTGACAGACAACGATCAGCCGGCATTATTCATGTCGACTGATCGTTGTCTTCTATTACACAACGGCCGATAATCATTTCATGTAATAGGGCCTTAAGCCCCCCTCTCTTAAACAACTTCTCAGCATGTGGGTTCTTTATATACCTCCAAGGGTGAAGAGTTTAATAAACTGTTTCAATCAATGCATTAAACTATATATACAAGTTTAGTATCTTTCATGTCAAAACAATACTGAATATTCCAGGATATTTTAAGCTTTATATTACCTGATTATAGTTTATTACATTCCGGTCTCTGAAACCAAGAAGTAATTGACAGAACCGCAATGCACAGCCATTAGTCTTCAGCCTCCATCGGCAATTTGAATTATTTATATGTAAATAAAATTAGCCGTCATGTTGAAAAATCTCACATCTGCTCAATGGATGCCTGACCCTAGCTCACATCATCAATAAATAATATACTTGGTAACAAAGTCCTACAGATAATTGTTACAAGTCACCGGGATTATCCAAAGATGGGTAAAATATTGCGGCATCTGAGTTTAATTGAAGGCTGATCAATACAAGTAAAAGCCCATTAGGCAGCTTTCTAATAAATAATTCACCGGTCCAAGGAGCTTGTAAATATCACTACATTGGGGAAAACACTTGGACTTGGGCAGCCATAACTAGGCGGAGGTTAGTAGCTTCACAATACTGTTTATACATTACTACCTCCTGCCATTGTATTTTCAAACCTTAATGGGTCCATACTGATATCCACTTCTTGGTTTGGTCTTGACAAACAAGAATGTTGGTTATAAGAGCACTCAGCCAATCACAGGCCTTGGTGAGTCATTGTTGACCTGTAATAATTACTAGAAGGATATCATGAATGATAATACATAGAGATGAGCGAATCTCGAGCATGGTCGGGTCCGTCCAAACCCGAGCTTGACTGTGGCTGCAGAAGTTGGATGCCTGGAGAACATGGATACAGCCATAGGCCATGTTTTCAAGGACTTCCTAGGGTTGCATTCAACTTCTGCAGCCACCGGTAATCAAATTCCGCAAGTTTGGGTTTGGACGGACCCGAACATGCTTGAGATTTGCAATTACAATGCTTTTAATACAGTTAACAATCAGACTACCAATTAGTTTTGTATGTAGTTGGCACACATACCGAATGTAATGGTGACCCATTTTAAAGGGGTTTTTCAGAGAAAGTCCAGTATAAGCCATCACCCCACCAAACAGCTGTTGAGCATGAGCACCAGCTCTATATAGAGTGCGCAGAGCAGGAAGTCTTGGCTCCGTACATTGTGTAGTGGTGATGCTGGGATACTGCAGTGTAGTTCCCGTTGAAATGAATGGACGCTGTGCTGCAGTAACTCATTGCCAGCACTGCTGTCTAAAGAGCTAAGGCTTTCAGCTCTGTACAGTCTGTTTCCATCTGATACTGTGCAGAACAGCTGATCAGTGGGGGTTCTAAGTGTAGGTACCCTTACCCTTACCCCCTCAGCCATTGATGGCCCTTCCTGTGGATATGTGAGTTTTCCCTCGAAAACTCCTTTAAGCCTTTAAACATATTTACACTATTTTACTAAAAGTTAAGGCACACCCTCACTAACTACCAACTTACTACCCAATTACTAACAGATTACTAAAGTTCAGAGGAGAAACATATAACCATGTTCCAAGAAATAATAGAATGGGGTGTCACCAATAGCCCCCCTTCATGCCCTCAAAGCGGTGAATCTGCATACATACTATAGCAGTCATCAGTGGGAAGTAAGAAGAGTCCAGGGTAGCTTGTTGTATGCTTTATTTCTATAAGCCACGCAATATTCTTGTGCTGTTTTGGCCAATACAATAGACCTGTCTTATATTATCCTGACAAATCCACTTACACACCATCAATCACCTTCAATAAAAATTAGAAAAGACAACTGAGAGGCAGATCTTATTGACCAACATTTTTGTCTATGTGCACTGATGCCCTTGAGTCTAAATGGATATGGTTCCATCTGACCATGTGCTAGAAGTTACTATTAAGTGCCCATATAAAAATATAAAACCAAACTGAAATAAATATAATTATCAAGATATTTAAAGAGAAACTTTCAGCATATTAGACAAATCTAACACGCTGTTTGCCCCCTAATATACACGGGCACCGAGAAGGAAGGTATGTCTCTTACCTTCTTCCTCGGTACTGTTCCCTGTGCAGTTAGTAGTTTTATCCACGGCCTGGGGGACCGTCTAATGGTACTCCGGACCATGGATTCAACTACTAACTGCACGGGAACGGCGCTGAGGGGGAAGATAAGACCTTCCTTCCTCCTTTGCGCCCTGTGCACATTAAGGAGCTATCTGCAGGTTACATCAGTCTAACCTGCTGATAGTTCCCCTTTAAGAAAAATTCACAGCACATCGGGTTTGCTGACAATATATTACAGGACCGATCAGCCAACCAGTGGCCGCAGTGGTGTCCCACTTGATTGGCTGAGCAGGCCTGTGACCTGTTGTCTATATGTCCACAATCAACAACATACAGAGAGAGCGCAGAGCTTCAGGATTCTGGGAATGGTGTGGGAGCCAGGTAGGTAAGATTTTTTGTGAATTTTTTTTTAATTTTTTTTTTATTACTTATTCTTCAGAAATATGCGTGGGTTAAAATAAATATGTGCAGGCTGGACAACCCCCTGTAGTTAGGACTTTCCCTAAATGTTACTATTAAAATATACATGAAATTGTAGCATCTTAATGAATTGATGAATTTGCTTTGGGTTAGGCCGCGACATGGCAGCATTTTAATGTTCATTTAGGTGAACAAGTCTATTCAATTGAAAAATACCCACGAGGACTTAGAGAATCAATGAAATGGGGACGAATACAAAGCGAGTTCTAGGTTTGATTTTATGTAGACAACCCTGTTAAATGCACATTTCTTTTTCTTTCTCCTAAAATACAGCTTTCTGGAGCCTAAGTTATATGACTTACAAGGAAGTATTGACCCAAGGGCATAGGTGTGCACACGGTTATGTAGGCGTACACAGATATAGCACATTTCTAATACATGAAGCTGCTATATAATAAATGGGGGTTTTGGATACCCCATATCATACCATATACCAAATAAGATCCAGGGCAGGCATCTTCAGAGAAGGCAATGTTCACACCTATGCCCGAGTGGTAGCTTGATGTCAAGTTTTACTTGGCATTATTGTATATCCGTTGTCTACACACAGAGCTATATCAATCTGGCTGTTGATATGACTATGAAAGGTCTACAGAATCTCTCTAAAATACAGCATAGTCAGCATCTGCCCCCTACAGCCCATTTAACTGTCCCACAACACAGGTTTGTCCATATATATGTCCATAACCAGGTACATTCCTACATTTCATATGGAACATACCATACTCCATTTACGTCTAGGTCTAGTCAAGCTAACTGTTCGCCGTACAGTCTATGCCCACTGGATACTTGCTAATAGAGACAGAGGAAAAGATATATAGAATATATTATATATAGATTAATATAAGTCATGTGACATATAAAATTATTTTTTGCAAATAACTAATGATGCTCTAGAATGGCACAATAGATGCCCCTAAAGCAAAATCCAAGTTATCACCACCAGCAAATTACATATTTGTTCCTATAAGCTTCTGGTTATTAGAACTTATGGAGCAGCAAGATGGCGGCCATGATGTTATTTTATACCTCTGTCTCTGGTGCTAAACTGTTCAGTCCTGTCACTGCTTACATTGTCTAATCATAAATGCATTTCTGACCATGTATTTAGTTACAAATCTGCAAACTTCAAGGTAACAAAAGTTACACGTGTTAAAAGCATGACAATATATACATTAAAGATATCTAATCCATGCTTTATCCCCATAAACAGACAGATATAGTAAAGGTACTGTGTGTCTCCTTGGTCAGCTATCTAACAGTGTCAACAGTTTCGAACATGAATTGAGGCTGACAGATTTCATTTAAAGGAGAAGTCCGGCCTCAGGATTTTTTTTTTTTAGAGGCAGACCATGGAGGGAAAATAACAAACGGTACTAACCCACCTCTCTCAATGCCTCTTCAGTGCAGGATTGCTGCTCTGGGACTTCCCCCGGGCAGCGGAATCTCCACCAGAGCTGACATCACGATCTGGCTGATGGACTGGCCTCTCAGCCAGTCAGTGACTGGGTCGGGACGATGCTCCAGTCACTGATTGGCTGAGCGGGCTGTTCATCAGCCGGGACGGGCATCTTCCCCCAAGTCGTGACATCATCATAACTCAGAGGAAAATGCCTTCCGGTAGGGGTCCTGCTGCCGGTCAGATGGCGCATTGTGGACATAGGGAGAAGTAAGCAATTCTTCATACTCTCCCCTGCCCCTGCCACCTGTCACATCCTTGCCTTGCCGGGGCCGGACTTCTCCTTTAAGTTAATCTCTGAGGTTTAGCAAAAACACATATTAGTGGGCAAGTATTTGAAAGGTAATATAAGAAAACAGAACTTAAAGTTATGACTTAGATTAGCAATAAAATCTCTTCTTTTACTTGGTACCCCGCTACTTCTGCAAGTGTCTTTACTAAAAGATAGCTTTGTCAGTGCCCAAGATGTAAAAAAAAAAAAAAAAATCCTGTGAAATCTGGTCAGACACAAAGACCCTGACTTGCCAAGAAAGTATTTTCTCAAGCCTGGTGACTTCCCCAGTGGTGGAAAACAATAGGTTTCTACATTAACTAATATACAGTGCAAAAATTTTAGACAGGTGTGAAAAAAAGTATGCAAAGTGAAAATGTACATAGAATAAAATGCAAAGTGAATGAACAGAAGAGAAATCTAAATCAGATGAATATTTGGTGTGCCACCTCTTTACCTTCAAAACAGCATCAGTTCTTCAAGGATTTCGTAGGATTATAGTCAGACGTTTGATTTACCAATCATTTACACCATGTGATAATGATCATCATTTTCTTACGTAGCTTGAAACACAGTCATTAAAGTGACTCTGTACCCACAATCTGCCCCCCCCCCCCCCAAAAAAAAAAACACTTGTACTGTCGGATGGCTGCTTTTAATCCAAGATCTGTCCTCTGGTCCAGGCAGGATTCCTCCTATTCATCACTTGTCTGAACACTGCACAGCTGCCTTAATGATCCACCACATGTGCAGTGTTCAGACAGGTGATGAATACAGGGAATCCTACCCAGGGGCATTTCTAATGGTGAAGAGGGCGGGGAGGAGGGACAGAGAGACGGTACAAGCCTAGGGCACAGACACTGTAGGCCACGCCAATTTGACACAGGGCTGCAAGTATAAAAGTTGTTTTTTAGGACAATAACTGTAGGTATAGAGTCACTTTAACTGAAACAGAAACAGCTGTGTAGGAGGCTTTACACTGGGTGAGGAGCAGCCAAACTCTGTTACAAAGGTGAGGCTCTAGAAGACTGTGTCCTGCCATAGATCATTCACCCCAGCAACACTGATCACAGCAAGAAAACACAATGGGGGAGATTTATCAAACATGGTGTAAACAAGTGAAACTGGCCCAGTTGCCCCTAGCAACCAATCAGATTCCACCTTTCATTTTCCAAAGAGTCTGTGAGGAATGAAAGGTGGAATCTGATTGGTTGCTAGGGGCAACTGAGCCAGTTTCACTTTACACCATGTTTGATAAATCTCCCCAATTAATGTAGTTATACTGCACAAGTAAAGTATCTCCCAGGAAAATATTTCAGGCAAAGGTTTCAATATTTACTTCTTGAAGAAGCACAAGCACAAAGCATAAAGAAGCAAGCAACATTGAGGCCCATAGAAGCATTGGGTACCCCTAGGCATACCATCTACTTTTAAAGAAGTCTGGCCAGAAGGAATCTTTATGGAATAATTGTGGCCAAAAGCCATTCCTTCAATGTGGAAACAAGGCCAAGTGACTCAACTAAGCACAAAAACATTGTTAATGGAGTGCACAAAAATGGCAGCAGGTGCTCTGGACTGAAGAAAAAAATAATATATATATATATATATATATATATATATTTGGCTGTAACAAGGCAGAATATTTCCTGACGGGCTGTACAGTGATGAATGTCTGCAGGCAACAGTAAAACATGGTGGAGGCTCCTTGCAAGTTTGGGGCTGGATTTTAGAAAATAGAGTTGGGGATTTGGTCAGAATTAATGTTTCCTCAATGTTGAGAAATACAGGCAGACACTCATCCATCATGTAATACCTTCAGGATGGTGTCTGATTGTCTCCTTAGGAGGACAATGACCCCAAACATACAACTGATGTCATTAGGAACTGTCTTCAGTGAAAAGAAGGACAAGGATTTCTAGGAGTGATGATATGGCCCAACAGAGCCCTGATCTCAACACCATCTAGTGTGTCTTAAAGCGAATGTACCACTTTACAGGCTATATCAAGTGTTACACACCATCAGATGCCCGCCGCGCTTAATCGGATGCCCTGCCGCAGTCCGTTTTCTAATGAGTTGTCCATCAGAGCAGACGGCTCTGATGATGAGCTAAAAAGGGGCTGCACTAACAAGCCGAGTGGGAAGGAGGCTGGAGGCGGGACTGAGGAAAAGAGCATGCCCACATAGCAACCATTCTGAGGAAAGAAAGCGGAGCTGTAATTGGTGGCTATGTGAGATGAAATTGTGTCAGATTTTTGCCATAGTAGAATTAATGCTGAAGGCAAAGAGCAGTCACACCCAATATTGATTCAGTTTATATTTCTCTTCTGTACATTCACTTTGCATTCTGATAATTCATTATAATTCAAGTTTTGAAAAAGTCAAAATTCTGAGATAAAAAATGTTAAGACTACAGTTACATAGTACAGTAGGAAAAAGGAATATGTCCATGGCTAGGTTCACACACTGTCTTTTTTTGGCTGTTTAATTGACGTCTTTTTGGACGTCTGTCATTTAGAGGCCAAATAATGACCATTATTTCGCAATGACGTCCATGATTTCAAAATAACCGATGTTATTTAGCCTCAAAATGACAGATGTCCAAAAAGACAGACACAAACGGCCAAAAAAGACGGTGTGTGTGAACCTAGCCCATCTAGTTAAACCAGTAAGGTGGGAGAGGACATAGAAAGGAATAGGTTTTAGATCTTAAAACATTGGTTAGGGGAATACAAAAAGTCCCATGAGGCAGGAGCCAATCTTTCTCTCTCCAAGAGGCAGTCAGAATAGATTAAGGCTATGTTCACACTACGTATATTTGAGGCTGTATGTTTGAGGCTTTATAGCAACCAAAACAAGGAGTGGATTGAAAACACAGAAAGGATCTGTTCACATAATGTTGTAATTGAGTGGATGGCCGTCATTTAATGGCAAATATTTGCTGTTATTTTAAAACAACGGCTGTTGTATTGAAATAATGGAAGTTATTTACCGTTATATGGCGGCCATCCACTCAATTACAACATTGTGTGAACAGATCCTTTCTGTGTTTTCAATCCACTCCTGGTTTTGGTTGCTATGAGGACCTGACATGAGGACCAAATACAGCATTAAATATACATAGTGTGAACCCAGCGTCAAGGGGTATTCTCATGATCAAAAGTTGTTTCCTGTCCACAAGATTGGGAATAACCAGCAGAGAGATGGTGGTCTGACCACTGGAACCACCATCAATCCTGAGACCATCAGACAAATGTCCTCAAATGAATGGTGCTGCCAGTGCTCTCTTTAATCTCTATGGGTCTTATGAGCCTTACTGAGAATTAAGAAGTTGGACCTCCACCAGTCCGCTATCCCTATATACTGTGGATAGAAGATCATTTTTAAATGGGGTCATCCAGCCTTAGAAAAACATGCGTGCTTTCCTACAAAAAAAGATACCACTCTTGTCCTTAGTTTGGGTATGAGTTTCACAGCATTGAAATGAATGAAGCTTAGTCGCAATACCACCCACAACCTGGGGACAGGTGTGGCACTTTTTTCACGAGAACACCCCTTTAAGATTCATTTTGAGATAATAATAAATAATTATTCAAAATAATAATAATAATAATAATAATAATAATAATAATAATATTTGGAATTTTATTCTATCATCTTAGAATTCTGACTTTTTACATGACTCCATGACTTTTCCAATGGGCTCATTCAATCTGTTATATTTATGGGCCATATCGTTGTTGTTTTTTGGATCCCAAAAGACTAAAGTTATTCCCTTTGGATACTCACACAAACCCTTACAAACACCACTAATAATACTGGCATCCACATGACACCTTTGGGATTGCGAAACACACATAATCAGTGCTTAATGCGTAACTCCATCCAATGTCTGAGTGTATTATCCGGCTTCAAGGCTATTATCTTTGTAGGCGTTTGTGTAGCTTATCATGTATCTGTGCTTAAAAATATGCAAATCTATGTATATATGAAGTTGTGTTCTCATTTTGCTACTGCGGTTCATGATACCAAAAAAAAAAAAAAATGGTCTGTTGCCTGACAATGCTAACGCCTTTCTTTTTTTAGAAGCTCTCTGTTCATTGGCTTGTGTCATGACAATGATCTGTGATAGTGTAACAATTATTTGCTGACCTGGATGTTGCACAAAGTCTTTTGTCAATAGAAAATGTCTTGAGCCTTCACAAACCGTAAACCGGGTGTCCCATGCCATTACATAATTGTCCAGCAAAGTAAAAATTGAGCACATGTTCATTTTATTGTTACTTTATTCCATTCAAAATTTAAAAAAAAAACTCAAACCCACCATTTCTCATTGAAAGCCCCCAATGATCAACATCCACCCAATGCATCCCGTAATGCATTGAATTTCAGATCCGTTTTCATAGTCCTTTATCATGTTCTGTTTAAGACAAATAAAATTTCATTCCACACTGTCATCCCTTTGTCCTGACCAGAACAACTTGATCGTGTTGAAGAAGGCATGAACCATATCAACCAAGACATGAAGGAGGCCGAGAAAAATTTAAAAGATTTAGGGAAATGCTGTGGCCTTTTCATATGTCCTTGTAACAAGTAGGTACTGGGTACCGACTATGCTCTGTGGTGTCCAGTTTTTGTCACAGTGAATGTCTGAAGTTTTTGTCTTTCTTCTTTGTCCTTTTCCATCTGCTTCATTCTGTGGGGATATAATGCTTGTATTTAATCAGAACAACTGGAACGCATCGAGGAAGGGATGGAGCAAATCAATAAGGACATGAAAGAAGCAGAAAAGAATTTGACGGACCTAGGAAAATTCTGTGGTCTATGTGTCTGTCCATGTAACAAGTAGGTTCTGCCTGCCTGCCTGAGTCTTTGAGCACCCGAGGCTGATCCTTGAGCCTTGCCGAGATCATCGCTGCTAGACACATGGGCAGGAAAAAAAAAAAAGCATGTGGCATGCAGAGAGATCAGTATCCATCTCATAGAATAGATAGTGGGAAGTAGACATATTAAAATCAGGCATTCTGCAGTGAAGATTGCACTGCATTCCCTTCTCAGAAATATATACTTCAACACTTCCGTCTAAAAAAAAAAAATAATAAAAAAAATAAAAAATTGAAAAAAGTCGCCAGAAATATTTGACGTCTTATTTAAATAAATCAGTTAAGATGTCAACAATAACAGTAAAAATTTATAATCCACAAAATGGCAATCTTTTTTTTTTCTTCTCCCTCAAGGTTGACGGAAATGTTGAAATGTTATAGTATTGCATGTAGATAATTCCTAAAAGCTTGCGGGGGCATCTTGTCAATTTTCTGGATGATTCTCGCATCGGTTCATATCCAGGAGTGATAATGCATCAGAAGTTCTTCTTCTCCCCGGCTCGGAATAGGCTATATTGTAATGCACACATGTATTTCTACATCATTGCATAATATTTGGTCTAGAACTAAAGATAATAATATTTTATCTGGGTCTTTTTGTACATGGTCCATATGAATCTGACCCATATAACGGCTTGTATGCATGTTAGTAATTGGAGAAATAGCTGTAATGTAATTGCAGCCAAAATTCAGATAAAGGTATAAGATAAACTCTGTGAAAATGTGCATTATAAATAGTCTATTTTAGTCTGGACTATCGTAGAGGTTGGATTCAGCACGTATTAGAAAGTTACAAACAATGAGTAAGTCATGTGCAGTATAGCGGGGACTGTGCCTAACCCTATTTTGGTCACTCTTGACAGTGTGGCTGGCCAAGGCCTCGTCCACACAGCCATGGGCGAGATCGTAGTGCACTGTAAGGCATAGTCCATAATTGTAGTTGACCTGCCATTACAGCCCATGCACTTGTGAACAGGATTAAAATCTATATAGCCCAGACCAAAAAACAGACCGTATAAGCACAGGTCCTACTTTTTTTTTGCGGTCTAGGCTCCCAACCAAATTATGGACCCTGACAATCCCAGTTGTGTGCATTGGCCCATAGACTGTAATGTGTACAGTACAGGACAGTCCATACCTGCCGACCTATAGACTGTAATGTGTCCTATACTGGTGGGTCTGCAATTGTACGACTGTGTGTACGAGGCCTAAGGTAATTCTATGTAGAGTAACAATTTTTAGAGTTTTCTACAAACATTTTACATCTACAAAATTTTCAGATAGACTTGTCCTGGCTAGTGATGAGCGAACATCCGGATGTTCGGTTCGGATCCCGAACATAAAAAAGAATGATCATGATCGGTTCGTATTCTGAACATTCATGAACATTACACACATGTGTACAAAATATCAGGTCAAAAGCGTAAAATACATAATAGCAAAGCAAGTACAGTACGTAGCATTGGCGTATCTTTGCCCGTGCATATATATGCAATGACTTATATACTACTGTGTATATTACTTACACTCTGCAATCACTGGCACACAGCAGAGCCAGACAGAAAGATTAATGGAAAATAATAATAATAATAATAATAGTACTATATATGAGTTAGCCCTAAAAAGGACTGTTGGTCACTACAGGGTTTAGAAATGAATCCTTATAGTGCTAAAACGCGATTCTGTCACCCTCCCTACACTGGCAATTTCACAATGTACTAAGCCCTACTCGGTCAGCTCTCCCTACCTACACTGACTAACTACCACTGTGACTATTGCTGCCTAACTAAATTCAGATGCTGTCCCTGCTCGTGTCACTCTCCCTACTGAACGGCACAAGAATCAGGAGACTGTGAGAAAATTTGCCTCAGTGTCACGTATTTATAGCATGTATGTAACGTACGTAATGACACTAATCGTACAGCCAATCACAATAATGCCAGTAGTGAACATGGCTACTACTTTACCTGATGTGCCCTTCCTTCCCCACGCTCACTGGCTCCTTCAAATTGGTGGAAGGAAACTTAGGCAGTTGCGTACATTCACATGTTTGAAAATGTTCTAAAATGATCATTATAACCATTCCGATCATCGAACAAATTCTGCTAATTGTTTGTGATCGGAGAACACGAACAATTAGCGTCTTGTTCATACAAACACGTTCGCTCATCACTAGTCCCAGCACCCAACAATAAACTAGATTATTACTATGATTATTATATAACATTACTATCTATTTTGTACATATTGCCATGTTAAAATTTCCTACCAGGGTGATATCATGTAAAAGATACTGATCCAATAGCAGATAGATTTATATTCTGCCCATAAAGTTATAGGTCATCACAACCTTCCTTTTCATGTAGTAAAAAGAAGAAGAGTAAGAGAATCCCAGATAATGCTGCACATATCATCATCTGCCACTGCAGGCATGCCTAGATTTTAATGGTTCTAGCTATGGCTACCCAGTCAAAAATGGTTACCACAATTAAGTTACTTAAATAAAAGAGTTCTCCGCCTTCAGATAACTTTAACGTACTGGCTTGTAAATGCCCTTCTGCAACTTTTGAATGAATACATTGCTTTTTCTTAAAGTGATTTTTATGGGTAAAATTTCTCTGTGTTTCTCAAGGAATTCCCATAGGGGGTTTTCCAACCTGATACAATTATCACCTCTTTATTCAGTAATACTCTGTCCCCGATTCCCTTCTATTGTAATAATGTACAGTTAGCAAAGTTGTAGGATGCCGCTGGATGGAGCTGGCAGATATTTTTGCACGTCTATTGATGCAGATAATCCATGGGAATCTACACATCCGTGTAGATGAGTAGATGTTAAAGGGGTTATCCAGCTACAAAATCATGGCCACTTTCTTGCAGAGACAGCACCACTCTTGTCTCCAGTTTGGGTGCAGGTTTTGTAACTCAATTACATTAAAGTGAATGAAACTTAATTGCGAACCACACCTAAACTGGTAACAAGAGTGTTGCTGTCTCTGGAAGAAAGTGGCCATGTTTTTGTAGCACTGGATAATCCCTTTAACAAGGCTCCTCATCCCTAGCAGCCTGGGCTATTGGTTGAGCAATTAGAACGGATGTACCAATTTGCTACCTAAAATTAATTTTTTTTGGAAGATCCCAGTGGCACGATCTATTTTTGAAATCTCTGCCTGGTTTCCGCATTCTGTGCTGGTTTCTTGACGTGCAGATAGGGACGCTCTATGTACTGGAAGCTAACGGTACACTGGGGGTGCCAGGCCTGCCTCCAGTACGTACAGCGGCCCTATGTAAAAAAAAAATAATAATTCAGGTAGTGAATTGGTACATTCTCTTTAATGGCATATACTTGGTTGCTATAGCCAACGCTACTTTGTTATTTGTAAACCTAAGCTCCAGCATGTTCTATCTCGATAGATAGATAGATGAGAGAAAGCAATGTATTAAAGGCTACAGGAGGGCATATACAAATGAATACAGTCAGGGGATTTGAGGATGGTTTCACACCCACACTCTTTTTGGTAAAATGTCATTGCAGTTTTTGATGCTTTTTTTTTTTTGGCCAAAGCTAAGATTTGATTTAGTATGAATAAGGCACATAAAGCAAAGACTTAAAGGGCACTTGTAAGATGCAGCATGCAGGCCTATTCCCTCCCCTACCCCTCCCTGCCCAGTATGATTGATGTACAGCACTTGGTCTTGTACATGAATCATGCAGGGCAGGAACAGGTAAGGTAGAGAGTAGTGCAGCATGCTGCAGCTCAGCACCACCTCTATGAACTTGGGTGGAAAACATGACTTTATAACTTTGCAAACAGCCATCAGCTAATAAAGAGGTATTATTTATTATCTATCTGTTAGCTATCTGTCCATGTCTGTTCCAAGTATGATGCAGAGCTGCCAAATTCCCTTGTCCTTCTGTCTCTGGGTCCCCCGCTGACTGCTGCTGCCTCATTTCCAAGGAGATCTCACCTTAGCAGTGACAGGCGGCTTAGCTGATCACTGACTGTGAGATGGGACTGTGCCACAGCTAGTGATTGGCTAAGCAGGCTGTCAGTGCTGAGATGTGCTATCCTTGGATGTGGTGGAGGACACCAGGGGAGCATGGAGAGCTAAGAATAAGATTAGAGATGATCTACAGTAGGAACGAAGCAAATCGCTTTGCTCCTATCTGTATGTCGCTCGTCAGGCTGCGGGCTTTGAAGTCTGTGCAGCTCCTCTCCGAGTGCAGGGAAAAGATGGATCCAGTCCTGGGAAACGTCTCCTAGTTTCCCAGGACTGGATCCATCTTTTCCTAGCACCCTGGGAGGAGCGGCATGGAGCGAAGCAGACTTCAAAGCCCGCAGCCTGATGAGCAGAATGCAGATAGGAAAGAAGCGATTTGCTTTGTTCCTACTGTAGATTCGCTCATCTCCAAATAGGGGAATGTGCACACTACAGAATCCCGACGGAACAGCCGTCTCGGATACCGCAACTCGCGCCCGCTCGCAGACTCTGGCAGCCGCGCACATCTCCGCTGCTACCATAGACTCCATTCTATGGTTTGCTAGATTCCGCCGTCCGCCCGAAGAATGAACCCGCTCATTCTTCAGACCGACGATGGAATCTGGCAAACCATAGCATGAAGCCTATGGTAGCAGCAGAGATGTGCGCGGTCCACCAGAGTCTGCAAGCGTAGTGTGCACATACCCTAAGATGCTTATTATGTTTTATATGAGGGCAGCATATAAACTTAATAGTGGATCCACTTCTGGCTTTGGCTTCAAACATCCGCATCAAAAAGTACAGTGGTATTTTTCCAAAAAAATGTTGATTGTGAAACCACCCTCAAATTTGTTTTTTCCCAAAAAGATTTATTTTGTGTTTGTTTTTTTTGTTTTTTTTAGATTTTTTCCTCCATTTTTGACTGGTTCTGCCGTGTAACAGCTGTTACTAATGGTACATTAAAGCAATAGTGAACCACTGGAGCAGTTGTGCTTAGTGAAAAGTGTCTCACCTCCTATTCATGCCACCAGCTTGTGCATGAACAAGGTGTATTGGGCATTAATGCTATAATGCTTGTTTTGTTCGCTGCTGCATTCATTCCACTTTAGCTAGTTTTTTTTTTTTTTTTTTTTTTTCTGTTGTCTTTGTTGACGAAGGTTTGTACATCAACTCTCGATGTATGGTAACTGTTTATAAGTACCGATATATTATCTCAAAGAGCAAAAAAAAAAGAAGTCTTATAGTAGCTGTTTTTACAAGTCCCTGAAATTCCTTAGTAATACTGACACTATGCAACCTAACCATTGCATAGTTACTAGCCATCATTTATGTCAATTAGAGGGCATGTCCATGTGATGTGATGTACACACTATACTTGGCAGTTTTGTTCTGTGTACTGTATGTCTGCCAGTATGTCTTTATTTGTGTGTTTTATGTCAACTATAAGATTCAATGTTTTCCTCTTTACCAGATGAAAATATGTATAAAAAAAAAAATGTGTTTATCGATGACGATGAACGTCTGACTATAGTGATAATTCAATCTGAGGATCTCACAGCTGATCACTGTCAGCACTAGATAATTGGGTTCATGATATATCGGTATAAGGTGATGCCCTGTGAATGCTCATCTGCCTGAATCAGCTCTAATATGTCGCATCATGAAGAGTGTGACTTTTTTTATTTTATTTTTTTATTCCGGATTGCTATGCTTTTTTAGGTCACTGACAATGTGCTTTCTGTAGGCTTAAATCAAGTGATGCTTATAAAAAAGCCTGGGGTAATAACCAAGATGGAGTTGTTGCAAGTCAGCCTGCACGTGTCGTGGATGAACGTGAACAGATGGCCATTAGTGGTGGCTTTGTCCGTAGGTAAGCATTGAGTTTTCTAATTTTGGCAATCGAACTACTGACAATTGTGATTTCCGGTCTATGGAGGAGATATATCAAACATGGTGTAAAGTAAAACTGGGTCAGTTTCCCCTAGCAACCAATCAGATTCCACCTTTCATTTTCCAAAGAGTCTGTGAGGAATGAGAGGTGGAATCTGATTGGTTGCTAGGGGCAACTGAGCCAGTTTCACTTTACACCAGGCTTGATAAATCTCCCCCTATAAGTCTAAAGGTGCCCATAACCATGGGAAGGAACGCTCGTATGGTTGACAACTGTGTCTCCCGATTCGTCCATACACATGAATGTTGGCTTGGCTAAGCATTTATTTGTTCTAAATAGAATAGGGAGGGTTAAGCCGACCAGATTTGGCCTTTTTCCCCAAGAACAAAAGAATCAAGCAGTTTAAACCCATCATTCCCGATCCTTCTTTTTCCTGACATTTGTCAGGAGAGATTCAGGAGACTCCCATACACACTAGACAGTTTTCAAGTTCTATGTAAATTGGAGCTGTTACCCGCATTATATCAGCAACTGCAAGGAGTTTTCATTTTGAAGCACTCTGTACCCACAATCTGCCCCCCCCCCCCATTCTCAAACCGTCAGATAGCTGCTTTTAATGCAAGATCTGTCCTGGGGTTCATTCGGCAGGTGATGCAGTTATTGTCCTGAAAAACAACTAGGCCTAGGCCCTGGGCCTGCGACGCCTCTCCGTGCCTCCTTCCCACCCTCTTCACCATTTGGAATGCCCCTGGGCAGGATATCTCCTATTCATCACTTGTGATGAATGGGAGAAATCCTGCCTAGGGTCTTTCCTAATGGTGAAGAGGGTGGGGAGGACGGTCGAAAGGGGCAGTGCAGGTCTAGGGCACACACACTCTAGGCCACATTGGACACAGGGCTGCAAGTTAAAAAAAAATTTTTTAGGACAATAACTGCATCACCTGCCAAACGGACCCCAGGACAGATTTTGGATTAAAAGCAGTTATCCGAAGGGGATGTAGACCAAAAGTCTTGGTCTTGATCATAGCAGGGCTTAGAGTCATTTGGGCAACTAGGCCGGTAACGTGAACATCAGTATATGTGTCATAACCAATGGGGGTTGTGTGAGAATAGAAAGTAAGTCTTTTATTTATTTATTTTTAGAAAGAACAGCACCATTGTCCATTGACTGTGGTATTGTAGCCCAGGACATACATAAAGGGTTTAACCTACCAACACTTGACCCACAGTATTGGGAATGTGTATGATTAATGGGATTCCGACCACCAGAGATCTAAGTGGAGAATAGAGGTCTTTAGTCCCCTGTGGGAATGGCTGTTCTTGGCTCCATTAGTCCTATAGAAATTAAATAAAGTGGTGTTACACTTATAGGCTAGGTTAACACACCGTAATTTTTTGGTGGCTTTTTTTTGGACATCCATCATTTAGAGGCCAAATAACGCCCATTATTTTGAACTTATACACGTCATTTTTCCTCTAAATGATGGACGTTCAAAAACATGGTCGTTAAATGCCCATATTGGCCATATTGTGGATGGGGGGAAAGTGTTGCTATCGAGAGAGATCCTGTAACGTTAGATATTCACATAATCAAATAAGAATTGAAATCTATAGGTGGTACAGAAGAGAAGGAGGCTGGGTGAGGTCAAGCAGTACATCCCAGCTTTCCTTCAGCATCCCTCCAAGAAAGGTGTTCTGGCTTATACTTTTGTGTAATGCAGTAGACCCTATTCATTTCAACGGCCCAAATATAGTCAGTGAGTGACTTGGCTACTTCCACTTATTTAGCAAGATACAGTAGGTCAGAAGACCATGTAACACTTCTTAAACACAGTGTGAACCCAGCCTAAGCTCCACTGACTGCTTTAGCAGGGGTCTATTACTGTGACTACATGGTCATTAAGTAGATATGCAGATTAAGGCCATGTTCACATGGTGTGAGAGACCAGCTGTTCTGAGACCCAGCCGGGTCATGGAATGGCCGGTGTCAAAGAAGATCATCTGACACTGAATTTGGTTGCGGGCACATCAGTGTGCGCCCGCATCCAAATTCCTGCTGCTCCTAATGGAGCGTGCGGCCGGACATGTCAGTTCCTCCGGCCTGGATTCCATAGAAGGCAGCACTACGTAAGCTACATAGTAATCACAGCCATTGTTGCAAATCGGCAACAATGGTAGTGATTATTACATAACTTACGTAGTGTGAACATAGCCTAAAGCAGTTTAGCGGTGAGGTTTATTCCTGGAGTCTACTGATTGGAAATATTAACACAATAAAATTGTAGTGTTTGAAGCATTGTGTTGTATTCTTTTGCAGAGTAACAAATGATGCTCGAGAAAACGAAATGGATGAAAACCTCGAGCAAGTCAGTGGCATTATTGGAAACTTACGTCACATGGCTCTTGATATGGGTAATGAGATTGACACACAGAATCGCCAGATCGACAGGATCATGGAGAAGGTCAGCAGAAGTTTTTGGAAGCAAATAAGCATGACTTTTTTTCTCTTTCAAATCCTGCCCTCCCTCCCAAGAATAATGCAGAGTTGTTGAAGGAGTTGTTGGCATTAACTAAAACTTTAATTGTGTGAATGTGATGTAATATATGTAAGTGATTACAATATTAGAGTAAAATGATATAGGTATTAGGGCATACAGGCACCCTGCATCACTTTTTCTCACAGATATTGCAGCTGAGCCTGTAGATCCTGCACGCTAGTGGCTTGCCAAAGCTGGCTCACCAGAAATGACATTTAAACTGTATAAACGCCCGTGATTGGTAGTCTGGTGGCCGGATTGGCTCCCTGTATGACAATCACAGGAAGCCAATCTGTTGCAAAAGCAGCCTAACGCTTCTGCCAGGCCTAGGCTGCAAGTTCGAAGAACTTAGATCAATGCAGTATATATATGTGCTGCATTGATCTCTATAAGAAATCATGGTGTTGTTCAGAGATATCCACTGGAGGGGAGCTGCAAGGGTTTAAATCACCCCACTTTTCCTATTTTTTAAATAAAAGTAAATAATAATGAAGGAAGAAAGAAAGTAAATAAACTACATAAAGTAACTAAATAAATAAAAGTAAACAAATGCAAAAACAGAACATAAATAAATACTTGGTGTCACTGCATGCGGTGATTAAAAAGTCACATATATGTAAGTGTTGTACCAATAAAAACTACTGATTATGGCAATAAAATGGTTCTTTACATAGACCCATAGACCTAAAAAAATAAAAGAGTTATAAGGGTCAGATTAAACAATTTTGAGCACATAATTTTTTTCAGTTCACATTTTTTAAAAGTAGTAAAATTAATACAAATTATATATAAATTGGATCGTTGCAATTGTATTGACTGACTTACTGCAAGCACGAAACCCACCCAAAAAAATTTTTTATTTCACCTCACAAATAATTTTTTTCCCAGTTTCGCAGCATATTTTATGGAAAAGTACCAAAGTACCATTGGGTGTGTAGATTAAGGGTTTTTCTTAAACAAGTGTAAGAATGAAAATTGTCATTAAGGGCTTAAAGAGAGTTTATATTCTATAGCAGCTATGCCTTTTATATACTTTTATTATACTTTTAACCCCTACCTGGTGCAGTGATAAGACACAGTATGTGAAATCATAAAGCCAGCTGTCTGACAGATACCTAAACAACATCAGAGATATCCTAGCAGCCACTATATAAGCTTGTTGCAGTCTTACAGCTAAATCTGAGTGGCAAGATGCAGTTACAGAGTAGAGCGCTCCCTTTCAGGCCAATTCCTTCTATATTTTCTGGAGCGAGCTGGCCCATATGGCATCTTAGGCCCTAAGAAGTGCACTAAGTGTAATCCTGTCTGTTGTGAGAGATTTGACTGCTATTTAAAGTGTGCACATTAGATAAAGCAGTGAAATGACACCAGGGCAGATCCTTTTAAACACGGACAGTCAGCATGCAAAGTGTATACAAGTATTAACCACAGTAATAATTATTCGTGATAATTACTTCATTTGTTAAGCTTTACTAATGGAGATCATGTTTTGTTTTTTTGTTTTTTTATGCTTACATAACTGAGTTTGAACACTCCATACAAAATCTGACAAAAGAATTATGGCGTACCCAATCATATTCCATAGAGCTTCTAGGGAAGAATAATAACCTGTAATACAGTTCTGCATCTATGAACCTTCTAAAGACATATGTACAATAATTACTATCATGGTCAAACATGGTAGGGCATAATAAAAAATAAAAAAAGGTTTTGAGTAAGGAAAAACTTGTCCTACTGTAGAAGTACTTGAGATGTATAATGTATGATGCAACAGCAGTCACAGGGGTAGAAGTCACACAGAAGGGCTAATCCCACAGATGGACAATGTCTGCACCACTAGGATACAAAACATGTATATATAAACCCTGGTATTATGTATTAATGGCTAGGATGAGATACCATCAATTCCATCACATGATGTTGCTGGAGACTCTGGAGACTTCCAGAGGAGTGTCTGGCCAACATCACTATAAAGAGTATAGGGACCTTTCCTCCCTTGCTTATACCACTAACTGAATGTAACAGGTTAAAGTGACACTGTTTTCAGCTTGCCACCCCTTCAAACTGCAGGTACCGCCCCATTTGCCGAGCATTCTCGACTTTTCTGGTCGTGTGTTACGAAATGTGTTTGGTACCTTAGTTTGGTGAAAAAACAATCTTTAATCCTCAGCTGCTGAGTCAATGAGGCATGGCCTAGGGCGTCTGTGCCCTAGGACTGCTATGCCTCTCCTTCCTTATTTTCCAATGATGTGAAGAAGTACTTGACAAGGGCATTACAGATGATGGGGAGGAAGAAGAAAGAAGAAGAAAAGGGCAGCGTAGCAGGCCTAGGCCATGCCTCATTGACTCAGCTGCTGCAGATTAAATATTTTTTGGTCAAACCAAGGCACTTTGGAACACATGACGGGGAAGAACTTCAGTTCTGCAGACGGATGGGTGATTTGGGTGAGTGAGTTGGTAGCTGAATACAGGATCGCTTTAAAGTGTGCAGTAACACAACACATACACAAATAAACAAACTTGATTTAAGTCCCTATTACACAATATGTAGGGATAATAATTGTAGGTGCCCTTTGAAAAATTTGTCCAAACCCCAAATTTTGGGGAACTTTAGAACATATTTTATCCATACAAAATAGATTTGCTCTCAACAAGAAATGTCTCGGCACTAATACCACAGAAGAACCGGAGAATGGTGTAAAGATGAGGCACTCACCACTTCGTGAACTTCAAATTGCAACATCAAATAGTCGAAACAGACTGTCACCCGTTCACTCGTCCTCGTCCTTGTTATCTGCTATGATACGAATACATTTTTTGCTATTTGAAGTTCACGAAGTGGTGAGGGCCACATCTTTACACCATTCTCCAGATATAATCACAATAGATTTGCTCATGTCTAGTGGCCATCTGTCTAACTTTCTGCCATTGTGAACAATTGCGTGACTATGTGCAAATAAAGGTCTGTTGAAATGGTCGAAATTATTTGGAAATCATCCAGGTGGACCATTGTTTAAGCAGACATGAAGCAACTAAAGCGTTAGGAGTTTCATTATAGCATCGTTGGTTTACTCTGCAAATCACTTCATCAATGGATGGATGAATGGATGAAGTAGGGGATTTCCATTTTTGGGCTATAGCAAGTCTAAAAATAAAAAAAATGTAGATCTAAAATTGCAAAGGACGAGAGTGTTGAGGAAGCTGGGAGTTTTAAAGTGAGCAAGTAATGTAAAGATTTCTTTTAAAAAAACAGTGAGGTTTGGACAAGACCACCACATACTGTATGTAACTGGTTAGCCTTCTGCTCACAATCCTGCCAACATAGATTGGAGTAATTTAACCCGTTAAGGTCAAAGCCAATTTTCGTTTTTGCGCTTTTGCGTTTTCCATTTTATGTTTTAAAGTCCATAGCCCTTGCATTTTTTCACCTAGAGACGTATATGAGCGCTTATTTTTTGCGAAACAAATTGTACTTTGCAATGACAGGCATTATTTTTGCATAAAATATGCTGCGAAACTGGAAAAAAATCATTTGCGCTGTCAAATTGAAAAATAAAAAGAATTTGTTTTGATTTCGGGGAGTTTTGCATTTACGCCGTTCGTCCTATGGTAAAACTGACTTGTTATGCATGTTCCTCAAGTCGTTACGATTACAATGATATATAACATGTATAACTTTTATATTATCTGATGGCTTGTAAAAAATTCAAACCATTGTTAACAAATATATGTTCCTTAAAATTGCTCCATTCCCAGGCTTATATCGCTTTTATCCTTTGGTCTATGGGTCTGTGTGAGGTGTAATTTTTTGCACCATGATGTTTACTTTCTATCGGTACCATGATTGCGCATATACGACTTTTTGATCACTTTTTATTAATTTTTTTCTGGATTTGATGCGACCAAAATTGCGCAATTTTGCACTTTGGAATTTTTTTGCGCTGACGCCGTTTACGTGCGAGATCAGGAATGTGATTAATTAATAGTTCGGGCGATTACGCACGCGGCGATACCAAACATGTTTATTTATTTATTTATATTTATAATGGGAAAAGGGGGGTGATTTGGACTTTCATTAGGGGAGGGGATTTTTTATTGATAAAAACACTTTTTTACTTTTTTTTTTACATAAACTAGAAGCCCCCCTGGGGGACTTGTATATACAAAGCACTGTTCTCTCATAGAGATCAATGCTGTGTATATACACAGCAAAGATCCATCAGATCGATCATAGATTGCTATGGCCTGCTGCAGGCCATAGCAATCTATTGCCGAGCCGGGATCAGCGTCATTCCGACGCTGAGGCCGGGCACGGGCAGAAGAACGGATCTGCCCCCTGCGATCGCATTGCGGGGGGGGGGGGGGGAGATCCGTGCCGGCTAATAGAGGCACTGCCCAGCTGCAGATTGCAGCCGGGATCGGTGCCGCGGCACCATGACGTACCAGGTACGTCATGGGTCGCTAAGTCATATGTGCTACTTGGGGGGGGGGGGACCATCTTGGCGCCATCGTTCTTGCTCAAAAGTTTCTCACAACTCCTCCCCCGACTTAAATAATAAAGGACAGTTAGTATCGGGATATGTATTTGTCAACAAGCTGTAAGCTGCCGTTAAACCTTTAGTGGGACCTTTCCATCTAAACAAAAAAAATCAGGAGGGGGCCAGTTTAAGGAATCTAGGAAATGTCTAGCTTGGAAGTATTGGAAGAAATTAGTATGTTGGAGAGACGAACCAGACTGTAAATCAGAGAACTTCTTAACGGACTCCGAATCATATAAGTCCTGCAAAGTTTGGCAGTTCGAGGATAGCCATGCGGGGAGATCCATAGAGGGGAGGAGAGATTTGAGAAAAAAAGAGGAACCTCTTTTTTAGTGAGATCAACCCAATGCCTTTGTACAACTAATTTTCTCCATGAGGGTGTGATCACACTACGGAATCCAACCGGTGAACATCCCGCGGATTCTGTCAATTGCCCCCGCTTGACTCTCTGCCCATGCCATAGACTCCATTCTATGCTCGGGCAGATTCCGTCATTCACCCAAACAATAGATGTGTTAATTCTTTGGGCGGACAGTGGAATCTACCTGAGCATAGAATGGAGTCCAGTGTCAGACTGGCCCGCCAGAGGACTGGAGGATCCTCCGGTGGGCCCCCAGCTTTAGAACCTGCATTAACACTGACTGACATGTTGTTTCTCACTAGTTCTTCATTGGTGGGCCCCCAGGATCATTTCTTCTGCTGGGCCCCAGATACCCCAGTCTGACACTGATGGAGTCTATGGCATGGGTGGAGAGTTAAGCAGGGGCGAGCTGCGGAATCTGCAGGATGTTCTCTGCACAGATTTCGTAGTGTGACCGCACCCTCAAAGTAATCAGTCTTTCAATGATAGTAAGGGTAAAGTGGAAATGGTCGAAATCTTTACAACCAATGCATTGTAAAGTTATTATGGATGACTCTGGACGCAGCCATATTTTACTACCTTAAGAGTTTGATTAAATCTATCAATCCTGGATATTTATATTGTTTTTCTTCGTTTTTTCCTAGGCCGACTCCAACAAAGCCAGGATCGACGAGGCCAACACACGTGCCACAAAGATGCTGGGCAGTGGCTAGAGAACACAAACCTTTATTTTCTGCTCAAAACTGTCCTGCTAAGACAGTACTTTCATGCTTTTATCATGGTATTTACATACTAGGTTTGCACACATGCACATATCACCCTCCCTTCTACCCTATTGTAAATGTCGTCCTGTGTAGTATGTCAGCTTTCCAAAAAAAAAAAAAAAATTATACTTGTAATTATGATTTATATTCCTTTCCAAAGGTTGTATATAGTGATCTACGCTAGCTCACTATAACGTTTAGTTAATTTTTTTTGTTTTGTTTTTGTTTTGTTCTATCATTTTTTTTATGATGTTTGCTGAATGACAACAGTGTAGGAATGTTTAACGTGCTGTTATCCTTACTCTATACAGTATTGTTCTTGTAAATCTGTGACATTCCACAGAGCTACTGCCTATATTCCTTTTTTGATGTCATGATGATACTTAAGCTGTGGGACTGTCCTGGGTTCAATGTTGCTTCCATCTGTTATAATTTCATGATTAGAACGTGAACTTATATTACTATAATAAGCATTGCACTAACAAGTGACGTGAGTTATGCATTTATGCATGAAGATAAATAGACATTTTAGAAGCCTACATACAAAGACCTTTCCCTCGGCAGTAGCACATTCAATAAAAGCATGCTGAGTATTTGGACACTGTTGGGACTATGTTATACCAGCAAGTTTGCAGTAGTGCCACTTTTTTTCTGTCGATATATTGTTCTATTTAATCATTATCATGCTTTTTTATTTATAAAGGACAGACTTGGCACACATATCCAGCAAAGAAAATGTTGAAATTTTTTTTGTTCGTTTTTTGCTGGTGATATATAAAATACAAAAAAAAAATATATATATACATATAAGGTTGTAATATAGGGTTTGGGTACTGTTTATGAGGATCCTCTTTTGGAGGAAATGACTACAGTCTAAAATGGTACAAAGATATGTAATTTTTATAAGGCTGGGTCTTGTTAGCCACTTTACCCCCACGTGGATTTATTTATTTTTTTTCTTTTTAAGGTTCTGTTGCTTACCTAGAGCTATGCACTCCAAACCGCTGAGATGTTTAAGTAGATTTAAAATTAAGACAATAATCTAAATGAATGAACTCTAGATAAACTGTGATATCAAAATCATTGCAGCATGTACTATTAAATTCCTTCTGTCTCCTGTCAGTTTGTGACGTGATTGACATTTTGTAGCTAGTTTAAAACAATTAAAAACTATAAATCGAATGGCCTGGGTTTCTTTGCTTTTCTTGGACGCGTGTCACTCCGTTACACCCACATTCGGGAGCAAAGTGTTTTTTCCTCTTTCTCGTTGCAACCAACAGATTGTCGAATGTTCATCCAGATCCTAGAACGCCTTTGGGTTGTGAATAACATGAAATGACTAATATACTTTTTAGGTCCAGTGGAAAGGAACCAACTTTTAAGGTTTTACAATGTCATAGCGATATAAACAGTATATGTTCACACAACGTTTAACAGCGTCTGCTGCATAGACTTCAATGCAATGCTGCTCCTGCAGTAAAGAACAGGCGCTGATTCCATTGCAATCAGCGTCCGTTCTTTACTGAAATATTACGTTGTGTGAACATGGCTATGGCTGTGTTCACACTTGGTTTAACAGCGTCTGTTGCATAGCAAGAGACGCTGTTAAACTGCCCTCCGCCAGGCTGCATTCAGGAGGTTCCTGCAGGAATGCTCTTTATTTAGTGTTGATTTGCGGGCACCATTGGGTGTGCCCGCAAATCAAATAGCCATTCACTTCAATGTAATGTTCCATTGCAATCAGCGTTCGTTTATTACTGAAAAATTACGCAGTGTGAACATAGCCTATCACATACAGGGGGAGATTTATCAAACTGGTGTAAAGTAGAATTGTCTTAGTTGCCCCTAGCAACCAATCAGATCCCACTTTTTAGTCCTCACAGACTCTTTGGAAAATGAAAGGTGGAATCTGATTGGTTGCTAGGGGCAACTGAGACAATTCTACTTTACACCATGTTTAATAAATCTCCTCCACAGTGTTGGGAGTCGGATGTGACATAAAGCTACTTGGCTCCGATGCAAAACTTGTAGAGCTGGATCTATTTCTGTGCTCTAGTAATGGGGCAGAACAATCGAAAAAGAGCAGACAGATCAATTTCATGCGGAATATCAATGACAGCCAATGGACCCCATTGACTTTAATGGGGTCTGTTGGGTCTCCAGCATGGTGTCGAACAAAACCTCCAGTGCCGGTATAAACCCAACCCAACAATCATGCATCATTGAGAGTATTGGTCTACATTTATGGGATAGAGGGCTCCATCAGGGTTCAGGGTTTACAGTATGTCAGGGCCTATGACAGTCCACCATGGAATAATCACAATATACAGCGTGAGTTGAAACTCTCAGTACTTTTATTTCAGAAACTAAAGGAAAAATGACGTGGGGGGCGGCTATCTTTTACACTATGTCTGGAAGATGATCCCAATAGATGGCGGATGGGGAACCTTCGGCCCTCCAGCTGTTGCCAAACTACAATTCCCATCATGCCTGGAGAGCCATGGCTGTGGTTTTACAACAGTTGGAGGGCCGAAGGTTCGCCATGGCTGCAATAGATCAAGGGCAAAGTTTTCGGGAAGGTGGTCATGTAGCATATAAAAGAAGAGCAGAATTGTCTGTGAAATCGATGACCGCGATTAGATTAGCAATATTTCTTGTGGTTCAAAAAAGAAAATTGCTTTGTGTTCAGATTCAGTTCTGTGTTCAGAACCATGGATAATACATTGAACACGTCAAATGGCTGTGCATAAGAGGAAATATTCCGTACTTTTTTGCAAATTTCTGTGTTGAACCACAGGAGATATTGCGAATTTTGGAGATAATCTTACATGATAGATGATTACCTTCTTGTTGGATAAACTTGCCGCTGATCCAATATGGCAGCTATCCTAATAGCGGCCATGTTCCAGACAAAGCCTAAAAGATAGACCCCCTCACCCATTACTGATGTCAGATACATAATTTTCCCTTTTGTTACTGACATAAAAGGGTTCCCTGAGACTTTTGACTCTGTATACATCTCATCGATTGCTAGAATGGGGGTCCTGTGTCCTCTGATTAAATGGAATGGAAGGCAAGTATGCACGCTGTTGCTTTATTCTAAGCTTACACAAGCCTAGAACGCCACTTAGCTATCTTAAAGTCAGTGGCGGAACTACCGCAGTAGCAGCCGTAGCTGCTGCTACGGGGCCCGGCACAACAAGGGGCCCGGCAGTGGCTGCCTGAGTGAGGGGAACGGTATTTGTGTAAAAGCCAGGGCATCACAGAAGAGAGAGAGAGAGGGGGAAATAAAACATGGATGCACCCTCTCTCTCTCTGTCCCGGTCACTGAGAAGAAGCCCTGACAGGAGACTCCTCTCCTCCTGCAGCAGCAGCTAGAGGCCGCTCTCCTGTCTGGCCTGTCAGCTGCCTGCCGGACCTCAGACATGACAGCTCCTTCCCCCTTCGGTAAGTATATACTGTCACCTATAAGGTGTGTGTGGTTGGGGAGGGGGGATGTTGTATGGTGGCTGCTATTTTGCATAAGTGTGTGTGGGGGGGGGGGACTACAACTCCCAGTGTGGTCTGTCTGCTGTCTGTGCCCCCATCCTCCTCACAGACTAAATGGAGACACAGATTGCACAGACAGATCACACTGGGAGTTGTAGTCCCACACTGTCAATATACAAAGCTACCCTGTGACTGCAGCTCCTGTAGGACTGCATTATAGTCACCCTACATACAGTCATAGAATAATTTGAATTGTCCCATTTTTCCTTGCAGTGCCAGCCAGGATACATGCAGTAATTTATATATATATATATATATATATATATATATATATATATATATATATATATAAATAGAAATATATATATATATATATATATATACAGTATATATAGTACTGCATGTATATATCCTGTCTGGCACTGCACGTGTGTGTATATGCGTGTGTGTGTGTGTGTGTGTGTGTGTGTGTGTGTGTGTATATATGTGTGTGTATATATATATATATATATACATATATTACATACACACACGCATATACACACACGTGCAGTGCCAGACAGGATATATACATGCAGTACTATATATATATACAGGCCCGCTTCTGCCATGAGGCGGAATGAGCCTTCCGCCTCAGGCGGCAGATTTTGCGGTCCGGCAGGGGGGCGGCATTATGTCCCCCCTGCTGTCATTTTTGTTAAGTATCACTTAACAAAAATGACAGCCGCCGCTCACCTGTCCCGTCGCCCGCGCTCTCCACATCCCGTCAGGTCCCGCGATGTCACCCGGCAGCTGTCACGGACCTCCAGGCTGTGGTGAGTGCCCGGGGTCGGTGGGGGACGACCCGATCACCCCACTTACTCACCACAGCCTGGAGGTCCGTGACAGCTGCCGGGTGACATCGTGGGACCTGAGGGGATGTGGAAACAGCGGAGAGCGGGGGCCGGCTGCGGCGTGGGACAGGTGAGCCGTTTGTATGCGGGGGAGGGGGGGGGGCTTGCCGGCCATCACTCGGGGCGGCCGCCTGAGGTTTGCCTCAGGGGGCAGAAACCCCAGAATCGGCCCTGTATATATATATATATATATATATATATATATATATATATATATATATATACACACACACGTGCAGTGCCAGACAGGATATATACATGCAGTATCAGGCAGGATATATATATATATATATATATATATATATACGTGCAGTACCAGTATACATGTGAAGTGCCAGACAGGATATATACTGTATATGCTGTACCGGGCTGGATCTATCTACATATACACACACGTGCAGTGCCAGACAGGATATATAGTGCAGTACCAGGCTGTTATCCAGCATAGTATGGCGCTATTGTTCAGGTCTGGTATGGTGCTGTTACCTAGTCACAGTATGGCGGTATTGGTCAGGTCTGGTATTGTGCTATTATACAGTCACAGTATGGCGGTATTGTTCAGTTCTGTTATGGCGGTATTATTCTGGTCTGGTATGGTGGTATTATCTAGTCACAGTATGGCGGTATTGGTCAGGTCTGGTATGGTGTTGTTATCCAGTCACAGTAAGGCGGTATTGGTCAGGTCTGGTATAGCGGTGTTATTATCCAGTCACAGTATGGTGGTATTGGTCAGGTCTGGTGTGGCGGTGTTATCCAGTCACAGTATGGCGGTATTGGTCAGGTCTGGTGTGGCGGTGTTATCCAGTCACAGTATGGTGGTATTGGTCAGGTCTGGTGTGGCGGTGTTATCCAGTCACAGTATGGTGGTATTGGTCAGGTCTGGTATGATGCTGTTACCCAGTCACAGTATAACGGTATTGGTCAGGTCTCGTATGGTGCTGTTACCCAGTCACAGTATGGTGGTACTGGTCAGGTCTGGTATGGTGCTGTTATATAGTCACAGTATGGCGGTATTGTTCAGTTCTATTATGGCGGTATTGTTCAGGTCTGGTATGGTGGTATTATCTAGTCACAGTATGTTGGTATCAGGTCTGGTATGGCGGTGTTATCCAGTCACAGTATGGTGGTATTGGTCAGGTCTGGTATGGATGTGTTATACAGTCACAGTGTGGCGGTATTGGTCAGGTCTGGTGGTGTTATACAGTCACAGTATGGCGATATTGGTCAGGTCTGGTGTGGTGGTGTTATACAGTCACAGTATGGCGATATTGGTCAGGTCTGGTGTGGTGGTGTTATACAGTCACAGTATGGCAGTATTGGTCAGGTCTGGTATGGCAGTGTTATCCAGTCACTGTATGGCTGTATTGGTCAGGTCTGGTATGGATGTGTTATACAGTCACATTATGGCAGTATTGTTCAGGTCTGGTATGGTGGTATTATCCAGTCACAGTATGGCGGTATTGTTCATTAGGTCTGGTATGGCTGTATATGTTAAATGTGCATTGTCTGAAGCTTTTACCTACCAATCCTATGGCGAGAATCGCTACAGACAATATGCAGATCATTTGATGTGCAAACTTGTTTATATATATTTAGCATTTAAAAACCATGTAGAAAAAGAAAGATTCAGCCAATGTATGTGGCCGAAACCACACGTCCATTTCTTCCCCAATAGCCGGGAAGTGGGGGGGGGGCCCTTGGAAAGTTCGCTCTGGGGCCCAGCCATTTCTAGTTACGCCCCTGCTTAAAGTTATACAAATTTGCAATTTACTTCTACTAAAAAATCTTCCAGTACAGCTGCGGTATGTCCTGCAGGAAGTGGTGTATTTTTTCCAGTCTGACACAGTGCTCTCTGCTGCCACCTCTGTACGTGACATGAACTGTACAGAGCAATAGCAAATCCTCATAGAAAACCTCTCCGTCTTTGGACAGTTCCTGTCACAGACAGAGGTGGCAGCAGAGAGCATTGTATGAGACTAGAAAGAAAACAGAAATTCCTTCAGGACATACAGCAACCAATAAGTACTGGAAGAGTTGAGATTTTTTTTAATAGAAGTAATTTATAAATCTGTATAACTTTTTGGCAAGAGTTGATTTGAAAATATTTTTTTTTTTGCATGTAGCACTCCTTTAACCAGGCCCATAAGACTCAATAAAGCTGTAGCGCCCATGCTCTACTGTCACTCCATTCAAATGGGGGTCTAGCAGTTATCGTCCCTTTAAAGAGTCACTGTTGTGAAAAATTTGTTGCAGAAATCAATAGCAAATGCGATTTTAAGAAACTTTGTAATTGGGTTTATTAGCTGAAAAATGCATTTTTATCCTGAAAAAACTGTTTGAAGCTCTCCCCCCTGTCTTCATTGTTCTCTATGAAGAGGGGAGGGGTGGAGGGAGATGAGGCACCAAAACAGGACAACAAAGAGTTAATTTACAGCTACATCACCACGCTATCTCCTCTGAGGTCAGCACTGACCTCTCTGACCTCTGAATATGGCTTTTACACAGGTCCTGCTGTGTAATCCTTTGTTCTCTGCTGCCGACTAATCTCCTTCCTCCCCCTCCCCTCTTCATAGAACAGACAGGGCCCGGCTGATGTAAAACAGTCGAGATTTCCTGATAATGAGCAGTGGATGACAGAAAGGAGAGGAGGGGGGGGACCTGGGGAAAGTCTTTTTAAATGCAGATAATGGCATATTTGCCTAATAAACCCAATTACAAAGTTTCTTAAAATCGCCTGGACTATTGATTTCTGCAAAAAAAAAAAAAATTTAACGACAGTGACACTTTAAGCCATCTTATTCTTTAAAATCCACTCTCTTCTTGGAGTATGGTGTTGGGAGATATATTCCCCTATTGGGATTGCAGTTAATGTTTCTCTATCAGGTTTATCTGACAGTGATGACCAGGACCGTAAACTATTCTACTATTCATCATATATTACAGTTTACTATTTTGTCCCTGTAGGAATTGGGTTACTAGAACATCAGGATTGCTGATTTTACAATCCAACCAATGTCAGTGACCCCAAGCAAAAGGTCAAGATACTGCCCTGTTTATATGATTTATACATGGAACATAAGCCATAGGTTTGCTATGATGTCTTTCTTTGGGATAGAAAACATGAATATTACATCATCAGTGCACAGTATGATTTATTGTCTCTCCTCTGTGTTGTCTGCTCCATACGTCTTATGTATGATCCATGAATACTAATAATATGATCAATGAATCAATGTCTTCTTATTCATCGTGTAACAATATCGCAACATGCCCCCCACTTCTATCATAAGTCATCCATCACACCTTTCTATATTCCTCGCTAGTACTTCTCTGATCTAAACCTTTGCCATATTAAAATAAACAGCAATAGGATGTTAGAAAAAGGGAGAACACAAGAGAAAACATAACACATAGGGGGAAGTTTATCAAACTGGGGTAAAGTAGAATTGTCTTACATACCCCTGGCAACCAATCAGATTCCACCTTTCATTTTCCAAAGAATCTGTGAGGAATGAAAGGTGGAATCTGATTGGTTGCTAGGGGCAACTGAGCCAGTTTCACTTTACACCAGTTTGATAAATCTCCCTATAGTGTACGTATAAGAGTAGGGGTCCTATAAAGATCATGATTGGTCGCTCTTTATGAACTGAAAATCCAGTTGTTGTTTTTTTGTAACCACTTCCCCACCATTTCTATTAGCAGTGGACCAATTCCTAACCCAAATACTTTTCACCATTGCACTTCCTATGGAGAGGTGGGTCCTGTATTGGATATTCTCAAAGAGAACTGGTATGGGACCAAGTAGCCCTCTGTGATGAACGAGGCAAATCTGACAAATCAATATCCGCTGCAAATCGCACTGTCAATTCGCTTCGTTCTGCGAAGTGAATTTGCACAAATTTGCATAAAAACAAAATGGCAGGCGCACATGTCTGGAGCGTCACTAGGCAGAGAAAGGGATTAACCATAATCCCTAGCGCCCATCCAATCAGCTGCAGGCCCCTCTGTGATGTCAGCCCCTCCCCCTCTATATAAGGAGTAGGGATGGTCCGAACCTGCCGAGGTTCGGGTTCGTATGAACCCGAACGCTCGGCAGCAGACTCCTGCTGTCTGCCCGCTCCGTGGAGCGGGCGGATACAGCGGGAGGACCGCTTGGAAAACTGGGATACAGCCTATGGCTATGGCTGTATCCCAGTTTTCCAGGCGTTCCTCCCGCTGGATCCGCCCACTCCACGGAGAGGGCAGACAGCGGGAATCATTACCGAGGGTTCGGGTTCGTATGAACCCGAACCGAACTCGGTTCGGATCATCCCTAATAAGGAGGTTCGGTAACAGAGGCGGCCAGTCGGCTGTGTGTGGAGGAGAGAGGAGGATGGCAGCAGGCAGTTACAGCAGAGCAGGGAGAGACTAACAGAGCGATATAGGAACAGAGAGGAAGGGAATGGCGGAAATTGGATGATTGACTGGCTGATTGACATTTTTTTAAATTGTGATTTTCCGATTTTTGACACTTTTACAACATGTTTTAACAAATTTCCCCTTCATTAATACTCCCAGTATTGTAACTACTATAGTTTAGGCTGTTTTAATGAAATATGTTAAGATTCGATTAGCGAATCTTAACTAATTCGACCGAAAATTTGCGAAGCTCACAAAGCGAATTGCCGGCTGCTTCAATTATTTTTATCTGTGAGTGCCCCATAGCAGCTGCATGGTTTCCCTTTATACTTTGTATGCCCTTCAGCAATGCTAACAGAGCGATATTTTTCCATGACAAAACTAGAGTTCTAGAACACATAGGGGGACATTTACTAAGGAGTCCAATTTGTGTGACTATTCTAATAGGGATTGGTGTTTTATTAGTGCAACTTTGTTATGTGTAATTTATTATCAAGTCGTATTGACTTTGTAAATGCGTCTAAGTAAAAAGTAGCAAAAAAGTCAAAAAAAATTTTTCAAATTCACCTGGTACTGACCAGACGTAGGCCTGCACCACATTGTGTGACTTTTTGAAAAGTTGCAAATTATAAATTGGGCGCTAATCCCGGATTATGTGAATTTTTGGGTGAATACTCAAAACAGGCAGATAAAAAACGTTGCATCTAAAAAATATTCACCCTTCAAATATTGGTTCATGAATAGAACTTAGACCAAAAATGGGCCTAAAAGTAGGCGCAATGCCCTCAATAAATTTCCCCCATAGCTTCCTGGACCTTAAACTTCACCTCCCACTTGTCTGTATGTACGGCAATCACAATATGACTATGTAAAATGCTAGAGCGTGCAAAGAGTATATGTCCCCATATAGTCTCCATGCACAGAAAATTGCTGTGAGCATAAAAGTTTTACCAGCAGTCCCATGTAAAGACAAAAACAAGGAATTAAAATGTTTAGAGCACAGCGGAAATCAGTGAATGCAATGTATTCCAGCTTCTAGACAGCACTATAGTGGTCTCTTAGGGTAGGTTCACACTATGGAACCCAAGTGGAGAATTTCCAACGGATTCCGTAGCTCGTACCTGTTCACGGCCGTGCGCCTCTCCGTCTGTACCATAGACACCATTCTATGCACAGGCCATTCCGCATTCGGCCGAAGGAATTGACATGTCAGGGTAGGTTCACACTACGGAACCCGAGCGGAGAATTTCCGACGGATTCCGTAGCTCGTACCCGTTCACGGGCGGCCCGATTCCGCTATCCGCCGAAAGAATTGACATGTCAATTCTTTTGACGGAATGCAGAATCCGCCCGTGCATAGAATGGTGTCTATGGCACGGACAAAGAGGCACGCGGCTGTGAACTGGTACGAGCTACGGAATCAGCCGGAAATTCTCCACTCGGGTTCCGTAGTGTGAACCTACCCTTACACTAGGGAGGGGGAACCTTCAGCTCTCCAGCTGTTGAAAACCTACAATTCCCATTATGCCCAAAGCTTTGGCTGTCCAGGCATGATGGAAATTGTAGTCTTGCAATGGCTAGAGGGCTGAAGGTTTCCTATCCCTGTCGCAGACCAATAACTAGCACTGAGTATATGGGTATTATGACTAGTATAAAATAACAATTAAATAATGAGTATATATATATATATATATATATATATATATATATATATAAATGTATATATATCAGTATCATATGACAAATAGAGAAAGCTGAGAAATGCTTGTCTAAGCAGAATCCCATAGCTTCTTTTATACGCAGATGTATTCAGGACTTGCTGACTGTTCATAAGAGTTGCAGAACATCGCTGTAACTGTGGCCACAATTCTGAATCCAATATAGCCCAGCTAAGCACTTGTAATAAGAATCGGAGCGTATTAATGTAATAGAGAAGGCTTTTACTTGCACATGTATTGATTTGTTGCTTTCTGGGAGCGGCATGAGATGCAGGTTCATCTGTGAAAGCCTCTGAAGATTGATGGATCATGTTTTATGATTAGTCTCCTACTGTAAATGCCTGAAATGAACCCGTGCCGAGTCTCCTGGACGCTCTGTAATTACTGCATCCCAAGCACTGTCGTACATTCACATTGTCTGACTCTTTGGTTTTATCTCCAACATTAGTAAGGCCACATTGACATATTCAGTAGTTTTTCAAGAACGTATATTATTATGCCCGCAATCGTCATCTGTGATCCGCAAAAAAATTGTCCATAGCGCATCTGTCATTTTTGCCACTCTGCAAAAAATGGGAAGGTGATAGTTAAAGAAGTCAGGGCATACTAGCCAATGATGTAGCAGAGCTGACCCGCGCATGGTGTAGCTATGTGCTGCATAATGGGCATCTGTTTACAAGGGGTGGGGGTGTAGTGTAGGTTTAGATCTTTGCTTGCTGACTGTGAAAGAAAACATTCTAGTTCCATCCAGACTCTAAGAACATTGATAACACTTACAATATACAGAGCTGTGACACAAAGACAGGTACATATGCCTGCATTCACTGACAGCAAGCACAGATAAAACTATAACATTTCATATTACATAAACCTAGGCTCAGGGACACATGCAAGTCTATGGAAGGAGCACAGGTGCATGGAGATGATGCAGGTGATGTCTCCTGGGGGTCGGGTTATTAAGTTAATAGACAGCTCACCCTGCCCCCAGAGAGAAGATCACATGTCCTGTGTCTACAAAGGGAGCGGGAAAGAGGGAGCTGAGCGTGGTCAAAGTGGACCCAGAGTAGAAGATTTTACACATCCAGAGCAGATAAGAATGAGAAAAAAAACAGGGAAAGAAAGTTTAGAATATTGTTTTTGTTATCCAGATAAAACCTTTAAGACCATCTTATTTCTTTTATCCTCCCCTTCCCGAACTCTTTTAAAAAAAAATAGCTTTGCCCGGACTTCTCCTTTAAATTAAAGATCTGTAATTTTTGCAGAAGTTGCGGACAAATTAAAGACGTCTCCATCGACTTCTATGTGTGAATCCAGTGGTGGGCCTCCAGCTTTAGAACCTGCACTAACACTAACTGACATGTTTCTCACTGGTTCTTCATTGGTGGGCCCTCAGGATCATTTCCTCTGGTGGGCCCCAGATACCCCAGTCCGACACTGGGTGAATCCGTACTAAAGCCTGTCAGTATTTTGGGGGGCAAAGATTATGGATGCATTCAACTATATACAGTGTGAACAGCTCAATAGAAATCAATTGACCCAAATAAATTGCAGTTTGTAGATGTCATAAAGAATAGGACAAAAAGTGAACAGCTCAATATTTTTTGTGAACGGAAAATACATCTATTGACAATGAATACTAATACACATCCAGAGTTACTTTTTGAATGCCTTCCTTCAATTCTTTCTTTACTCGAAGGGAGCCTGTCAGCTTTCTTATACTGGGGTATTCCACTTAAACATAACGTTTCATATGTTGCCCAAGGTGAGACTAACAATTCATTTCATACTTGTTATTATCTATTCAGTCTCCTTCTCTAAGTTCTTAGCTGCTGCTTTCTGTGGAAGACAGAAAAAACTGTGTGTGAGCTTTTCTCTCTGTCTCCCCCTCCTCCCCCCTCCTTTCCGAGATAGCTGATGTAAACAAGTCCCTGGCCAATTTTTATCTAGAACTTTGTATTTTCTTTGTAATGTCGGAAGGGTTAATCTGAGGTCAAGTTGCTGATGAACCCACTGTGATTATGCCTTTGGAATTACAAAGTTGAAGATAGGGACGTTTTTACATTAGTCGTCTCAGAAGGGAGGGAGGAAGAAGGGGAGATGGAGAGAAAAGCTCACACACAGTTTTTGTGTGTCTTCAGAAGAAAGCAGCAGCTCAGAACTGGGGGAAGGAGACAGAATAGGTCAGGGATGTCAAACTCAGGGCCTCCAGCTGTTGCAAAACTAAGCTAAAGCTTTGGCTGTCCAAGCATGATGGGAATTGTAGTCAAAACTACAATTCCCATCATGCTTGGACAGCCAAAGCTTTAGCTTAGTTTTGCAACAGCTGGAGGGACAGAGTTTGACACCTGTGGAATAGATAATAAAAAGTATGGAAGGAATTGTTAGTGTCACCATGGGCATCAATATATGAAAGGTTATGTTTGAGTGGAATATCCCTTTAATGGACAAGTGCCATGAAAAACTTTTTCCCAGTAATTGAAGCACATTACAAAGTTATATAACTCTGTAATATGCTTCAATCACCTATCTGCCTCCCTTCCCTGTCTTTTCCCCCCTCCACCCCCCACCAGGAAGTGTCCTGACTCACACAGACCTGATTACTGTCGTCACCGTCACCAAGCTCTTCTCTCAGCTCCTTCTCCTGTTATACTAGCCTCCCCCCTCCCCTGCCTTGTCAGGTGACTCAGCTTGCTCAGCTCCCATTGGCTGAACAACTGCAAGCCATCACTTGGACTGGGGAGGGGGAGCTGGTGTAACAGGACCTAGAGCAGCCCTCCTGCTGATGACTCATCCTCACAAGAAGGAGCTGCCTGTGACGGTGACGACAGTAATCAGGTCTGTGTGAGTCAGGACACTTCCTGGTGGGGGGGAAGGGGGGAAAAGACAGGGAAGGGAGGCAGATAGGTGATTGAAGCATATTACAGAGTTATATAACTTTGTAATGTGCTTCAATTACTGGGAAAAAGTTTTTCATGGCATTTGTCCTTTAAGTACACATGATACATTTTAAAGGGGTTTTCAGGCAAAATAGAATGATGGCCTATCCACAGTAGTAGGCCATCAGTCACTGATGCATGGGATGCTGGGGTCAGCTGTTTAGTGCCCACACTACACAGTGAACAGCTGAGCAACAGTAGCCAGTGAACTGAGCCATCTGCATCTGGCCCTGTTTACTGTGTAGTGTGGGCACTGAAAAGGTAATCATCAGGGTGTTGGATGTCGGCACCCTGCCGATCAGTAATAGATGTCCTATCCTGTGGTAGGCCATTAAAGGGGTTGTCCAGCGAAAATCTTTTTCTTTTAAATAAACTGATATCAAGAAGTTATATAGATTTGTAATTTACTTCTATTAAAAAATCTCAAGTCTTCCTATACTTATCAGCTGCTGTATGTCATGCAGGAAAAGTTTGATTTTCAGTCTGACACAGTGCTCTCTGCTGACATCTTTGGCTGAGACAGGAACTGTCAAGAGCAGGAGAGGTTTTCTATGGGGATTCATAGAAAACCAAGACAGAGTTCCTGTCTCGGCCAGAGATGTCAGCAGAGAGCACTGTGTCAGACTGAAAACAAAACATTTCATGCAGGACATACAGCAGCTGATAAGTATGGGAGGACTTGAGATTTTTAAATAGAAGTAAATTACAAATCTGACTACACCAATAGTACATATGGGGAACCCAAATAAGAGTTGATAAAAAACCAAAGTCTATTATTAACCAAATTATAAATTTATTAAATCAATCACAGAAAACAACATTAAAAAACAAGACCTGGGGAGGCGGGAGACCAAGCACCCGGGACCAATAAATATAAAGTGCCAATGCATCCAGAAAATGTATGTACAGTTTATAATTCATCCAGCATAACGTGCATAATAAAGTGACAGTGCCAGTTGCTACAGTACGCTGATAAGAATCACATGTAAACAAACAAGTCTATATGGATGACAGGTAATACCATTCTATATACCAAGTCCCAGTGCAATGGTCCCCACCTCACACTCCAACGTCGTTTCGCTCTCCAAGCTTCGTCAGGGAGTAATGAGGTGGGGGTCCAGAGTTCCTATATACCCATCCAGTAACCATGATTGGCCGTATACAATGCACAACACCTGGGTCGCATATTACCTGGCGATCCCCCTAACACCATACACGCTGCGCCGCGGGCCCGCCGGGCGGAAGCGGAAGTGACGTCAGGCGTAATGACGCCGTTCGGCAGACCCGCCCCCACCCGACGTCCCGAGGCACACCGCGCATGCGCATGGGATCGCACACGACCCGGCGGCCATCTTAAGAATGGGAAGCAGTATGGGCAATAGGTAACACATATAAGTATGAGGATACAAAATACAAAAATAGATATAGATAGTTATAAGTACAATGACAGATAGGAAAGGCTATAAAAATATATATCAAGAGCGCTGTAAATACAATAATATGAGCAAAGAATAACCCATGTAAATGGATAAACGCCATACACATAAAATGATAGCCATAAGGGCAGTGATACATGTAAGGAGCTTAATATATACCTATAAAAAGCTCTACAAGTGCATTAATGCAGAACCAGACACTCGGTCAAGGCTAAATAAAGTGATAAGTGCTAAAAAAATGAAAAACCAATGAAACAAACAACCATGCCACATAAAAAGTGCCAAGTGCCAGTGCAGGTGCAAGTGCAATTAGTGCAGATAAAGGTGCCAGTGCTGACAAACAGGGTAAATAATAAAGGCAAGATAGAAAAATGCTATACAGTAAGTAAAGTGAAAAATCTGAAGAAATACATGCGGATGCACATAAATAAGTGCTGACTGTATGTAGTGTATGCTGAATTGTGAACTAAAGGAATGTGTGTACATGTGCCCGTAAGTGTGATAAATCGATGTGTTGAATGGCAATG
The DNA here is from genome assembly GCF_027789765.1 of Dendropsophus ebraccatus. Lineage (NCBI taxonomy): Eukaryota > Metazoa > Chordata > Amphibia > Anura > Hylidae > Dendropsophus > Dendropsophus ebraccatus. Next base: position 49,712,523 of record NC_091468.1, read on the forward strand.
ATATTTATAATGGTGAACAATCTCATATATTCACCATAAGTGTATGTCATTATATCAAAAAGCACTCAATATATATGGAAAGAGTTCCTGTCCTAATAAGTAAATCTATATGTGTAAAACATACCAAACCCCGGACCTCCAATTATAACAGGTCAAAAGACTAGTTAATTGAATATCAAGACTATAAAAACACTATAAAAACAGAAGGCAGCATGGAATTATAGTCAATTATTGAACCAGTAAGGTAATGTCCTAATGGATATGATCAGGACCCAAAGAAAGAGAGAAACTAATGTTGTACCAAGTTATTGGTGCAATCGAGCAAGTACACTGTGAATGGGTCTATCCTATATAGAGCAGAGGTAACTGGCATAGTAATGGGGCTGAGTGCTAATGATACTAGCCTTAGATCAACCCGTCATAAACGAACATGTTTATATATGGTACATTAGTGGACAAGAGGGCAAAGGAGTGTAGTGGGGATCAGCCAAATCAGAAATGAATATGAATGATGGAGACCAAATGCCCACAGATGGGGATATGGTCCCAGAATCATGTCAGGATCGTGCATGATGATGTTATAGTAGAGGTGACCAGGAGAAAAATAATGTGGGTGACATGCAACAAAGCCATATGCGACACCATAAGGAACATGGCAACGCAGATGTGCCACGGCCACATGTCAGCCACATCCTACCTGTTACTATTAATGGATGACCATGTTACAAGAAACATGCAAAGGAGAATCTTTCATTCAAACCTCTTGGTTGTACGGTCTTTGATTTTCAGGCCCCGATGGTCGCTCGCATGTTCTTTCATAAAGTGTCTTGGGATAGGTTTTAGTTTTTCTAGTTCCCACGGATCAGTTCTCTCCAGATTGGCAGTTCGTTTGATATCCCTGACATGTTCCAGGATTCTGACCTTTAGTTGTCGTGAAGTCATCCCTATGTATAGGAGACCGCATGGGCAGGAGGCCTGGTAAATTACTCTCTCCGTTGTGCATGTGATGTGATGGACCACTTTGTATTCCCTCCGTCCTGTAGAATCAAAAAAGCTGTTACCGATATTCACATACGAACATGCAACGCAGTTGTTACAAGTGTAACATCCCCATTTTGGGCCCCTGGACTGGAATATATAGTTAGAGCGGGGTGAGACATAGTGGCTTTTAACCAATATGTCACCCAAATTTTTACACCGCTTAGCTGTCACCAGTGGAGAGTCAGAGATGAACTGTGTGATCTCCCTGTCCTGTTTTAATATGGGCCAATGTTTCTTAAAAATGTCCACCATCTCATGCCATCTTGAGTGATAGTTGGTTATGATCCGAGTTTTACCTGAGTCTCGGCGTCGTGGTTTGGATGTTAATAAATCTCTCCTGTTGCATGATTTGGCAAATTGGTACCCCTCTTCAATATCTGTTTGTTTGTATCCCCTTTTGCGGAATCTGTCCTTCATGTCCCTCGCCTGTGTCTCGAATTCCTGATCATTATCACAAATTCTCCAAGTGCGTATAAATTGTCCCTTTGGTATGCCCCGAATCGTGTGTCGAGGATGGGCTGAGGAGGCATGGAGTAAAGCATTAACACTGGTGGATTTACGGTATAACGTGGTTTCCAGTTTCCCCCCCATACCTACCTTAATTTTGATGTCAAGAAATTCAACCTCCTGTTGTGATATCTGCCAGGTTAGCCGGATGTTTTTGTCATTGTTGTTTAGATCATATAGGTGCCGTTCCAGAGATTCACGGGATCCCTGCCAGATGAAAAAAATGTCGTCGATGAATCTCATCCAGGAGACGACAATGCCGTCCCCCGGATGAGATCCACCGTACTCAATCTCCCTTTCCCAGTGGCCAAGGAATAAATTTGCATATGATGGCGCACAAGTCGCCCCCATTGCCACGCCACGGGTTTGTAAATAAAAGCGATCCTTAAAGGTGAAATAATTATGGGTAAGTACAAACTGCATTAGATCCACAATTAATTCCCGTAATCCGGGATCCATACCTTGAACCTCCAGGAACTTTTGCACTGCCTCCATACCATGCCGATGATCAATGCATGTATATAACGATTCAACATCGCAACAGACAAGATACATATCCTGTTCCAAAATGACATCCTCAATTCATTGTAAAACCTCCGTGGAGTCTCTGGTGAAAGAGGGCAAGGTTACCACAATAGATTTCAGATAAAAGTCAATAAAACGGCATACATTCTCACATAGACCACCACGGCCTGAAACAATTGGCCTACCGGGAGGGTTTTTCTGATCCTTATGAACCTTAGGTAATAGATATAAGGTGGGAATCACCGGGTTGCTGGTTTTCATGCCTTCAAAAACTGTTTTTGTTATAATGCCGTCGGTCAGTGCTTGATCTAAGATGGTTGTGAGTTGTCTCTGAAAAAGGGTCGTGGGATTAGCATCCAATTTACGGTAGCAATTATGATCATTTAACTGCCTATATACCTCCCGCTCGTATGCCTCCACTGGCCAGATTACCACGTTCCCACCCTTATCTGCAGGTTTGATTATTATATTTTTTAGTGCAGCTAGTTCTTGTAGTGCCCTGCGTTGAGATGAAGACAGATTGTCATACCTGCGTTGTTCTGAAAGATGTTCAAGGTCTTCTACTACAAGACGTACAAATATTTCCACTGCTGGGCTCAGTGCTAAGGGTGGGAACGTGGTGGACCTTCTTTTTATGTAATCAGGAAACTTGCTGGGGCCCTCCAGTTGTTCTGCCCATAGCTCCTCCAGTGCCCTCAGCGCCTCCAATTCCTCTTCTGCTGTAAATAAGCAATTTTGATCTTTAGAGAAATGTTTTTTTAACAATAATTTCCTGGCAAACAAGAAAACATCCTTGGTGGCCATAAATCTGTCAAATTTGGCTGTGGGGCTAAATGACAGGCCCAAGGATAACACAGACAACTGTGCTGGAGAAATTACAAATCTGTATAACTTTCTGATATCAGTTGATTTGAAAGAAAAAGATTTTCGCTGGACAACCCCTTTAATTAGTTTTGTCTGGAAAAACACTTTAAAGGCCTTTTTACTCAGGCCAATGGGCAGATGGTCGAATGTTTCCCATCACTATTTGGTGTAAACACATCAGCAATAACCCGATGTTTGTTGGCTGATCACATCTTTTATTCCAATGTAAAAATCATTGCTCGTCCACAGCTCAGCAAATTCCCATGTAAACATGTATTGTGCTCCTGACAATGTTTGCCTATATGCTGAGGGACTTGAATGAATAATTGCAGCAATAATAATTGTTCAGACCCCTCTAAATAGTTGACATTAGAAAATAAAAGAAAACAAACACAAATCATGGCTAAAACTGGATACGTGCAAGTTGTTTGGGTAATAGGATGCTAAAGGACACTTGTAATTTAAAGGGGTACTGCTGTGAAGCAGTAGGGGTTGCCGTTGGCCGGGGTAGCTTTGGCGGTGTTGTGGCTGCTAGGTGGGTGTAGGGTCACTTGGGCACTTGGCACAGTAGCCAGGAGTGGTGTTGGTAAAACTCCCGGTCAGACAGGCACTGCTTCGGCTGGTTTGGATAACCCAAATGTAACCTGGTGTGTAGGTGCAAAATGACAGAGTCCAGCATCTTAACCAGAATAACGTCCATTTACTTAAATTCTTCAGTGCACTACAACAAAAAGGCTTCAGTAACTGCAGGTGCAGGCAAGAGGGAGAAGAACTGTAGAAATGAGAGTATAGGAGCGTCTTGAGGGCCCTGTCCAGTGTAGCTGTGTACTCTTCTGGGATAGCATAGTTGAGAAGAAAAGTAGAATAGGATACTCATATTCATGTATAACTTGGATCTAACCGCCTTATGCCCCCTACAGTGTCGAAATCCCGTCCTGTGAGGGTAGTACGAGGTCCCAGGTCCCTGCGCTGGGTTGAGCAGACCTCCCGAAACTTTTCAGAACAGCCGTGCGTTACAGTAGAATACATAGGCAAGTTGCAGCTTTGTCCTACTGGGGTCAGTACCTAATTTTGCACTGTGTCGTGTTGAGAGTATCCTCAGCATGGACAAGGTGATCCTCAGAGGATGTCCTTCCTCCATAAATACATAACAAATACAGTAAACCCAATGTTTCCTTCAGCTGTGCATACAGAAAACACAGTAGTGACACCTAGTGGGAAAAACAAACACTACAATTCTCTTTCATCCCACTGTGGGAACCTGAGTTACTTTACCCAAGTGCATAAAAGACTTAGTGGCACACCTGTGGTGGGACACTACAGTACTCCGGAGGGAAAAAAAAAATTTCAAATCAACTGGTGGCAGAAATTTTTACAGATCTATAAATTACTTCTATTTAAGAAAAAATCAGGTCTTTCAGTACTTATGAGCTGCTGTATTCCCTACAGGAAGTGGTGTATTATTTCTAGGGAAAAATGAATTTGCCGAAGTTTGGGTTCGTATGAACCTGAACTATCGGTTCCTGATTCCCGCTGTCTGCAGCCTCTGTAAACAGGGTGGATACAGCGTAAGGACCGCCTGGAAAACTGGGATACATACATTGGCATAGGCTGTATCCCAGTTTCCCAGGCGGGCCTTACGCAGTATCCACCCTGTTTACGGAGGCTGCAGACAGCGGGAATCAGAAGCCGATAGTTCAGGTTCATACGAATTTGCTCATCTCTAATTATTTCCAGTCTGACAGAGTGCTCTCTGGTGATATCTCTGTTCATCTCAGGAACTATCCAGCAGTAGCAAATCCTCATAGAAAACCTCTCTTGCTCTGGACAGTTCCTGTCATGGACAGAGGTGGCACTGTGTGAGAGCACTGTGTGAGAATGCAGAGAATACATCACTTCCTGCAGGACATACAGCATCTAAAAAGTACTGGAAGACTTGAGATTTTTTAAATAGAAGTAAATTACAAATCTATATAACTTTCTGACGCCAGTTTTTTCTAAAGAAAAAAAATACTGGAGTGTCCCTTTAAGTTAAGTTCTGACCACACCGCCCATGGTTTTACAGGCAAACACCAGTAGTTTATCAGCTTTTATTATGAATTTGAAACCCAAACCAATTTAATCATGATAAATCAGATAATATAAAGAATAGATGCTACTTATATTCCATTGCACCCAGGGAGTGTGAGAATAAGTGGTATCTGTTCTATATATATATATAGTTGCCCCTAGTAACCAATCAGATACCACCTTTCATTCCTTACAGACACTTTGGAAAATGAAAGGTGGAATCTGATTGGTTGCTAGGGGCAACTGAGACAGTTTCACTTTACACCATGTTTGATAAATCTCCCCCATAATCTATGAGCAGGATGGTGCGCCTCCTGCTGGAACCTCGGCTTGGCTGTGCTAGAAACAATATTTTACCAATGTTGCGTTAGCCCTCACAATCTCCAGCTCTAACACCCAGTGACTACTTTCTGTGGGGCTACAGGACAATTATCGTCCATTATGGTCAATAATCGGTTGGTGTAACAGGTTGTGTTAAAAGGCAACAATCAGTCGACGTGCAGGATGTCTTTCATGTTGAAAAAAAATACATTGATAGCAATGGTCTGCTGGCCATTTCTCCATGTAAAGATCATCCAGGCAGCAACCAAGCAGCTTCCGGCACTCATTTGCTCCTATATATCGGCCCGGTTAAAAGGGCCTACAGTGTATATGACTAGAGATGAGCGAACTGGGTTCGGGTTCGAGTCGATCCGAACCCGATTGTTCGGTATTTGATTAGCTGGGGCTGCTGAACTTGGATAAAGCTCTGAGGTTGTCTGGAAAACATGGATACAGCCAATGACTATATCCATGATTACCACATAGCCTTAGGGCTTTATCCAACTTCAGCAGCCACCGCTAAGCAAATGCCGAAAGTTCGGGTTCGGATCGACTCGAGCATGCTCCAGGTTCGCTCATCTCTATTAATGTACACTACATGTGCCGGAGACAGAGATCGCCAAACCTCTCCCGGGCAGCCAAGCGTCTCATCGGAGAGGCTCGGAGACGCTCGGATGCCGGGAGAGCTTCAGGAGAATGAGAGGCTTCAGGAACTTCCGGCGCCTCTCTCATTCTCCCGAAGCTCTCCTGGCAGCCGAGCGTCTCCGAGCCTCTCCGATGAGACACTCGGCTGCCCGGGAGAGGTTCGAGGATCTTCGTCTCAGACGCAGGTAGTGTACGTCACACTGCCTGCACCGGGAACGGTACGGGAACGGGCCCCAGGTGATAATGATAATGATCGCCCCATACGGTGGGGGTGGGGCCATTTATAAGCCCCTCCACCGTATGGGGCGACCATACCCGGCGTATAAGACGACCTTGACTTCTAAGAAGATTTTTTTCGGGGTTAAAAAGTCATCTTATACGCCAGAAAATACGGTAGTTAAAAAGAAAAAAAAAGGTTGAAATTTTTACAACAAACATACCCTAAAACTGGGCTTTGATTTTCCTTCTGGATGAAATATCATCTAGGCCCTTTATGCAGTCAGAGTTATTACTTTCTAAGTGTCTTTCATTTGCCTTTTGTGTTCTTCTCCAAACCCTGTAATGACCTCTCGAAACAATTAGATCCCCTTGATATCCTCTTCATATAGCGCTCAATAGGAAAATGTCTGTCTCAGTTCAGTTGCCAATTAGCAGAGCTACAGACTACAAATAGTAGTAGTTTCCTTGAAGTAGATGATCTGTCTTGTCCTTGAGTTTTCAGCAATCGAAGAAACTGATCAGAAGACCCTTAAAGGGGTAATCCAGCACTGCATAAACATGGCCACTTTCCCCCTACTGTTGTCTCCAGTTTGGGTGGGGTTTTGAAACTCAGTTCCATTGAAGTAAATGGAGCTTAATTGCAAACTGCACCTGAACTGGAGACAACAGTAGGGGGAAAAGTGGCCATGTTTTTGTAGCGCTGGATAACCCCTTTAATCTCATCTACATTCAAATACATTGATTCATAGATTAAAGAGAACCAATCATGGCCGAAATTTAAAATTTTTTTTTTTGCTATTTAGGTGTAAATTAATATTTTATTAATATTTGTAATTTGATTTGTGTCATTTTTCGCCCGCGTTTTTGCAATATACACATTCTCTTTTCCTGTCTCGCGCCGGCTCTTTTCAAAAGAGCCGGCGCGAGACAGGAAGCTCCCGACATGCAGAGCGGCGGCTTAGGGTCACATGATCCCTTTGCCGCCGCTCCGCTGTCAATCACTGACATCGCGCTATGCGCGCGATATAAGTGCTTTGCATTGCTTATATTAGCGTGATCTCGCGAGATCACGCTAATATAAAAGGCGCTGTATTCAAATTTCCCGGCATGTTGTATTACCGCCTAAACAGTATTACAACATACCGAGCAGAGCGGAGAGAGCGGGAGCAGCGAGCAGCGAGCAGCGAGCAGTGACCCGGTCCCTGTTTGATTCAGCAGCAAACAGTACTTTTCAGTACTATCTATTTTTTTTCTATTTTTATTTTTAATTTTTTTATTCTCCCTGTCTGCCGGTTCCCAGAAGGAGAAAGAGGAGTGGGTTCCCGGCGGGGAGGGGGGGAGGAGAGACAGAACGTGCTCCCGGCGGAGCGGGGGTGCCGGAGGCAGACACCAGCGAGCGCCAGCAGCCAGCCAGCACCCAGCCAGCCAGCCAGCAGCCACCCAGCCAGCACCCAGCCAGCCAGCCAGCAGCCACCCAGCCAGCACCCAGCCAGCCAGCACCCACCCAGCCAGCACCCAGCTACCCAGCCAGCCAGCACCCACCTAGCCAGCCAGCAGCCACCCAGCCAGCACCCAGCCAGCCAGCCAGCAGCCACCCAGCCAGCACCCACCCAGCCAGCCAGCCAGCACCCAGCTACCCAGCCAGCCAGCACCCAGCTACCCAGCCAGCCAGCACCCACCTAGCCAGCCAGCACCCAGCTAGCCAGCCAGCACCCAGCTAGCCAGCCAGCCAGCAAGCCAGCCAGCACCCAGCTAGCCAGCCAGCACCCACCCAGCTAGCCAGCCAGCCAGCACCCAGCAAGCCAGCCAGCACCCACCCAGCCAGCACTCACCCAGCCAGCCAGCACCCAGCCAGCCAGCACCCAGCCAGCCAGCACCCAGCCAGCAAGCACCCAGCCAGCACCCACCCAGCCAGCCAGCACCCACCCAGCCAGCCAGCACCCAGCCAGCCAGCACCCAGCAAGCAGCGAGCAGCCAGCACCCACCCAGCCAGCCAGCACCCAGCCAGCCAGCACCCAGCCAGCCAGCACCCAGCCAGCCAGCAAGCAGCCAGCACCCAGCCAGCAAGCAGCGAGCAGCCAGCCAGCACCCACCCAGCCAGCAGCCACCACCCAGCCAGCAGCGAGCAGCCAGCCAGCCGCCAGGCACCCAGCAGCCAGCCAGCCGCCGCCAGGCACCCAGCAGCCACCCAGCCGCCAGGCACCCAGAAGCCACCCAGCCGCCAGGCACCCAGAAGCCACCCAGCCGCCAGGCACCCAGAAGCCACCCAGCCGCCAGGCACCCAGAAGCCACCCAGCCGCCAGGCACCCAGAAGCCACCCAGCCGCCAGGCACCCAGAAGCCACCCAGCCGCCAGGCAGCCAGCACCCAGCCAGCACCGAGGAACAGCCAGCAGCCACCCAGGTACAACCTAGCACCCACACCCAGCTACCACATTGCTAATATGTATTGTTCTTCTGCATATGTAATCATATTCAGAAGAACAATACATAAAGAAAACAAGTCATCCCTCAAGTGCTACACACCATCCAGCACACAAGCTGTCACCAATCGCCCAATATTTACCCACAAGCCACCTGTTGTGCACCAGTCACACCACCCACTCACCAACCAGCCGCCTGCCACGCACGCACGCTCACCAACCAGCCGCCTGTCATGCACACTCACACCTGCCATGCACGCTCACCAACCATCCACCTGCCATGCACGCTCACCAACCATCCACCTGCCATGCACGCTCACCAACCATCCACCTGTCATGCATGCTCACCAACCATCCACCTGTCATGCACGCTCACCAACCATCCACCTGTCATGCACACTCACACCTGCCATGCACGCTCACCAACCAGCCACCTGTCATGCACACTCACACCTGTCATGCACGCTCACCAACCATCCACCTGCCATGCACGCTCACCAGCCTGCCATGCACGCTCACCAACCATCCACCTGTCATGCACGCTCACCAACCATCCACCTGTCATGCACGCTCACCAACCATCCACCTGTCATGCACACTCACACCTGCCATGCACGCTCACCAACCATCCACCTGCCATGCACGCTCACCAACCATCCACCTGTCATGCACACTCACCAACCAGCCACCTGTCATGCACACTCACACCTGTCATGCACGCTCACCATCCTGCCATGCACGCTCACCAACCATCCACCTGTCATGCACACTCACACCTGCCATGCATGCTCACCAACCATCCACCTGTCATGCACGCTCACCAACCATCCACCTGTCATGCACACTCACACCTGCCATGCACGCTCACCAACCATCCACCTGCCATGCACGCTCACCAACCATCCACCTGTCATGCACACTCACACCTGTCATGCACGCTCACCAACCATCCACCTGCCATGCACACTCACCAACCAGCCACCTGTCATGCACACTCACACCTGTCATGCACACTCACACCTGTCATGCACGCTCACACCTGTCATGCACGCTCACCAACCATCCACCTGCCATGCACACTCACCAACCAGCCACCTGTCATGCACACTCACACCTGTCATGCACACTCACACCTGTCATGCACACTCACAGCTGTCATGCACGCTCACCAACCATCCACCTGCCATGCACGCTCACCAGCCTGCCATGCACGCTCACCAACCATCCACCTGTCATGCACGCTCACCAACCATCCACCTGCCATGCACCTGCCATGCACGCTCACCAACCATCCACCTGTCATGCACACTCACACCTGCCATGCACGCTCACAAACCATCCACCTGTCATGCATACTCACACCTGTCATGCACGCTCACCAGCCATACACCTGTCATGCACACTCACACCTGCCATGCACGCTCACAAACCATCCACCTGCCATGCACACTCACACCTGCCATGCACACTAACACCTGCCATGCACACTCACCAACCAGCCACCTGTCATGCACACTCACACCTGCCATGCACGCTCACCAACCATCCACCTGTCATGCACACTCACACCTGTCATGCACGCTCAACAACCATCCACCTGTCATGCACGCTCACCAACCATCCACCTGTCATGCACACTCACACCTGCCATGCACGCTCACCAACCATCCACCTGTCATGCACACTCACACCTGTCATGTACGCTCACCAGCCATCCACCTGTCATGCACACTCACACCTGCCATGCACGCTCACCAACCATCCACCTGTCATGCACACTCACACCTGCCATGCACGCTCACCAACCATCCACCTGTCATGCACACTCACACCTGCCATGCACGCTCACCAACCATCCACCTGTCATGCACACTCACACCTGCCATGCACGCTCACCAACCATCCACCTGTCATGCACGCTCACACCTGTCATGCACGCTCAACAACCATCCACCTGTCATGCACGCTCACACCTGTCATGCACGCTCAGCAACCATCCACCTGTCATGCACACTCACACCTGTCATGCACGCTCACAAACCATCCACCTGTCATGCATACTCACACCTGTCATGCACGCTCACCAGCCATCCACCTGTCATGCACACTCACACCTGCCATGCACGCTCACCAGCCATCCACCTGTCATGCACACTCACACCTGCCATGCACGCTCACCAACCATCCACCTGTCATGCATACTCACACCTGTCATGCACGCTCACCAACCATCCACCTGTCATGCATACTCACACCTGCCATGCACGCTCACCAACCATCCACCTGTCATGCACACTCACACCTGCCATGCACGCTCACCAACCATCCACCTGTCATGCACACTCACACCTGCCATGCACGCTCACCAACCATCCACCTGCCATGCACGCTCACCAGCCTGCCATGCACGCTCACCAACCATCCACCTGTCATGCACGCTCACCAACCATCCACCTGCCATGCACCTGCCATGCACGCTCACCAACCATCCACCTGTCATGCACACTCACACCTGCCATGCACGCTCACAAACCATCCACCTGTCATGCATACTCACACCTGCCATGCACGCTCACCAGCCATACACCTGTCATGCACACTCACACCTGCCATGCACGCTCACAAACCATCCACCTGTCATGCACACTCACCTGCCATGCACGCTCACCAACCATCCACCTGCCATGCACGCTCAAAAACAATCCACCTGTCATGCATACTCACACCTGTCATGCACGCTCACCAGCCATCCACCTGTCATGCACACTCACACCTGCCATGCACGCTCACCAACCATCCACCTGTCATGCACACTCACACCTGTCATGCACGCTCACCACCCATCCACCTGCCATGCACGCTCACCAGCCTGCCATGCACGCTCACCAACCATCCACCTGCCATGCACGCTCACCAACCATCCACCTGCCATGCACGCTCACCAACCATCCACCTGCCATGCACGCTCACCAACCATCCACCTGCCATGCACGCTCACCAACCATCCACCTGCCATGCACGCTCACAAACCATCCACCTGTCATGCATGCTCACACCTGCCATGCACGCTCACCAACCATCCACCGGGTATGCACACTGACTTCTGTTGTGCACGCTCACCAACCAGCCACCTTTCATGCACACTCACACCTGCCATGCACGCTCACCAGCCATCCACCTGTCATGCACACTCACAATTGTCATGCACGCTCACCAACCAGCCGCCTGTCATAAACACACCTGTCATGTACACTCCCGCCTGTCAGGCACGCTCACCAGCCTGCCACCAGTCAGGCACGCTTACAACCATCCACCTTACACACACCACCTGCTCACCAACCAGCCACCTTACACGTACCACACACACACCTGTATTATGCTATAAAAAAATGTTATTCAATCAGTTCAGTTAAATTTAGCATTTACTAAAGAATATTTTGCAGGTTTATTTGTATACCTCATTTCTTTTTATTTTCAGATTCTGTTTGTTTTTGTCACTAATAAAATTATAATCTTTTATCTTTTTCTATTTTCTTTTCATAAAAAAACTAATTTATTTATTATTTGGATCATTAATAAAGTAATATATTTTATGTGTTGTGTGTTGGTCACTAATAAAAAAATTATTTTATTTTTTTGTTCAATTATTATTTTTTATAATTTGTTCTATATTGATGACTAGCAGGTTGTAGTAATGTTTTGATAATACAATATTTGTTTTTAAAATATAAAGTGTATATGATTATTTGCGATAAAAAAAAAAAAAATATATATATATATATATACATACACACAGTGGTACCATGGGTAAGGGTTATCTTCCTGCTCTGCGCAATGTTTTGTCTTGCACTAGATGGGGGCTGCGGAGCGGACGTCATTCCTTTCTATATGTGTGTATATATGTGTTTACACAAGAAACCTCCTGTTCCGTCCCCCCCCCCCTTGCACACACACCTGCCATGCATGCTCACCAACCATCCACGCTCACCAACCATCCACCTGTCATGCACACTCACAATTGTCATGCACGCTCACCAACCAGCCGCCTGTCATAAACACACCTGTCATGTACACTCCCGCCTGTCAGGCACGCTCACCAGCCTGCCACCAGTCAGGCACGCTTACAACCATCCACCTTACACTCACCAACCAGCCACCTTACACGTACCACACACACACACACACCTGTATTATGTTATAAAAAAATGTTATTCAATCAGTTCAGTTAAATTTATCATTTACTAAAGAATATTTTGCAGGTTTATGTGTATACCTCATTTCTTTTTATTTTCAGATTCTGTGTGTTTTTGTCACTAATAAAATTATAATCTTGGATTATATCTTTTTCTATTTTCTTTTCATAAAAAAACTAATTTATTTATTTTTATTTGGATCACTAATAAAGTAATATATTATGTTTTGTGTGTTGGTCACTAATAAAAAAATATTTATTATTTTTTGGTTCTTCAATTATTATTTTTTATAATTTGTACTATATTGATGACTAGCAGGTTGTGATAATACAATATTTGTTTTTAAAATATAAAGTGTATATGATTATGTGCGATAAATATATATATATATATATATATACACACACACACACACATACAGTGGTACTATGGGTTAGGGTTATCTGCCCGCTCTGCGCAATGTTTTGTCTTGCACTAGATATGTATATATAAGTGTTTACACAAGAAGGCTCCTGTTCCGTTCCGTTCCCCTCCCCCCCCAACCCCCCGCCCCCCACCCCCCGGTGAATGGCCAGCATGGTGCTAATGAGACCTGGGAGGGGCAGCCGGGGTCGCCCCATCTAAGCCGCAGCAACGCCATGCTAATAATTGCTTCATATGTAATAACAGTTGCAGCCACCGAGAAGAGGAAGCTGGAGGATACAGGATGGATGGGGGTGATCAGTATATAGCTGCATGCAGAGGGGTTCAGTATATAGCAGCACATAGAGGGGATTATTATATAGCTCCATACATAGGGGATCAGTATATAGCAGCATGCATCCATCACGTCTGGATGTCAGCTCACTGGTCGCCTCTATACACATTGAGTCCTGGATATAATGGTCTCATTTACAGCAGAAATATGAGAGATAATCGGTACAAAACGTATTTACTGATTCAGATTCAGGGGTTGTTTACTAAAAAAAAAAAAAAAAAAAAAAGGTTCTTTCATTTTTTCACGTGCCAAAAAGTGCCATAAATTTTTAATTTACTTCTTTTAAAATATCTCAAGTCTTCCCGAACTTATAAGCTGCTGTATGTCCTGCAGAAAGTGGTGTATTCTAGGTTTGACTGAACACCGGAAAAAGCGAAGTTTGATCTAACACGAACCTAGCCGGACATTGCGCATTTGCTTGCTGATGTCTTCATGGTTCGTGCGGAAGGAGGAGACATCCCGGGGGCCGCCTGGAATTCCGGTATACAGCCTATTACTTAGGCCTATTACCCAGGTGGTCCCCAGGATGTCTCCTCCTTCCGCACGGACCATGAAGACATCAGCAAGCAAATGCGGAAGGTCCAGCTAGGTTCGCGTTCGATTGAACCTCGCTTTTTCCGATGTTCAATAAAGCCTAATGTATTCTCTCCAGTCTTCTAGTACTTATCAGCTGCTGTATGCCCTGCAGGAAGTGGTGTATTCTCTCCAGTCTGACACAGTGCTCTCTGCTGCCACCTCTGTCCATGTCAGGAACTGTTCAGAGCAGGGGTTATGTATACTAGGGGTTATGTATACTATTGGTTTTGTAGTGTATACTAGGGGTTATGTACTGTATACTAGGGGTTATGTAGACTCGGGTCATGTACTACTTATACAGTGGTACCTTGGTTTAAGAGTAATTTGGTTTAAGAGCGTTTTGCAAGAAGAGCTCACAGTTTTCCAAAATTGAGACTTGGTTTAAAAGCATTGCTTTGGTTTAAGAGCTCCTTAGGTGGGAGCGTGAGTGGGGGAGGGGCATGGCCTGCATAGCGGGGTCTGCAGCACAGTACTCTGACCCAGGAAGCCTCTCTCACCTTCCAATTTATAGCAGATCCACTTTAGGCTGGGACTTGCATCAGGGGACAGGACTGTGGGGAGTAATCTCTTATAGCTTTAACCCCTTTCTCCCCGGACAGAGAGTGCTGCTATACTGTGTCCACATCTGCCCTGTTCATTCCTTCATGCTCCCTGCAGTCTCTATCAGTCCTTGTGCTTCCCATCCTCTCCATTCCTGCTATAATGTGCTTGCACTCACACTCAGCTATACACACTGCTGCTATAAAGATTATAAAATAATTTTTGGGGTGAGGAACCAATTGTCTACATTTCAATGATTTCTCATGGAAAAATTTGCTTTGGTATAAGAGTGGATTTGGATTACAAGCACAGTCCCGGAACAAATTATGCTCGTAATCCAAGGCACCACTGTGTGTGTATATATATATATATATATATATATATATATATAGTAAAAAATTTACTATTATTAGTGATACAAAGAATTAATTACTATGCTGGAATTTATTGTTAATGTTTTAAAATATGAACATATAACAACCTCCCTAGGGATGGGTGGTATACTTTGAAAATACCGATACCGGCTCTGGCGTTGGTTAACCAACCTCAACTCTGCCAGGACGGTATCTGTTGGATTTCTCATCCGACGGCCACATCCTCAGTCCCCTTATGTCAGCGCTTCCACCCTGCCTGGGTTATTATATTCTGCTGCCCATAGAGAGGCACAGGGCAGTGGATGAGAGGTCCCCTGCCTCCATATTATTACTGTTTGAAGCATCATATCTCCTCCTCCGACACACATGCTTCTCACCTGAGTGTCACCTACCAGCACCCTGGACAGCCGCTGCACTGGTCTCAATCGGCACTGAGCACACACGCTCCCCTGCAGGTAGTTTGTGCACGGAGGTCTCCGGTTTCTGGAGGAGGAGGACACAGGGACCACAGGATTGGGTGATGCTATTGCTGCAGGTGCTGGAGCTGTACAGCGGGATTGTGGGTCTGCACTTCACCCCCCGATCTTGCTTTAGAGCTCCAGCACCCACAGCGATGGCATAACCTGATCCCGTGCTGCCTGCGGCCTCCTCCTCCAGAAACCGGGGACCTCCGTGCACAAACTACCCGCAGGGGAGCGTGTGTGCTCAGTGCAGTTTGAGACCTGTGCAGCGGCTGTTTAGGGTGCTGGCAGGTGACAGCCAGGTGAGAAGCATGTGTGTCGGAGGAGGAGATATGATGCTTCAAGCAGTTATACTATTGAGGCAGGGGATCTCTCATCCACTGCCCTGTGCGTCTCTATGGGCAGCAGAATATAATAACCCAGGCAGGGTGGAAGCGCTGACATGAGGGGACTGAGGATGTGGCGTCGGATAAGAAATACCACAGATAACGTCCTGGCAGAGTTGTGGTCGGTTCAGTGGCTGTCTGGGGTGTAGGGGAGTGACAGCCGAAGCATGTGTACCCGGGGGGGGGGAGATATGATGTATGTGCCCCTCTTTATGATGCATTACCAGAGATTCGGGCAGGCTCATATAGAATTCATTTGGCCCCATGAATCCTAGCTATGCCCCTGCTCCACCTCCAGCTGTCTCTTGTGATCTTCAAAAACACATAAATGCTCAGCGTAGCTGAGTGTGCATGTGTTTTTATTGGAAATAGGAGGAAGATTGGACCAGCAATAGTGGGGATGTGCATAGCTGTATATACACACACACCCTGTAGTGTCCATACTATATACACACTACAGGACTTGTAGACACAGTACTAAAGTCACTACAGGATGTGTATACACAGGTATACAGCTATGCACACTACATGACGTGTATATACAGATATACAGCTATGTAGTACATAGCTTCACACCTGTGTATAGACGTTCTGTAGTGCGTACATAGCTGTATATCCACGTCATGTTGTGTGTACATAGCTGTAATGCCTGTATATACATGTTCAGGTATTTGCTGAGACCCCTTCATAATGACAACAGACGCAATGGCACAGCCTTGGGTTGCTGCTCAGTAAAAACCTATTTTTTACCTTTAGAGAAAAATATCCCCAGGTTGGCACGACCAGGTGGGTTTGGCATGCAAAGGGACGTGGCATAAATATTGTTCAATTATCGTTACCACGTCTACATGTGGGAAAAACAGCAATATTAATTTAGGTCAATATCGCTCAACACCCTAGTTTTGGATCTATAATTTTTGGTCACCGCCTGCGCATCGCTGTGTGTAGTAGTGTTGCGCAGCAGGCTCCTAAACATATGCAAAGTGCATACATTACCTAGCCATACTGCACTCTCCTACCTGAGACAGCAGAGACATGCCGCTCTGAAGCTGGAGGGTGCGGGACTGGGGGAGAAGCAGAGCGCAAGAAGAACCCTGGACCATGGAGAGGTAATGTATACAGTTGCAGCAAGGGCAGGAAGGATATCGGTAATAATGTCCATGCAGCCCTTGCTAAACGATTATTGGGCCGTGTAATAGGGCCAGTAAACGAGCGATAATCTAGCAGATCCACGCTCAATTACAGTTATTATCGGGCCACCATCGGCCTGGGTAGCAAGACTTATCTTTTAATACTATAACCTATATTACACTCACCGGCCACTTTATTAGGTACACCATGCTAGTAACGGGTTGGACCCCCATTTGCCTTCGGAACTGCCTCAATTCTTCGTGGCATAGATTCAACAAGGTGCTGGAAGCTTCCTCAGAGATTTTGGTCCATAGTGACATGATGGCATCACACAGTTGCCGCAGATTTGTCGGCTGCACATCCATGATGCCAATCTCCCGTTCCACCACATCCCAAAGATGCTCTATTGGATTGAGATCTGGTGACTGTGGAGGCCATTTGAGTACAGTGAACTCATTGTCATGTTCAAGAAACCAGTCTGAGATGATTCTAGCTTTATGACATGGCGCATTATCCTGCTGAAAGTAGCCATCAGATGTTGGGTACATTGTGGTCATAAAGGGATGGACATGGTCAGCAACAATACTCAGGTAGGCTGTGGCGTTGCAACGATGCTCAATTGGTACCAAGGGTCCCAAAGAGTGCCAAGAAAATATTCCCCACACCATGACACCACCACCACCAGCCTGAACCGTTGATACAAGGCAAGATGGATCCATGCTTTCATGTTGTTGACGCCAAATTCTGACCCTACCATCCGAATGTCGCAGCAGAAATCGAGACTCATCAGACCAGGCAACGTTTTTCCAAACTTCTACTGTCCAATTTCGATGAGCTTGTGCAAATTGTAGCCTCAGTTTCCTGTTCTTAACTGAAAGGAGTGGCACCCGGTGTGGTCTTCTGCTGCGGTAGCCCATCTGCCTCAAAGTTGGCCGTACTGTGCGTTCAGAGATGCTCTTCTGCCTACCTTGGTTGTAACGGTTGGTTATTTGAGTCACTGTTGCCTTTCTATCAGCTGGAACCAGTCTGCCCATTCTCCTCTGACCTCTGGCATCAACAAGGCATTTCTGCCCACAGAACTGCCGCTCACTGGATGTTTTTTCTTTTTCGGACCATTCTCTGTAAACCCTAGAGATGGTTGTGCGTAGAAATCCCAGTAGATCAGCAGTTTCTGAAATACTCAGACCAGCCCTTCTGGCACCAACAACCATGCCACTTTCAAAGGCACTCAAATCACCTTTCTTCCCCATACTGATGCTCGGTTTGAACTGCAGGAGATTGTCTTGACCATGTCTACATGCCTAAATGCACTGAGTTGCCGCCATGTGATTGGCTGATTAGAAATTAAGTGGTAACGTGCAGTTGGACAGGTGTACCTAATAAAGTGGCCGGTGAGTGTACAATTATATACTACCTATACTGTAATACAAGTCTCAGAGACTAAGGCCCCCTTCACACATCCGGAAAAACCATCCGGATTTCCTATCAGGAAATCCGGACGGATTTCCGTACGCATAGACTTTTAATTAGTCACGGACACCCCTCCAGATTTTTCCGGAAGGGTGTCCGTTTCGGAAAATAGATCCGGATTTTATAGGACCTGTCCTATTTTTATCCGAAAACATGGTACGGACGCTCCCATAGAAGTCTATGGGAGCGCCCGAACCCTGGACGCTTTCCTGATGCACATCAGGAAAGCGTCCGGGTTCCGGATTGTCTCCCTGCGCGTACCCCTCTCACCCACCAGTCGGCTCCCCCGTCCTCCTGCTGCCGCTGCTCCTGGGCTGCCCCAGCCTCCTGCCGCTCAGATCTGCACGGCTCTCCTGCCTCTGCCCCGGGACCTCTGACCCCCGAGCTCCTGGTGCCTCCTCCCCCCTCCCGGACCTCACCAGCGCCGCCCGACCCCCGGACCTCAGCAGCCGCTGGCGTGATCGCACCCCGCCCCCCGGGAGCTGGTGGCCTGGCCGCACATCTCATACCCCGGTACTCACACCTGCCGCTGCCATCGTCTGCCACTGGGCATGACTGACGATGGGGCCTTGCACCTTATTGGCAACTTCGGAAGGTGGGACTACCCCCCCCCCCCCCCACAGAAGTAAAACTCTCATGTCCTGCTCAGAGGTCATGATATGAGTTGTAGTTCTGCAGCCTGTGGCCATTCAGGTTGCAAAACTACAACTACCATTATGTCCTGCCGACAATCCATGATGGGAGTTGTAGTTTTGCAACATGTGACCATTCAGGTTGCAGAACTAAAACTCATCATGTCCTGACAGTCCATGATGTGAGTTGTAGTTTTGCAACTGGTTGCTCTCCCTGTTACAAAACTACAACCATTATCATGCCCTATTGGAAGTTCATAATGGGAGATGTAGTTCTGCAACAGATTAGAGGATGACACGGTATAAGAGGGGGAGGGAGTGGCACAGAAGAACTACATCACCCATCATGGTTTGTGTGGTAATATGCAGGACTACAACACATAATGGGAGTTGTAGTTCTGCAACACATAAGAGGATGACATGTGGCATGAGGGGGAGACGGTGACAGGGTACACGAGGGGTGACGGTGGTAGGTTACACGAGCGGGACACAGTGGCAGGGTACACGAGGGAAATGCAGTGGCAGGGTACACTAGGGGCGATGTAGGTACTTGTGATGTATGTTGGCATACTAGACCATATTGAAATCACTTTTTTTTACCCCTCATCAGGAAATCCTGATGGCTTTTCCTGATGGTTTCCTGAAGGTAAAAACGGATTACTGTCAGGAAATCCTAATACTTTCCTGATGCCTTTTGAGGCCTCCTGATCAGGATTTTCTGACAGTAAAAACTGACACGGACGGAAGAAAATAGTATGCCAACACACAGCCCCTAGTGTACCTGGATAGCCACAGGCTGCAGAACTACAACTCCTATCATGACCTGTTATCAAGGCATGATGGGAGTTGTACTTCTGCAACCTGGATGGCCACAGGCTGCAGAATTACAACTCCCATCATGACCTGCCAACAGAGGCGTGATGAGAGTTGTACTTCTGAAACCTGGATGGCTACAGGCCGGGTGATCCGGCGGCTGCTGTTCGGGCCTGGGGGTGAGGGGTGAGGGTGGAAGCTATCTGGTCCGGGGGGGGGGGTGCTGGGGTCTGCTGATGAGATTAGAGGTTCACACAGTAAAATAGCGCCAATGTTGGCACGGTATCTGAGGGGGAGATAAATGCACGTTACACTAGGAAATATCTGGTTACATGTGATGTATGTTCAATGTTTACTAAATTAATGTTTAGCGTCAATTAGGGCTTGGCAACATTGATTTTAAAAAAATCTCGATTTTTATAAAAATCGTGGACAAATTGATTTTTTTTTTTAATAAAACAAAACAATTTTTCCCTGTAGTATCAGATAATATTCTAATAATATTTCAGACAAAAACTGTTTTGTTTTCCAGTGTAACAGAGATCCCTCCCCAACCGTGGCCCCATATAATTATTTTTCCTCAATATGTTAATCTATCCCCCCATATTATATAGGAGATTTTCTTTGTGCCTACATCTAGGTAGGGTGTAGTAGTGGAGGTATAGTGGAGAAAGGGTGTAGTAGTGGAGGTAAATTTTATAATGGGTAGGACTGGGCGATATTGGCCCAAATTCCAAACACGCTTGCAGCATCCACAGTGAGTTTCTCACTGCGGATCCCAGCTCTGTGTACCCAATGGCAGACAAACTTGCAGCAGGGATGCACAGCCTGAAGTTTGGCCGCCGCCCACCCCGTTAACCCCCCATCCGCCGGAGACTATACATCACCTGGTCCCCACACCAGCTTGGTTCTGGGCTCCCGATGACTTTACGTCCCGCGCTGCCGCGGGGCTGCGCACTGAATGGCCGAACAGGACGTGGAGAAAACCACTGAACCAAGCCAAGTGGGGACCAGGTGATGTATAGTCTATGGCGGCTGTGGGGTTAACGGGGCGGGATTTGGACAAACTTGCGGCAGTTTGTTTGCCATTGAGCGAATACACAGCGAAAAATTTGCTGTAGATACGATAACTGTGTTTGTAACCTAAATCAATATTGCGGTTAATGGCACATGCTACGGTAACGATGATTGAGCGATAATTCTAACACGCCCCTTTTGTAAGCCACTCCCATTTTGTAAGTCACACCCACTAGCCAAGCCAAACTACCAATATAAAAAAAAAAAAAAAAAAATGTTAATACCTCAGCAGCCATACAAGGCTGGGCCATATAGTGTATAGTCATTATTATTATTTTTCATTGTTATGGATCTCAGCAGAGATCTGAACATGTATACACAGGTATACTGCTATGTACACACTACTGGACGTGTATACACTGTGTGGATAGGTGTGTATGACTATGCGAGGAGCACATACAGATGGGGGCCAGATAGATGTGTATTACTACACAGGGGGACACATAGGATAGGGGTGTATTACTATGTGGGGCCTGTGCACAGTATATGGGCACGGCGCACCATAAATGCTTAGTATATGGGAACTCACAGCTCTGGCAGATACCATGGCAATTTAGATGGCACACAATATGGGCATGTCGCTCAGTACATGGTCACGACATGCAGTATATGGGCACGGTAAGCGGTACATGGGCCCAGTGCACAGTACATGGGCACAGCTGACATATGGTCACTCACAGCTCCTGCAGACACCAGGGGCAGATACACAGAAAGGCCAGCACCTGAGCACAGGGAATATAGTAGGAGAAGAGGATCTGCAGGCGCTGGCTGGTTCTGCTTCCTTCCTCCAGACTACGGAGAAGGTGCAGCAGCTGCTGCATCTTCCACAGGTACAGCGCATAGCACAGGTTTTCTGCCTTGGGCTTCCCCAGCTCCAGTGTGTCCCACTACAACTCGGACACAGTTGACGCAAGAGCAACAAGTTGCAGGTCTGGACCGCCCCTCTCCTGTCTGCCCACCCAACATCTTGCCCCCGCGCACCCATCTCCAACCTGCCTTTGTTGCGACCCCCCCCTTTAGGCTTGGCCGGCGGTAGACAGATAAACTACCCCCACCAAGAACAGAGCTCAGTCTGCTCAATAGAGGGCTAATGCCTCTCATTACACGAACCCATTCCCCAAAGACACACTCGACTAGCTGGAGAGCTTCAGGAGAATAGCAGAGGCCTCTGAAGTCCGCAAAGTCTTTGCCATTTTCATGAAGATTTTCCAGTGGTCAAGCTTCTTAGATTAGACGCTCGGGTGCTGGGAAAGTTTTGTTGATCTCCGGCAAAGGCAGTTTGATTCACAATTCCTGTGTGTAGAACGTTACGAGTGGGAAGCAGCGCTGCTGTTAGAAGCCTGTGTGGTCACATGACAGCAGTGAGGTAGGCGTTTGTGTTCAGCATGGACCAATCAGGAAGTGTGAATCACAGCTGTGCAGGAGGACAGTGACACAAACCACTCTATACAGTGGTCTGAATGTCCGAGTGTGACTGCACCCAGATTAAAGCAGCAGTGTTTTTATCTGAGTGTGAGTGCACGCACATTATAGCAGCAGTATGTATAGCTGAGTAAGTAAAGGCACATTATAGCAAGAATCAATGAGCAGGGCAGATGTGGGCACATACATACAGTGCTCTATATCTAATGCGAGAGGGGTTACAGCTAAAAAGAGATTACCTCCGAAATCCTTTCTGGAGATGTAAGGTGAGAGGGCATGGTTTGCATAGCAGGGTCTACAGTAAAGTCTACCTCAACCTTCAATATCATAACCGATCAACTTATGGATGGGTCTTGCTTGAGGACAAAGGACTGTGGAGGTAATCTCTCTAGAGCTGTAACCCTTGTCTGCCCAGACATAGAGTCCTGAATGTGTGTGCCCACATCTGCCCTGCTCATTAATTGAAGCTCCATGCAGGCACCTGCACTAACAATCAGCTACACACACTCTTGCTATAATGTACTTGCACTTACACTCAGACATTCACACTTCTGTACAGATAAGTCTCTGTCACTGTCCTCCTGCACAACTATCAGATTCCCACTTTGAGATTCATCCATGCTAAGCACCCCCTTCCCCATTGCCGACATGTTACCACACAGACTTCTTACAGCAGCCCTGCTTCTATATGCTATCCTGTTGCAGTACGCTACTGCATATTTGGGATATGAAGTTCCATCCTGTATCTACAAAATATTTTGATTTCTAAGGGTACAAACCCACACACCGTATACGCATTTTATTTACTGCTGCGATACGCAGCAAATACGCAGCAGATATGCAGCAGATTAAATCTAAATAACTGAACACACCATCAAATCTGCTGCTTTTTTCCTGCGTATCTGCTGTGTATACGGTGTGTGGGTTTGTACCCTAAAGTTTTATGCACTTACTGTACATTTTACTTCACATGGTAATTGCTACTGTACATTCATTTATATTATCACATATCCAGCATTTTATAAATCTTTGCTTTATTTGTTTTACATGTTATTCAGAATAAAAAAAAATCTTTATTTGTGGGTTGTTGAAAAAATTGTCTGCATTTCAGTGTTTCTTATGGGAATATTTGCTTTGGTTTCAGAGTGGATTTGGATTTCAAGCACAGTTCTGGAACGAATTATGTTCCGAATCCAAGGCATCACTGTGTGTGTATATATATATATATATATATATATATATATATATATATATATATATATATATATATATATATATACACACACACACACACACACACACACAGGGGTGTCCAAAAGTAGGTAGACAGTATGTGTAGTAGGGTTATATTGCTGTTTCTCATTTTATCTGCTCTACATGACATAAATTTTTCAATACTTTTTTTTCTTTTGTATAATACTACTTTCTAACCCCGAAAAATCTTCTTATAAGTCGTGGGTCGTTTTATACGCTGCGTATGGTCAACCCATATGTTGTGAGCACTCAAAAATGGCACCATCCCCACCGTTTGGGGCGTCAACTATAAAAAAAAAAATCACCTTGGCCCAATTACTATTGTATGGGCGCCTCCCGTAAAGTTCGCTGCTCAGGCAGTGTGACGTACCCCAGAGACGTTAATCGCCGACCCTCTCCCGGGTAGGCAAGCGTGTCATTGAAGACGCTTGGCTACCAGGAGAGGTTTGGGAAAATGAGAGAGGTGACTGTAATTCAAAAAGCTTTTCTCATTGCTCTCCTGCCAGCCGAGCGTCTCCGAGCCTCTCCCATGAGACACTCGGCTGCCCGGAACAGGTTCGGCAAGGTATGTCTCCGGCGCAGGTAGTGTACGTCACTCTGCCAACGCCAAGAACGGTACGGGAGCCCAGAAAACAGGAACTGGGCCAAGGTGAGTTAGATATTTTTGATATTTATTGGATATATGTTTGTTATTTTTTAATTTCACTGCAGTTAACCCCTATGCGGACAGGCAGGGGTAAACATTTTCCGATATATAAGGTGAACCACTGACAATATGATTAAATCGCATTATATGCAGCAACATACTATATATATATATATATATATATATATATATATATATATATATATATATATTATAGTAAATTAACTGTAGATCTAAAAAATTGATACATACATACACCTATCTTTACTGCAGTATATTTTTTGCACAAAGAATATTTAAAAAAAATATATAATATAAAATATTTTTACATTTTATTAATTAGATACAAAAATGCCGTCCTGCATTGTGATTGGATGTCGAAACAAAGGAGTGAAGAAAGGTGGCAGAAGTTACATCATGCATGTCTTTCCAAACAATAAAGCACAGATAAGAAGATGGCTTTTACAAAGTGGACAAGACTACGAAGACATCGATGCAACAACCAATATTATTTTTGAAAGTAAAAATACTGATACTTTCAGAATTTGTTCTGACCATTTTTCAGAAGATTGCTACATTGTCTCTGAAAGTGGTAAACAACTTAAAAAAGATGCATTGCCTACGATATTTCCAAGTACGTCGTCAGGTAGTGCAATCTTTCGAGACCCACTGATCAAACGAAAAAGAAAGAGAGTAGAAACAAGCCAGTCACCCACTTGCATTTGTTGCAAATGTACTGTGCAAAAAAAAGACATGGAAACACAGACTGATGATACGTTTCAGATTGATTTACAACGTCTAGAGTCAGCTAGAACAACTATCGAAAAAGACCACACTTATGTGAATGTACCCACATCTTCACATAGCACCGAACTGACCCATACTCAAACTGTAGAATTTGAGAATGCAGAAGCTGATATTCTATCTGCTGAATTTCCTATGGATGTCACCCAGTCTCAATCTTCTACACTGTCAACCCAACAAAATTTATCGCAGACATTATCTGGACAAAGCGACCCTAACGACACTGACTATAAGCCAGAGGACACTGACGCTGAGGACAGAAGTGGACCATCACCCAAATTCTATAGCACAGAAAGAATTGCTAAAGATCGTAAATTCCTTGTATTTGAATCTTGCTTAGATTCTTTATTATACAAAGTTCGCTGTCAGGCGTCTGAAGATTGTCTAGAAAATGTTACCCACATCTCAAAATATGTCCAAGGATCATATTTATCAATCAAAGGAAAATGTGGAAATGGACATTCATTCAAGATATGGGAAAGTCAACCAAGAGTTAAAAACTTTCCAGCTGGAAACATTTTGATTGCAGCCTCTATACTGTTTAGTGGAGGAAATTTTCAAAAAACGTACGAATTTCTAAACATTTTAGGAGTTCCCTCTATTTCTGAGTCTACCTACTATAGATATCAGAAAAAATTCTGTTTCCCGGTTGTGGACCTTGCTTGGAAACAAGAAAAAGAGACTGTCAGACAAATGTTTACTAACGAAGTATCTTGCTTGATTGGCGATGGCCAGTGTGACAGCCCAGGACATAATGCCAAATATTGTGTATATACTCTCATGGATTCACTTTCAGAGAAGATTGTGGATTTCGAGGTAGTACAATGTACTCAAGTTTCATCATCTGTGGCAATGGAAAAGTTTGGCTTTGAAACTTGCATGGACAGAGTACTGTCAAATGGCATCGATATTGCGATACTGGCTACAGACAGACATGTCAGTATTCGTAAACTCATGAGAGAGAAATACACAAACATCATGCATCAATATGATGTTTGGCATTATGCTAAGTCGATTCACAAGAAACTTCTAGCTGTAAGCCACAAAAAACAATGCAAAGAAATTACTCCGTGGATTTCTAAAATTCTTAACCATTTCTGGTGGTCGGTGAAGACATGTGAAAGAAACGAAGATCAACTCCGCGAACGATGGCAGTCTCTGACCTACCATATCGCAAATAAGCATTCCTGGCAAGAAGGCACCTGCTATTTCAAATGTCAACACAGCCCTATTTCTGAAGAACAAGAACCAAAAACTCTCTGGTTGAAACCGGGGACACCTGCACTCAATGAAATACAGGAAATAGTGCACGGAGCCCAAATAACACAAGACTTCAAACATCTTGTCAGGAACTGTCACACTGGGGCCATTGAAGTTTTCCATAGTAACGTTCTGAAATATAGATCAAAACGGATTCATTTTGGAATGGATGCTATGGAAGCCAGAACAAAACTTGCTATTCTGGCACATAATAACAATGTTGATCGTCACCAAAAAACTGTCACCAAACCAAAGAAAAACTCTGCACCCATCGGCACAAAACAGACAAAATTAGCCTTCCCAAAATCACAAAAGAGATGGATTGTCCGCCACGTCTATGAATCTATGTCATATCAGCATTTGGAAGACATGTTCATCAAGGTTTTAAAACTTGCAAATGGTGAACTAACATCTGAATGGCAATCCCGAGTCCCAGATCTTCCACCCAACATTGCAGCTATTGAAAGACCAAGCAAGGAAGAGATCCTCAAAAGCCACTTCTCCCGATTTGGTTCGCAAGACACAGAGGAGTAAAAAGGTATTTTTTTTTTTTATAGAAAAGCTTTAATTAATTTATTTCAAAAATTGTATTTTAATGTAATTGCATTTTTTACATTTACTTATTTTAAAATTTAATTGCTTTGAAAAGTCAGTTGGACACAGAGAGGGGACTCCTCGGACCTTTACGGAGGGGGAGCTGAATGCCGGCTGACAAAAGAGCAAAGGTAGGTGTCTGAGCCACCAATACCTGATGAATTACGTTGTAGCTCTGCGGTGAACTAACTTTCTATGTGTTTCCTTGCAGGTTTGTCAGCTGCCCTCAGGACATGATCAAGAGTGTGGGTGACACAAAGAGGGGACTCCTCGGACCTTTACGGAGGGGGAGCTAAATGCCGGCTGACAAAAGAGCAAAGGTAGGTGTCTGAGCCACCAATACCTGATGCTTTAGGTTGTAGCTCTGCGGTGAACTAACTTTCTATGTGTTTCCTTGCAGGTTTGTCAGCTGCCCTCAGGACATGATCAAGAGTGTGGGTGACACAAAGAGGGGACTCCTCGGACCTTTACGGAGGGGGAGCTGAATGCCGGCTGACAAAAGAGCAAAGGTAGGTGTCTGAGCCACCAATACCTGATGCTTTAGGTTGTAGCTCTGCGGTGAACTAACTTTCTATGTGTTTCCTTGCAGGTTTGTCAGCTGCCCTCAGGACATGATCAAGAGTGTGGGTGACACAAAGAGGGGACTCCTCGGACCTTTACGGAGGGGGGAGCTGAATGCCGGCTGACAAAAGAGCAAAGGTAGGTGTCTAAGCCACCAATACCTGATGAATTACGTTGTAGCTCTGCGGTGAACTAACTTTCTATGTGTTTCCTTGCAGGTTTGTCAGCTGCCCTCAGGACATGATCAAGAGTGTGGGTGACACAAAGAGGGGACTCCTCGGACCTTTACGGAGGGGGAGCTGAATGCCGGCTGACAAAAGAGCAAAGGTAGGTGTCTGAGCCACCAATACCTGATGCTTTAGGTTGTAGCTCTGCGGTGAACTAACTTTCTATGTGTTTCCTTGCAGGTTTGTCAGCTGCCCTCAGGACATGATCAAGAGTGTGGGTGACACAAAGAGGGGACTCCTCGGACCTTCACGGAGGGGGAGCTAAATGCCGGCTGACAAAAGAGCAAAGGTAGGTGTCTGAGCCACCAATACCTGATGCTTTAGGTTGTAGCTCTGCGGTGAACTAACTTTCTATGTGTTTCCTTGCAGGTTTGTCAGCTGCCCTCAGGACATGATCAAGAGTGTGGGTGACACAAAGAGGGGACTCCTCGGACCTTTACGGAGGGGGAGCTGAATGCCGGCTGACAAAAGAGCAAAGGTAGGTGTCTAAGCCACCAATACCTGATGAATTACGTTGTAGCTCTGCGGTGAACTAACTTTCTATGTGTTTCCTTGCAGGTTTGTCAGCTGCCCTCAGGACATGATCAAGAGTGTGGGTGACACAAAGAGGGGACTCCTCGGACCTTTACGGAGGGGGAGCTAAATGCCGGCTGACAAAAGAGCAAAGGTAGGTGTCTGAGCCACCAATACCTGATGCTTTAGGTTGTAGCTCTGCGGTGAACTAACTTTCTATGTGTTTCCTTGCAGGTTTGTCAGCTGCCCTCAGGACATGATCAAGAGTGTGGGTGACACAAAGAGGGGACTCCTCGGACCTTTACGGAGGGGGAGCTAAATGCCGGCTGACAAAAGAGCAAAGGTAGGTGTCTGAGCCACCAATACCTGATGCTTTAGGTTGTAGCTCTGCGGTGAACTAACTTTCTATGTGTTTCCTTGCAGGTTTGTCAGCTGCCCTCAGGACATGATCAAGAGTGTGGGTGACACAAAGAGGGGACTCCTCGGACCTTTACGGAGGGGGAGCTGAATGCCGGCTGACAAAAGAGCAAAGGTAGGTGTCTAAGCCACCAATACCTGATGAATTACGTTGTAGCTCTGCGGTGAACTAACTTTCTATGTGTTTCCTTGCAGGTTTGTCAGCTGCCCTCAGGACATGATCAAGAGTGTGGGTGACACAAAGAGGGGACTCCTCGGACCTTTACGGAGGGGGAGCTAAATGCCGGCTGACAAAAGAGCAAAGGTAGGTGTCTGAGCCACCAATACCTGATGCTTTAGGTTGTAGCTCTGCGGTGAACTAACTTTCTTTGTGTTTCCTTGCAGGTTTGTCAGCTGCCCTCAGGACATGATCAAGAGTGTGGGTGACACAAAGAGGGGACTCCTCGGACCTTCACGGAGGGGGAGCTAAATGCCGGCTGACAAAAGAGCAAAGGTAGGTGTCTGAGCCACCAATACCTGATGCTTTAGGTTGTAGCTCTGCGGTGAACTAACTTTCTATGTGTTTCCTTGCAGGTTTGTCAGCTGCCCTCAGGACATGATCAAGAGTGTGGGTGACACAAAGAGGGGACTCCTCGGACCTTTACGGAGGGGGAGCTGAATGCCGGCTGACAAAAGAGCAAAGGTAGGTGTCTAAGCCACCAATACCTGATGAATTACGTTGTAGCTCTGCGGTGAACTAACTTTCTATGTGTTTCCTTGCAGGTTTGTCAGCTGCCCTCAGGACATGATCAAGAGTGTGGGTGACACAAAGAGGGGACTCCTCGGACCTTTACGGAGGGGGAGCTAAATGCCGGCTGACAAAAGAGCAAAGGTAGGTGTCTAAGCCACCAATACCTGATGCTTTAGGTTGTAGCTCTGCGGTGAACTAACTTTCTATGTGTTTCCTTGCAGGTTTGTCAGCTGCCCTCAGGACATGATCAAGAGTGTGGGTGACACAAAGAGGGGACTCCTCGGACCTTTACGGAGGGGGAGCTAAATGCCGGCTGACAAAAGAGCAAAGGTAGGTGTCTGAGCCACCAATACCTGATGCTTTAGGTTGTAGCTCTGCGGTGAACTAACTTTCTATGTGTTTCCTTGCAGGTTTGTCAGCTGCCCTCAGGACATGATCAAGAGTGTGGGTGACACAAAGAGGGGACTCCTCGGACCTTTACGGAGGGGGAGCTAAATGCCGGCTGACAAAAGAGCAAAGGTAGGTGTCTGAGCCACCAATACCTGATGCTTTAGGTTGTAGCTCTGCGGTGAACTAACTTTCTATGTGTTTCCTTGCAGGTTTGTCAGCTGCCCTCAGGACATGATCAAGAGTGTGGGTGACACAAAGAGGGGACTCCTCGGACCTTTACGGAGGGGGAGCTAAATGCCGGCTGACAAAAGAGCAAAGGTAGGTGTCTGAGCCACCAATACCTGATGCTTTAGGTTGTAGCTCTGCGGTGAACTAACTTTCTATGTGTTTCCTTGCAGGTTTGTCAGCTGCCCTCAGGACATGATCAAGAGTGTGGGTGACACAAAGAGGGGACTCCTCGGACCTTTACGGAGGGGGAGCTGAATGCCGGCTGACAAAAGAGCAAAGGTAGGTGTCTAAGCCACCAATACCTGATGAATTACGGTTGTAGCTCTGCGGTGAACTAACTTTCTATGTGTTTCCTTGCAGGTTTGTCAGCTGCCCTCAGGACATGATCAAGAGTGTGGGTGACACAAAGAGGGGACTCCTCGGACCTTTACGGAGGGGGAGCTAAATGCCGGCTGACAAAAGAGCAAAGGTAGGTGTCTGAGCCACCAATACCTGATGCTTTAGGTTGTAGCTCTGCGGTGAACTAACTTTCTATGTGTTTCCTTGCAGGTTTGTCAGCTGCCCTCAGGACATGATCAAGAGTGTGGGTGACACAAAGAGGGGACTCCTCGGACCTTTACGGAGGGGGAGCTAAATGCCGGCTGACAAAAGAGCAAAGGTAGGTGTCTGAGCCACCAATACCTGATGCTTTAGGTTGTAGCTCTGCGGTGAACTAACTTTCTATGTGTTTCCTTGCAGGTTTGTCAGCTGCCCTCAGGACATGATCAAGAGTGTGGGTGACACAAAGAGGGGACTCCTCGGACCTTTACGGAGGGGGAGCTGAATGCCGGCTGACAAAAGAGCAAAGGTAGGTGTCTAAGCCACCAATACCTGATGAATTACGTTGTAGCTCTGCGGTGAACTAACTTTCTAGTGTTTCCTTGCAGGTTTGTCAGCTGCCCTCAGGACATGATCAAGAGTGTGGGTGACACAAAGAGGGGACTCCTCGGACCTTTACGGAGGGGGGAGCTGAATGCCGGCTGACAAAAGAGCAAAGGTAGGTGTCTGAGCCACCAATACCTGATGCTTTAGGTTGTAGCTCTGCGGTGAACTAACTTTCTATGTGTTTCCTTGCAGGTTTGTCAGCTGCCCTCAGGACATGATCAAGAGTGTGGGTGACACAAAGAGGGGACTCCTCGGACCTTCACGGAGGGGGAGCTAAATGCCGGCTGACAAAAGAGCAAAGGTAGGTGTCTGAGCCACCAATACCTGATGAATTACGTTGTAGCTCTGCGGTGAACTAACTTTCTATGTGTTTCCTTGCAGGTTTGTCAGCTGCCCTCAGGACATGATCAAGAGTGTGGGTGACACAAAGAGGGGACTCCTCGGACCTTTACGGAGGGGGAGCTGAATGCCGGCTGACAAAAGAGCAAAGGTAGGTGTCTAGCCACCAATACCTGATGAATTACGTTGTAGCTCTGCGGTGAACTAACTTTCTATGTGTTTCCTTGCAGGTTTGTCAGCTGCCCTCAGGACATGATCAAGAGTGTGGGTGACACAAAGAGGGGACTCCTCGGACCTTTACGGAGGGGGAGCTAAATGCCGGCTGACAAAAGAGCAAAGGTAGGTGTCTAAGCCACCAATACCTGATGAATTACGTTGTAGCTCTGCGGTGAACTAACTTTCTATGTGTTTCCTTGCAGGTTTGTCAGCTGCCCTCAGGACATGATCAAGAGTGTGGGTGACACAAAGAGGGGACTCCTCGGACCTTTACGGAGGGGGAGCTGAATGCCGGCTGACAAAAGAGCAAAGGTAGGTGTCTAAGCCACCAATACCTGATGCTTTAGGTTGTAGCTCTGCGGTGAACTAACTTTCTATGTGTTTCCTTGCAGGTTTGTCAGCTGCCCTCAGGACATGATCAAGAGTGTGGGTGACACAAAGAGGGGACTCCTCGGACCTTTACGGAGGGGGAGCTGAATGCCGGCTGACAAAGAGCAAAGGTAGGTGTCTAAGCCACCAATACCTGATGAATTACGTTGTAGCTCTGGCGGTGAACTAACTTTCTATGTGTTTCCTTGCAGGTTTGTCAGCTGCCCTCAGGACATGATCAAGAGTGTGGGTGACACAAAGAGGGGACTCCTCGGACCTTTACGGAGGGGGAGCTTATGCCGGCTGACAAAAGAGCAAAGGTAGGTGTCTAAGCCACCAATACCTGATGAATTACGTTGTAGCTCTGCGGTGAACTAACTTTCTATGTGTTTCCTTGCAGGTTTGTCAGCTGCCCTCAGGACATGATCAAGAGTGTGGGTGACACAAAGAGGGGACTCCTCGGACCTTTACGGAGGGGGAGCTGAATGCCGGCTGACAAAAGAGCAAAGGTAGGTGTCTAAGCCACCAATACCTGATGCTTTAGGTTGTAGCTCTGCGGTGAACTAACTTTCTATGTGTTTCCTTGCAGGTTTGTCAGCTGCCCTCAGGACATGATCAAGAGTGTGGGTGACACAAAGAGGGGACTCCTCGGACCTTTACGGAGGGGGAGCTGAATGCCGGCTGACAAAAGAGCAAAGGTAGGTGTTTGACATGAAAACCCCTTGAGAATCAAGGTGTAGATCTGCGGTGAACTAACTCTGTTTCCTTGCAGGTTTGACAGCTGCCCTCAAGACATGATTGGACATTTACTAGAGGTGAAACTACATGACTGCATATTAATAAATAATAGGTAGGTGATGAAATAAAATAAGGAAAAGACTTTATTAAAATAAATTAAATTTAATTTATATATATATATATATATATATATATACACACATATATATATATATATATATATATATATATATATATATATATATACACACATTATTTATATATATAAGAGAGAGAGAGAGATACATTCTTTTTTAATTGCAGGTTGGTCAACTATTGTGACGTAGAGGGCACTCATCAGACAGTGATACTAAACAAAAGGTAGTAATTTTTTGTACATATTTTTTGTAAAAATATTATATTTGCTAATAGAATAAGCAGACACTTTTAGAGGATTGGCGTACAAAGAAACATAAAGGGTACCTAACAAAACAGTCTTAGCATATATGTATATTAATAAAATTTCGTTTTTTTTTTTAAATTTGGTAGTGAGAATAAACCTAAATAAAATCCAGAAGATGAATCCTTTAAGATAAGTAAAATAAATAAAAAATCTTTAGAAAAAATATAAAATATGAAAATTTTTTACTTATTTTATCTCCTTTTTCAGAAAAACATCTCAAACACAAGAGAAGTGCTGAAATGTATATTGAAATAAATGGAAACAAAATATTTATTAGTGGTAAGTGATGGCTGATCTTATTACTTTGGCCTTAGCATGACTATGTTCCATCAACTTTTACCTTTGCAACAAACGCTGCTTTTAGGACTTTCCTGTAGCCAATACCTCTGTGTCCAGGGCTATTTTTTTTAGACGCTGCTCCATTAACATCGGCTGGAATTAATATTCTTGACCATTATTGTAATGCATTGACTTCAAAGCAATGTTGCCTCCACAGTAAATAACGCTGAATCCATTGCAATAAGTGTTGGTTATTCACTTAGGAAATATGAAGTGTAAGCATAGCCTATTGCAATGTGTAATAATTGAGTGGACAAGGCTGTAAGGTGAATCATTGTTTGAGATTTTTTTTCTGATAATATGGCATTGATATATATATCACATATGTGTATATATATCACATATGTGTGTATATATATATATATATATATATATATATATATATAGATAGATATATATACAAAAAATGTATGCTTAGTTCACAGAAAAGTTCTGCCACGTTGAAAATCACACAAACCATTCTGTAGGGAAACTACACACACATTGCAAGACTACACTGGGGAGTGTTGAAGTCCAAACATAATTTTTTTTTAATTATCTAACAATGCTCTATCTTACTTTGTTTACAGAATGTTACCTACATCAGAAGACCATGATTTCACATCGTAAGAGGTCCACCGAGGAAAGGACATAAGAAAAGAACTTGTGTGGAGACAGGACCTGCGCAGATGCAAGAGTGATTTAGAGTTGTTGACATAACATAAAATCATAATTGTGTATTTGGGTATAGTAAAATAAATAAATATTAAATAATTATACACACACACCACACACAAACAAACAAACAAACATAATCTGTTATATATTATATATACATATATATATATATATATATATATATATATATATATATATATACACACACACACTAAAAAAAAAATCATACACAGTGGTGTCTTGGATTATGAGCATAATTTGTTCCAGGACCGTGCTTGTAATCCAAAGCAAATTTTTTATGAGAAATCACTGAAATGCAGACAATTTTCCCCAGATCCAAAAATTATATTTTTATTCTGAAAAACATGTAAAACAAATGAAACAAAGATAGAGAAACAGCTGGATATGTGATATATAAGTTGATGTACAGTATATTAGTCAGCATGTGGTGTATAATGTATAGCAAGTGTATCAACCTGAAGAAACAGCAGCAGTTTGTAGATACAGGATGGAACTGCAGATCCCCATAATAACAAGGATGGGAAACACAAGGGCTTACAGAGACTGCAGGGAGCATGACGCATTGAGAAGGTCAGATGTGGGCACATAAATTCAGGCCTCTCTGTCCGGGGAGAGAGGGGAGGTTACAGCTGTAAAGAGATTACCTCCACAGTGCTCTGATGCAAGCCCCAGTCTGAAGTGGATCTATGCAGACCATGCCCCTCCTCCACTCCCCCTTCCACTCAGTACAGGGAGCTCTTACACCAAAGCAATGCTCTGAAACCAAGTTACATCTTAGTAAAAATGTGAGCTCTCCTTGCAAAACACTCTTAATCCAAGTTACTCTTAAAACAAGGTAACACTGTGTGTGTGTGTGTGTGTGTGTGTGTGTGTGTGTGTATTATATATATATATATATATATATATATATATATATATATATATATACACACACATATATATATATACACACACACACTATATATATATATATATATATATATATATACACACATATATATTTATATATACATACACACACACAAACAGTATACAAATTATATATATATATATATTATATTATATACACACGCATACATACACACAAAAAATACATATAAATATATTTCAGTGCAATAATGAATGAAAGTGGTTTGTTAGCTCTGAAATTTGCTCCTCATCCGCCTGCCTTCAAACAGAAGTGAATGGAAACGTATACCGCTTTGACAGTCAGGATGATAAGCAAAAATCAAAGATAACAAATTATTAATTTTGATAGACCACTAAATTTGCTATTTTGCTTGTGATATCAATTTCATTATTAGAAAAAAAAAAAAAAAGAGAGGACAGGGGCGGATGTAAGGGGAGGTTGGAGGCCGCAATAAATAAATATAAATAGACAGCAAGTTTTCATTCTTTAATTTATGAAGAAAAAAAAATTAATCAACATCCAGCCACTCGGCTGGCCCCTCCGAGGTAAACATAAAGCCTGTATACATTCCATCTGGGTCTGGATATGTCTCACGGATTTTCCCTACTGCGCAGGACGGTATTGGCCTCCTGTTTCCATGGCCTAGATAACCGTGGATCCATGAACTGAAACTTTTATAACAGGCTTTACGGATGTGCCTATTGAAAGGAAATATAATTTTAGTCCTAAGTATTAGGCTCGCTTTTATACTATGTTCCCAAAGCGTATGAGACCGACCAGAGCAGCTCGCTCCACAGTGGACACTGACTGGCTTTCTGCGGCCGCTATTCACTGAATAGCGGCTGCAAAAAACTAACATAATATTTGTTTGCGGCACCGCTAGGGATCCCGTCCGCAGCGTATACTATGTGTGATCCCATAGACTGCAATGTAACATATATTTTCTTAATAAATATATAAGTACATTTATACGCTGTGTGAACATAGCCGAATACTCTAAATGTAAAAATAAAAAATATTACCTATTTTTTAACGCATCAGGAGGCGGGTGTGGATATAGCATTCGCATGTGCGCATTAGCTGACTGTTCGTTCAAAACAAAAAAAATGAAGAAGGATTCTTCACAGATGCAGGAGGATCCTACGTTTTTTTTAACATTTGGGATCTCCTGACAGCAGACTGATTCTACAACTGTTCCCATCGCCAGACAATTGCCACAACGGCACCAGGCAGTGCTCCCTATTCTCCCTTCAACATCCTCTTCTAGATGCACACTAGAAATCCCTTGAGGATTAGTAACAAAGCACTCCTCATCAATGCCAGAATATTTTGCGGCTAATTTGGCCTCCAGTCGTGCGATCTACAAATAAGAGAGTGTGATATAATGTTTAGGAAGCCAATAGTCAAAAATGTAGTAGAAAATGTAATATGTGTAATGTAATGAACTCACATATATATGACATCTAGAGCAAATTTGATGTTGCAGATTTCAGCCCATGTTCACATGTACTAAAACAACAACCGTTCGGCTGGTATCAGAAAAGATCATCCCAGCCCTGTTGCTCCCTGCGGCCCCATCTCCTTTCCACACTGCACACGATTGAGGGTGCAGCCTGAGCATCGCACTCCACTGTATGCCCTGACAGGTTTTCTGTGGACGATATTCAATGAATAGCAGCCGCAGAAAACTTACATGTCAGGTTTTGCAAGCAAGGCTAGGGATCAAGGCCAGAGTGTATACTATAGGAAATATTTATGGCAGGGTGTAAATATACACCTGATGTGAAATGCCCACAGCAACCAATCACATCTCCTCTAATATTTACCTGAGCTGAAAGCTGAGCTGTGATTGGTAACTATGGGCAGTTTACAACAGGTGTATATTTACACCCTTTTATAAATCTCCCCCTATGTGTAAACACTCTAGACAGTCCCACTAGGTAAGTTACGTAGTAATCATGTTGTTGTTGCAAATCAGCAACAATGGCTGTGATTGTTAGGGAAATTACGTCGTGAACATAACCTGAAATTGTACATGCAAAGGTAAGTAAAAGATGCAAAGCAGAATAAAAGTTGTCACATCAAAAAGGCACAAGATCATATACATGTAAATAGTACATCACTTGCAAATTAATTACTGAATATAAATTATTTTACCTTATCTGCTCTCGATTCTCTAACCTCCTCTGAGTTCGTAGCCATTTTTTTTTCTACATAAAAAATTTAAAACGTCTATATAATTTTAAATAATTATACTTTTTATTATCTAAAATACACATGTAACTAGGAAATTACATGTCTAATTATGCCAGACAAAGGCAAAAAAGGGGTTGAATATATGGACTGCACCTCACAGATAATTGACCTGGAGCATATGTCATTTACATCAATGCAGGGAACAATTTACTCCATATGAATTATCTGAGGTGCAGTCCATTTTTTTTAGCACCCCCACACACACACACACCTTTTTTTTTTTTTTTTTTTACTTTGTTTGACTTTGTGACTTTAGGATTGTCAGGGCTCAATTGTCACAGCACTCAGTGTTCTACAATTTGCATAGTGGCAGCAAAACTGTTATCTAAAAAAGCCCATATTTACCCCTACAAGTTGGGTCATGAACTGGAAGAATAAAGCCTAGTTTACATACATCAAGCGGCGTTTCCCTACGCTGCAGTAGAGAAGCACTGGAGGGAAACTCATCTCTGACACCGCATCCATAAAAGTCTATGGAGCGCCGGAGGCATGCCATGTACAGACACATGCATTATGCATCCTCCAGCTTTTGCCTACCGCACTCCATGGAAATGTCCCTGCCCCCCCCCCCCCCCCCATTCAGCATAATGGCCCCTTTCACCATAGCCAGCCGCCTACTTCTCTGTTCAGTTGCAGCTCCCTTTAGGACAGGGATAGGGAACCTTGGCTCTCCAGCTGTTGCAAAACTAAAACTCCCATCAAGTCTGGGATTTCCAGGCATGATGGTAGTTGTAGTTTTCCAACAGCTGGAGAGCCAAGCTTCCATATCCCAGCTCTAGGAGATGTCCCCAGGTATTGCTGTCCACATTAAAGGGCTCCATGTGCTTCTGTCCCTTATATAGATGGCCCCCTGTAATGCTTCTGCCACCTATACTTTGTTTAGGGGGGAAAAAAATGATAAAAAAACGAACAACAAACTTATGGCAACTGACAATTACTGATGTCAACTGATGATTGAAAACCTGATGACAACTGATGCCTTTTTGGCTTCAGTTGTGACATCAGTTGTAGTCTGTTTCCTACATAAAAACTGAAACTGACACAACTTATATATGTAAACTAGGCCTAAATAAAAAGTATGAATATGTATATTGAGCTATAAAAAAAATAATAATTTGAAATACAGTGGTGCATTGGATTATCAGCATAATTCGTCCCAGGCCGTGCTTGTAATCCAAATCCACACTTACACCTACACCAAAGCAAATTTTCATATAAGAAAGCATTGAAATGCAGAAAATTGGTTCCACAACCAAAAAATAATGATTTTATATTCAGATTAACATGCAGAACAGATGAAAGATTTAAAAACTGCTGTATATGTGATATATAAGTTACTGTACAGTATAACAGCATGTGGTGTATAATGTACTGCACAACCCTGATAACACAGCAGCTGGATATGTGATATATAAGTTACTGTACAGTATAGCAATCAGCATGTGGTGTATAATGTATAGTAACTGCATAACCCTGATAACATAGCAGCTGGGTATGTGATATATAAGTTACTGTACAGTATTGCAGCATGTGGTGTATAATGTATAGCAACTGTATAATCCTGATAACACAGCAGCTGGATATGTGATATATAAATTACTGTACAGTATAGCAGCATGTGGTATATAATGTATAGTAACTGTATAACCCTGATAACACAACAGCTGGATATGTGATATATAAGTTACTGTACAGTATAGCAGCATGTGGTATATAATGTATAGTAACTGTATAACCCTGATAACACAGCAGCTGGATATGTGATATATAAGTTACTGTACAGTATAGCAGCATGTGGTATATAATGTATAGTAACTGTATAACCCTGATAACACAGCAGCTGGATATGTGATATATAAGTTACTGTACAGTATAGCAGCATGTGGAGTATAATGTATAGTAACTGCATAACCCTGATAACACAGCAGCTGGATATGTGATATATAAGTTACTGTACAGTATAGCAGCATGTGGTCTATAATGTATAGCAAGTGTATCAACCTGAAGAAACAGCAGCAGTTTGTAGATACAGAATGGAGATGCAGATCCCCATAATGCAGTAGCGTAGTACAACAGGCTAGAATAGAGAAGCAGGGCTGCTGTCAGAGGTCTGTGTGGTCACATGACAGCAATGGGGGATGGGGGACGGGGGCTGAAAGCCATACTTTACTTTGTGTGCACAGCCTATTTTTGTGCAACAACTATTCACTAAATAGTGGCTGCACAAAATAAACATGTGCGTTTTAGGTTTGGCCACACATGACACCAGCTCTAGTGTATACAGAGTGCATACACCAAGGCCAGTGTCCAAAACAAATCAATGCAAATGGCCACAGTCAATAAACAACAGCCTGTGATATATATATATATACCATAATTCACTGTATATCTTAATATGTGACTGTATATAATATAGCGGTCACATATCAATATACACAGCGCTCTGAAGTGAATGTAAAAAAAGAATAAATAAAGACAGGAGACTGTATTAAAAAATTAAATTTTATTCAAAGTATACAAATGCACATTTTAATCATTTTAGAACTTACAATTAGATGTGATGATGTCTCGGATCTGCTGTCCACAAGGATCTTGCTAAAATTCATTGTTCACAGGAAATGAAAAAAAAAGAAAAAAAAATTACATTAATATAAAATAACAACAAACAGTTATAATAGCAACATACAGCCAAAAATATGGCCACACCATAAAATAGCCGTTCCTGTCTTATTTACCCATGACCCCAGTTCTATATAATAAAATGTATACAGATCACCCACCACCTGATCCCATTACATTTCAACATCACCACCTTTCTATATACTTAGTGTATATAAATAACCTTTCAACAAAGCATCGGCAGGCACCTTTGGATAGAAAATCATGTGGCATGATTGTGTGTAGGTGTATAGCAGTGTATTATATACTTATTATCCGACTGTATGAGTGTATACTGTGTAGGTGATCAGCAGGTTATTATATACTTACTATACTACCCCTGTATGAGTGTATATATCTATTGCTCCATTCTGTGTAGCTGAGCAAAAAGTGTATTATAATAATTATGTAAGTATATATATATATATATATATATATATATATATATATATATATAAACACTACTGATCCACCTACACATAATGGAGAGATATAAACACACTCATACAGGAGGATAATAAGTATATAATACACAGCTGTATACCTACACAGAATGGGGAGATATATACACACTCATACAGGAGGGGGATAATAAGTATATAATACACTGCTGTATCCCTATACAGAATGGAGAGATATATGCACACTCATACAGGAGGATAATAAGTATATAATACACTGCTGTATACCTACACAGAATGGAGATATATATACACACTCATACAGGCTGATAATAAGTATATAATACACTGCTGTATACCTACACAGACTGGGGAGATATATACACACTCATACAGGAGGATAATAAGTATATAATACACTGCTGTATACATACACAGAGGGGAGATATATACACACTCATACAGGGGGAGGATAAAAAGTATATAATACACTGCTGTATACCTACACAGAATGGGGAGATATATACGCACTCATACAGGAGGATAATAAGTATATAATACACTGCTGTATACCTACACAGAATGGAGATATATATACACACTCATACAGGAGGGTAATAAGTATATAATACACTACTGTATACCTACACAGAATGGAGAGATATATATACATTCATACAGGAGGGGGATAATAAGTATATAATACACTGCTGT
The DNA here is from genome assembly GCF_027789765.1 of Dendropsophus ebraccatus. Classification (NCBI taxonomy): domain Eukaryota; kingdom Metazoa; phylum Chordata; class Amphibia; order Anura; family Hylidae; genus Dendropsophus; species Dendropsophus ebraccatus. The sequence continues at coordinate 49,753,576 of NC_091468.1, forward strand.
ATCCCTACACAGAATGGATATATACCGTATACACTCATACAGGGGTATGGGGTTGGGGCTGGGGATGAAGGGCTGGGGCTGAGGTGCCGAGGACAAAAGGCTGGGGATGAGGTGCTGGGAGCTGTATGGTATCATCCCCCTGTATGAGTATAATATACATATACAGTGTAGGTATACACTTCAGCCTCCATCCTCCCCATCTCCAGCCTCCATCCCCCCCAGCCCCATCTCCAGCATCCCACCCAGCCCCATCTCCAGCCTCCTTCCCCCCATATCCATCCTACTTCACCCCCCCCCATTTCCAGCCTCCTTCCCCCCATCTCCATCCTACTTCACCCCCCCCCCATTTCCAGCCTCCTTCCCCCCATCTCCATCCTACTTCCCCCCCCCCCCATTTCCAGCCTCCTTCCCCCCATCTCCATCCTACTTCACCCCCCCCCCCATTTCCAGCCTCCTTCCCCCCATCTCCATCCTACTTCACCCCCCCCCCCCATTTCCAGCCTCCTTCCCCCCATCTCCATCCTACTCCCCCCCCCCCCCCATTTCCAGCCTCCTTCCCCCCATCTCCATCCTACTTCACCCCCCCCCCCATTTCCAGCCTCCTTCCCCCCCATCTCCATCCTACTTCACCCCCCCCCATTTCCAGCCTCCTCCCCCCATCTCCATCCTACTTCACCCCCCCCCCCATTTCCAGCCTCCTTCCCCCCATCTCCATCCTACTTCACCCCCCCCCCATTTCCAGCCTCCTTCCCCCCATCTCCATCCTACTTCACCCCCCCCCATTTCCAGCCTCCTTCCCCCCATCTCCATCCTACTTCACCCCCCCCCCCCCCCATTTCCAGCCTCCTTCCCCCCATCTCCATCCTACTTCACCCCCCCCCCATTTCCAGCCTCCTTCCCCCAGCCCCATCTCCATCCCCCCATCTCCAGCCTCCTCCCCCCCATCCCGGGTGTCAGGGGCCCTCAAATATCCGGCATCCACCCCTCACAAAACAGACATAAATACATTTCATACTCACCAAATGAGGCTCTTCTTCTTTATTCTTCTATCGTCTGCTCTTCTATCTTCCTTCTCCTGTGCGATGCGCTCCGCTGTGTTCCGGCCAGCCACTGCGACTGCGCATGCGCCGGAAGAGCCGGAAGAGGCGGGACATCAGTGGAACGCACTGATGACCCGCATGGAGGGAAACGAAGATGGCGGACAAGATGGCGGCGCCCGACGGGACCCGGCTGGAACGGCGGAATGCGGTAATCTCTTAGATACAGACTGCAGAAGCAGTCTGTATCTATAGAAAAGCATTATGGCAGGCAGTTAGATTAATATTACCTAGTAAAAAAACTAGGTGATTGGTCCTCTTTAAGGGGGCCTTTACACAGAGAGATTTATCTGAAGCCAAAGTCGGGAACAGGCTATAAACAGAGAAAAGGTCATAAAGGAAAGACTGAGATTTCTTCTCTTCTCACATTCATTCCAGGCTTTGGCTTCAAAAATCTGTCAGATAAATCTGTCTGTGTAAAGGCACCGTTACAGTCTCTGTAATGCAGCCAAAGCCTTTTCCTCGTAAAAGGCTGTTTGTGTCTTGCATATTGTAAGAGCAGTAATATTTTTATTTTTTCGCCAATGGAGTTATGTAAGGGCCTTTTTTTTTTGCGGCATAAGTTGACATTTTTAGTAGTACACCTTTTGGGTACATGGGACGTTTTGATAGCTTTTTTCTATATTTTTAGGGGGTGGGATTAACAACAAATTGTCATTTTGATTAGTTTTTTTATTTTTTTGCAGCGTTAATCGGGTGGTATAATTAACGTAACGAGTTAATAGACGGGGTCATTACGGACGTGGCGATACCAAATCTATGTATCTCATTTATAAGGGATCATTTATAAAGGGGGATGGGGAATGTGTATATTTATTTATTTATTTAATTTATTTGTGTGTGTGTATTTATTTATGTATGTATGTATTTATTTGTGTGTGTGTTTTAACTTTTTGCTGTAATGTATTATAGAGTGAATAAGCTGTCAGAACGCTGACAGCTCATTCATACAATCAGACCGCTGCCTCAGTGCGGGGACCTGATCGTCATATACTATAGCAGCCCAGATGCAATAAAGCAGCGTCCGGGTTGCTATGGTAACCCCCTGTGGATCCGGGGGGGGGGGGGGAGGAAACAGATCTCCCTCCAGATTCCCCATAGGCGCTGCGGTCCCATAGACCGCGGTGCCTATGGGATTAACTGTCCGGGGGGAGCGCGGATCCCCTCCAGGCAGTGGCAGCGGGAGGAGGCTGTGTGACACAGCCTCCTCCCGCTGCCCGATCGTCGTTAGGGACAGCATGATGTGTGGGAAACGTCACTATGCAGGAACTATCTGCATTACATGACGTTTCCCAAAGGTCATTTTGCGGCAATGGGTTATAGGAGAGATCTGGAGAAATTAAAAACTATAGGGCAAGTAGGGGGTGGGGCATAATAAAGAAAGTATACTTACTGGTCCCTGTATCACTGCAACGCCTAATGAACAGGCTCCCAGACCCCCGCCGGATGTCGTTTTTCCCGCCTTTTGGGTACTTCAGGTAAGTCATTACTTCATTGAACAAATGGTTTAACCTGTACACAGGTGATGATACAATCCTAGGGAAATAGTTTCCATGTGAAAAATTATAGATCTCAGTTATACAAGATGATTTTTTATCAATTTTGAAAGGAAATCACCCCTTCCATTTGCATTGATCAGTAAGGATCAGTAAGGTAAGTATCGATTGCTTCCCAGCCGTGTGACGTCCTGCTATTATTTACTGTAATATTCCGGGAGGTTTGGCTGCCCTGAAACTCAAGGTCAAGCAAGCGCATGAATCATCATTTGTCAAGTGATAGAACTCGACTCCTGACTGCCGAGCTATTCCCCAGCTACCGCAGGAGACTCAGCAGCATGTAAGATTGCTTTTTCTAGAACATTCACCTACCTCAGCACTGGTACTGCAATATGGAACGATTTTATTATTCCATACTGTTGTTTTACCTCATCTGCATAATCTACGGCACATGACGGTAAAAAAAAAAAAAAAAGCGAAGAGAGAAGAATCGTATGTATATGTCTCCGCTATATTCTCCGGTATTGCAGAATAATGGGCCTTAAATCTGTAATCTACAATATGGTGTAATCTGGTCCCAGATTGGTGACCTCTATGTCACACCGTACACACGTTCCTATGGCAGATATATGGACGCATTAGAATCCCTAATCTAGGTAAACATATGGTGTTCATATACCGCTTGCCGCTACTGTATATGTAAATGAACGCTTCTTCTCCGATCCTTCAGATCAATGTTCAGTTTCACGATACAGTACATTAGACATTCACAATTTGTGCAGTCTTCTTTTAGCCTAATGAAAAGTTTCACGTACTATTGAATTTTTATTCATTTAAAGGGGCTGTTATAGTAGGGACGTCGTTCCTCAGTCGTTACTCCAGTGAAAATCTTTTTTTTTTTCAAATCAACTGGTTTCAGAAAGTTATATAGATTCGGTTTAGATTGAGACCCTGGTGGTCAATCATAGGCATAACACCGCACCAACACCAGAGGATGGAAAACTCAGATTTTTTACTATTTTTACTTACATGATTAGTGAAATGAAGGGAACCTCCATGATGTTATATACAGATACTGCAGTCAGAATCAGAAAATGGAAACACCAGGTGATCATAATCACATTAGAGAACCTCATAGTTATTGTATAAATCACTATTATGACCACTAGGAGAAATCCGCCAACATTTTTTATTAAAGTATTATATTGACTCTTAAAAGTTATACAAATCCCCAATATACACTTATTACAGGAAATGCTTACAACGTGCTTTTTTCCCTGCACTTACTTCTGCATCAAGGCTTCACTTCCTGGATAACATAGTGATGTCACTTCCTGGATAACATGGTGATGTCACTTCCTGGATAACATGGTGATGTCACTTCCTGGATAACATGGTGATGTCATTTCCTGGATAACATGGTGATGTCACTTCCTGGATAACATGGTGATGTCCCAGAGCTGTGCGGGCTGTGGCTGCTGGAGAGGATGATGGCAGGGGGACACTGAGGGACACGGGGCACTGGAGGGACACTGAGCATCCCTCTGCCATCATCCTCTCCAGCAGCCACAGCCCGCACAGCTCTGGAAGTCGGAGCGTGACATCATCATTTTATCCAGGAAGTGACATCACCATGTTATCCTGGAAGTGACATCACCATTTTATCCAGGAAGTGACATCACCATTTTATCCAGGAAGTGACATCACCATGTTATCCAGGAAGTGACATCACCATGTTATCCAGGAAGTGAAGCCTTGATGCAGTAGTAAGTGCAGGGAAAAAAGACTGAAAGTGCAATTAGACAACTGAACATATTACTAGAGGAGGAACGCAAAATATTAGAGTTTGCAACTAAGAAACTTAAGGAGCAGAAGGAAATCACACTCAAATTCAATAACGACCCAGAATTAACAACTAAGGAAACACAACTTAAGTCATCTATTGAACGCTATCAATACCATCTGAAAGAACATAAACATTCACAATTTGCCAGGGATCTTCAAGACTTTAGGTAGAACAGGGCATACATTAACCTAGAGAGACCTCATAAATCACGAGAACACGACACAGAAATTTCATCTTCTGATACTGACTTCTCAGAATCCGATTCTCAGAATAAGGACACAGGGGGAAGTCAGTACAGAGGGAAAAAGAAAAACAATAAGGGTTACAATAGACCCCAAACAGCTGAGCCCCCAAACACTTACTCATGTGGCGAAGGCTCATCTTACACGCCCTCTTCTGGACAACCTTTTTTAGGGCGGGGGAGGGAGAGGAGGAGATACGGTCCCCCCTCACGACAACAACCTTACCGCGAGAAGAAACAACCCAGACAACCCTACAGGTCCTAAATCTCTCCACGATCCCACTTACGAACTTGCAAACTCAGGTGTTGACAAGGGGACTTTCCTTTGTCCCTACGGTTAAATTTGACGCTTTCATTTGGACTAAGGGCATACATCTCTTTATTCGCAAATTGAAATGGCATAAGTTATATAGGAATAGAGACCGTAAGGAATGCCAAGAATTGGGGATCAACTTAGAGGACCTCCCTGCAGCTAGGGACCTTGTTACTCTTTTGGACAGTAACACGGTTGATAGAGGGGTGGGCCCATTATCTGACTGTAGACTCAGGAGCACGAGATTTCCCCCTGTGGGTGAGATCTCGTGCATGGACGTGTTCCTCAACCTGGTGACAAAGGACCTACAGTCATTAGCCCCGAGACATCCTCAATTTAATCTAAACTTTGGGGAAAGGGAAGCCCTGCGGGAACTTCAGAGGCATCCTCAACTGGTGATTAAATCAGCAGATAAAGGGGGGAACATAGTGGTGATGAATAGGGACAATAACATCACTATGTGTCATAGACTACTCGATGACAGAAACACATATGAGATTGTACCCTCTAACCCCACCAAGGAATACAGAACACAACTGAAACTTATACTTGATGAGGCTAAACGGAAGACAATCATTGATGACAATGAATATGAGTTCTTGAACCCACGTACACCTGTCACCTCGACATTTTACGCCTTACCAAAGGTGCACAAGGGCGTGAACCCCCTTAAGGGGCGCCCTATTGTGTCAGGTATAGGGAGTATATCCCACAACCTGGGGATATATGTTGATAGGGTCTTACGTGAATTTGTTCTATCCCTTCCCTCCTATACCAGAGACACCATGGACCTCCTACGTAAAATTGAACATGTGAATTTGTAACCAGACACACAACTAGCGAGCATTGATGTGGAATCGCTCTATTCATCTATACCACATGACTGTGGCCTGAGGGCCGTTAGGTATTTCCTGTCATTTAGGGGCATTCATTTGAGGGAACATAATCAGTTTATCATCGAACTGTTAGAATTCATCCTCACCAAGAATTTCTTTCTTTTTAATGGACAGGTATACCACCAGCTCAGGGGCACGGCGATGGGCAGCCCTTGTGCGCCCACCTACGCCAATTTGCTCCTGGGCTGGTGGGAGGCCACCATAGCCCTCAGTAACGACAATGAACAATTTAATGACTGGGTGTTAGCCTGGTCTAGATTTATAGATGATATTTTCATCCTTTGGTCAGGATCAGTGACAGACTTCACTAGATACATGACACACCTGAACGACAACCAGGTAGGTTTGACGTTTACCTTTGAAATTGATAATTATTCACTGACCTTTCTGGATGTCAGGATTACCAAAACCAATAGTGGATATCTAGACACAACAGTACATAGAAAATCTACCTCCACGAACAGCCTCCTCCAATGGGAGAGTTGTCACCCCACCCCCCTTAAGAGGGGCATTCCGAGGGGTCAGTATCTACGTATAAGGAGAAATTGTTCGAAACAAGAGGACTTTAAACAACAAGCAGATGATTTAAGATCAAGATTCAGGGTGAGGGGGTACCCAGACTATACACTACACACAGCATATAGGATAGCCAATGATACGGACAGAGCCACATTACTTACACCCAGAGCTAGAGAAGACACTAGGGAACTTACACGGATAATAGGTACATTTGACTCAGAGGCGGCACAAGTAAGGGACATTCTTACTAAACATTGGGACATTCTCACGCTTGACCCTGACATTAAGGAGGTAGTTGGTGAACATCCTGCCATTACTTACCGCAAGGGATCGAGTATAGGTGACAAAGTAACCATAAGCCACCTCAAACCACCCCAGATTACACGCACGTGGCTCAACACCACAGAGAGCAATGGATGCTATAGATGTGGACACTGCCGAGCATGTGACTATACAGTATCAATAAAACCAAAACTATCACCAGCTCGGTCACTAACAAAACATACAAGATTGGGACCTTCATCAACTGTAGTACACGCTGGGTGATATACGTAGCAACATGCCAGTGCGGGAAACAGTATGTTGGGAAGACTTTTCGGGAATGGAGAAAAAGGGTGTTGGAACACTTGGGGGATATTAGAAATAACAGGGACACGTCGCTAGCGCAACACATCAGACAGGTACACAGGGGAGATGCCTCCTGTATCAGATTTTCGCCAATTGAGAGTCTGAAACCCTCACAAAGGGGTGGCAATCTAGACAGACTTGTCTTGCAAAAGGAAACAAGATGGACGTTTGTTCTGGATACTGTGTCACCCAAAGGGCTAAACGAACATCTCAATTTTGCCTGCTATATCTGATCAGTCAGTTGCCCACTGTTGCCCGCCTGTTGCCACTTAACGCTACACCTCTCCTCTTCTCTTTCCCCCCCTTACCCGTGTTTCTTTTTTCCCCCTTTTCCCCCTCCTTTCCCCCTCCCCCCCCCCTACTTCCCTACGTGAAAAATCACTAAGCCAGTTATAGGCAGTTAGCCAGGACCTTAGTTGGTCTTGTATGAGATAGCACTGGCTTCATTCACTAGACTAGGGAAGCTCAGGGATGGGTAGTTTAGGTTTCTGCGTGGGACCGCCCTTTTTAGGGCGCCCACCCCACCTAGGCATAGGGACCTAGGACTTAGGGGACAATAGTTGGTATTTAGCTCATCAATACCTACCAGCCTTTCACTACCAATCATCTCTATTATATAGCCCGTCATCTAAGCTCACCCTCTCAGCTCATAGTCCGATATCACATCTTGCATAACCTATCCTTATCAGCTTTATCATTCCTGCACTAGTAACCATACGCAACTGTCCATACGCATAGCTAGAATTTACCGATTTACCAATGTCTTTTCATCTATACTATTCAGCACCAGAGACAGCGGTATCCCTGTCTGCTGTTCACTCACTCCGAGGCCTGGAGCTCAATCAGACTAACGTCATGCCCCCTCCCTCAACATAGCCACACTGAGGGGCGGAACCCGCTCCTGCTGCAGGCGTGCACAGGACGACCGTTGAGGTTAGCGCGCGCTGGATCCTGGAGTGACGTCATACGCACCGGGCTCGCGCTCTCTTAAAGACAGCGAGTGGACCGGGGATTCCCTTCCATCTGCCACTGCAGAAGGATCGGAGGACATACGTCTCCCAACTAACTGGACACAGTAAGTTATATCTTACATTGGGGCACTTATACTTTTCTATGCATTGGGACTTATCCTAGTCCGTTTTACTCATAGACCGGGACACCACCGGACGTTCATATCGGCACATATACTCACCGCACCAGGGACATTGGGGACCTAGTAAGTATATACACAGCAGATGCTTCAGCACAGTTTGTATGTTATAAACTCATGCATACACTTACGCTCACTCCTTATTCCCAGGATCGGTGATAGCCACTGCTATACTGAATCTTGCAGGCCCCAGTCCAAATCTTGTGGGACAGTGAGTATCGCCGGAACTTGTGCCCATTGATTACCAAAGTTGAATACCAAGAATACATGTTTTGTTGAATATTGCCATATATTACTGAGCACCTACATACTCCTGATGATGTCAATATGACAGGTTGACTGAAACGCGTTGAGTACGGGTGTATGGCAGCATTGTAATTGCAACAGCTGAGTTTGGCGGTAGTGACCGACAGAGGTCAATTCTGGAAGCCGACTGATGCTGTAGAGACCGACATAGGTCTTTGGTTTTGTGATTTTGACCGACAGGGGTCTATCATTTACTATTAGGGACTGGACTGGTCACTGAGTATCTGTCACTGATAGAGGTCATTAGTACTTGTATGATGGACTGTGACAGAGGTCGGTGTGACTGATTCCTGACAAAATATAGAGACGTACAACACTCTCACTGGTTGTAGACTGACTATGGACTGAGTCACTGTCTCTTTTTGTATATAGTTGTACATAGTTTTGGAGACCAATTAGTTTACTTTCACTAGTGATTAATCACTAGCTGCTTGTATTTACAATAAATAAATTTACACATAGCCCTGTTTATTGGTATTTTTTTGACATCACCATTTTATCCAGGAAGTGACATCACCATTATATCCAGGAAGTGACATCACCATTTTATCCAGGAAGTGACATCACCATGTTATCCAGGAAGTGACATCACCATGTTATCCAGGAAGTGAAGCCTTGATGCAGTAGTAAGTGCAGGGAAAAAAAGCACTATATAAGCATTTCCGTAATAAGTGTATATTGGGGATTTGTATAACTTTTGTAATACTTTAATAAAATTTTCCCCGGACTTCTCCTTTAAAGGGGCACCCCGGAGAAAAAGTAGTTTTTATATCAACTGATGTCAGAAAGTTATACAGACTTCTAAACAATTTCTATTAAATAATATACAATCTTCCAGTACTTTTCAGCTGCTGTACGTCCTGCAGAAAGTGGTATATTCTTTCCAGTGCAGACTGCCTGTCATTAACTCCTTAAACGCCGCAATGCATAGCTATCGCAGTGTTTAAAGGGAACCTGTCACCGGGGACGCGGGAAAAGAACCCGCCCGACCCCCCCCCCCGGTACAGCCCCCGGATACTTACCCTTTCCGGCGAGTCCTGCTCCTGGAACCGGTCCTGGGAGACGAAGACATCAGCACCCAAAGCCAAGCGCGTGCGCTGCAGAGATGAGTCCGATGCTCATAGAGAATGACGGCTCCATTCAATGGGCATTGGACTCATCTCAGGTAATTTGCATACAGCCCATGCATGACTTCGGGCGCTGATATCTTTGTCCCGGGACAAGCTCCAGGAGCGGGACTCGCTGGAAAGGGCAAGTATCCGGGCTGCACCGGTGGGTTGGGTGGGCTCTGTGCCCGCGTCACCGGTGACAGGTTCCCTTTAAGGAAGTCTGTGACAGGTAAGCACCTGTCACTGACTGATTGGGACCCCTGCAGCCATGCTATGGGTGGGGGTAAGAAATTTACCTCTGTTCTTTCAGATGGGCGATCTGTAGATAGAGTCTACTCTCAGACAGTCGCCGATAGTACTGATCAGTGCTGGCATAGCATTCATCAGTATATGCAATCCAATGATTGCATGTTTAACAGTAAAATAAAAGTGTTAAAAAAAGTGTAATTAAAACCCTTTAACCCCCCCCCCCAATAAAAGTTTAAAATACCTCCTTATCCATTATAATAAAAAAAATTGTAAAATAAATTAATTAACATTATACTGTATATCATAGGAGTTATCCGATCTATTAAAATATAACATTATTGTTCCCGCACAATGAACGGACGAAAAGAGAAAAAAAAAAAAAACACCAGGATCGCTGATTTTTTAAAATTATATATCAAAAAAAGATTAATACATTTTTTTTTTTTTTACACCAAAATCATACCAAGAAAAACTAGAGATCATGGCGCAACAAATGACACCCCTAACCAGCCCTGTAGGTGGAAAAATAAAAGCGTTATGGCCTATAGAAGGCAAAGAGGAACATTGCATTAATTTGACCCGGACATCCGAGCATCAATGACCTCGGTCATGAAGGGGTTAAAAGAAACCCCAAAAAGTAACAAATGGCGGATAATGTTTTTCTCCACACCCTCTCCAAAAACTGGAGAGAGAAAAAAAACACTTGATAGAATCTTTTCCTCTGCCCGCTGACTGGTTTCTGCTGATTTGTATTCACGGTATCTTCTGCTAGAAGGGAATTCTGTCAAGGATTTCAGGCAATGAAAAAGATCTTCCTGACCCAGTTACACCTTCTGAGGCTCCGAAATATTAGCGTTTCATTGCATACAATCCAATGCAGATTTACTCATTTGTCTTTGTTCTGTCAAATGCCAATGAATAATAGAACATAGAAGAAGCCCTGAGTGTCTGCTATACAGGCAGAGCCCAAGTCAGCAGCCCAATCTGCTTCACAACAGTAGAAATAGTTTTTTTTTTTTTTCTTCTGTCCTTGGGAGGGAATGAAAACTCCTTATTGTTTCTATCATCGTTCTTTATGCATTATTCCTCAGTTATCAAATACGATTACACATAGCGGGAGATTTATCAAATACGGTGTAAAGTGGAACTGGCTCAGTTGCCCCTAGCAACCAACCAGATTCCACTTTTCATTCCTCACAGACTCTTTGGAAAATGAAAGGTGGAATCTGATTGGTTGCTAGGGGCAACTGAGCCAGTTTCACTTTACACCATGTTTGATAAATCTCCCCATAGAGCTTCTGTAGAACAACATAAGACATTGTTGCAGTGCTCTGTTCCTGGGCACACAGTTTGGGAATAATAGATGGGTGCTGGGTAAGGCTCTGCAGAGAGTAGGGTGGCCCCCGCACACCATATACATATAGAAGCATTGTAAATCCTAAGGCCTTATTCACACATTCCATAAATTATATTTACAACAAATTTAGGGCCTGTTGATTTCTATTGGGCTATTCACATTATCCATAGTTTTACACATACACAATCCACACCGCTAAATAATAGGACATGTCCTAGTGCGGCTATAACTGTGGGACAGATTAGCCAATAGAAGGCTATGGGATCTGCATTTTTTAATTAACGTTATGGATGTATTATGTGTTATGGAGATTACAGATGCACTGAAGATAAAAAATTTTGCGGATTGCAGACATAATTTGTGGTCCTGAAAATTTATTGGACATGTGACTGAGGCCTTAGGCCTTATTCACACGTTCAATGTTGTTTTCAAGTCCATAGACAGGCATCCGTATTGCATCTGTATTTTTTTTTACTGACTGCACAATACTAGTTAATAAAGTTGAGTAGGTTAAAAAAAGTATGCCCAACCCCTAAAAAAAAAATCATATAATCGCTTCTCAGCCATTTTACTTTGCCATTTCTGGTTTGTTTATTGTGAGACACTTCTGTTAATGAATTAGTTAATTCTCTTTCTGTTTTGCAGCACATGTGCTTCTATAGTTCCTTCTTCCTGGTTGTGGTTGCTTAGAAAAACAACCTTATGACCTATGAGTCATATTTCCGTAAAAAAATACTCATGGCAAACAGGTTACCATCCATAAAAAATAGCGGATCTCATTGATTTCTATGGGAGGATCCGTAAAAAAAAATCTAGGTCTGCACTAGGACATGTCCTTTTTTTCCAGCATTGGTTTGCATCCTTGTAATCTACTGAGTGTGAATAGCCCAATAGACGTCAATGTGCACTAACTCGAATACGGAAATATGGATCCGTAAATTAAGGGACATGAGAATAAGGGTATGTTCACACCGAGGAATAGGCAAGTATTCAGCAAGGAATTCAAGAAGAAAGTTTTCTGCTTGAAATTCCTCGCCTATTTAGCTCTGGGAGAATAGGATCAGAATTTTAGTGAAAGTCGAGCGGGATTCAAGCGGAATTCAAGCAGAATTTAAGCCCCCATTGACTTCGATAAGATTCCTCTAGCAGAATGCGCCCAAAGATTCACTGTAAAATGTGAATTATCAAAAGACTATGGGGGAGATTTATCAAAGGGTGTAAAATTTAGACTGGTGCAAACTACACACAGCAACCAATCACAGCTCAGCTTTAGGCAGTGCTGAAAGGAAAGCTGACCTGTGATTGGTTGCTGTGGGCAGTTTGCACCAGTCTAAATTTTACACCCTTTGATAAATCTCCCCCTATAAGTCTATAGCAGTCATGTCAAACTCTGGCTCACAGGCCAAATCTGGCACGCTGCACCATCATTTTTGTCCTTCCTAGGAAATTAATTGATTTCCTAGAGCTGGCCCGCCGATAGGACATCGCAACTGCCCATACTATAATCTGTTGCGATGTACTAAAGGAAACCTGTCACCCCTGGACGGGGTAGGGCGAGTTCGGGAGCCGTCCAGGGGTGACAGGTTTCCTTAACTTCTAGGCCACAGGCAGATCCGGCTCCCCCCCCCCCCTCCTCTCCTCCTGGCACATGAGTAAAAGCTCTATGCAGGAAATAGGTGTAGGGAGCACCGCGCGGGGGCCCTTGCAGACTCTGGCTATTGTACGCACCGGGCCCTGGAGACATGGCTCTTCTCCACAGGCAGCAAGAGGACCAACTGTGCCCCTGTCCCCAGCAGAGGTATCAGTGGCCCAGGTTGGCTACTGCATGGGGACTATTGTGGGAGGCTGGCTACTACATGGGGACTATTGTGAGAAGCTGGCTACTGCATGGGGACTATTGTGGGGGATGGCTACTACATGGGGCACTACTGTGGGAGGCTGGCTACTACATGGGGACTATTGTGGGAGGCTGTCTACTACATGGGGCACTATTGTGGGAGGCTGGCTACTGCATGCGGACTATTGTGGGGGATGGCTACTACCTGGGGCACTACTGTGGGAGGCTGTGTACTACATGGGCACTATTGTGGGAGGCTGGCTACTGCATGCGGACTATTGTGGGAGGTTGGCTACTACATGGGGACTATTGTGGGAAGCTGGCTACTACATGGGGCACTATTGTGGGAGGCTGGCTACTATATGGAGACTATTGTGGGAGGCTGGCTACTACATGGGGACTGTTGTGGGAGGCTGGCTACTACATGGGGCACTATTGTGGGAGGCTGGCTACTACATGGGGCACTATCGTGGGAGGCTGGCTACTACATGGGTTACTACTGTGGGAGCTGGCTAACTATATGTGACACTATTGTGGGGGCTGGCTACTATATGGGACACTATTGTGGATGGCTGGATACTATATGGGGCACTATTGTGGGGGCTGGCTACTATATGGGACACTATTGTGGGGGGCTGGCTACTATATGGGACACTATTGTGGGGGACTGGCTACTATATGGGACACTATTGTGGGGGGCTGGCTACTATATGGGACACTATTGTGGGGGGCTGGCTACTATATGGGACACTATTTTGAGGTGATATGCTATATTTTATACTATATGCTGCTTGTGTGCTTCAATGAATATCAAGGTTTGGCCCACTGTCTATTTGAGTTTTGACACCCCTGGTCTATAGTAATAGGGACTTATTATGAGTACAAGAAAACTGCAGAAATAGATAAAACTAATTAACTGCTTTTACATTTTAGAAAAGTTTTAGTAATCTCTCCTCCGAATGTTGTGAAAGGAAGTCGTGAGCCCTTACCGAGCGGTTATCAAAGAGCTAAAGCGCCAGTTAAGGCATCAATGCGAGTAAAGAGAGAAAAGCATTGATGTCTGGATTCAATGCCTCTGTAGGTTCTCCCTCGTGTTAACACTGCCGAGAATTGTCCTCCTGTAAAAAAAGAGGCACGTGATGAGACTCTCACAGGTACACAGACGGGAGAGCAACCTTTACAAGACCAGCTTGGTGTAGTGGATTAAAAGGCAACGATCAGCCGACCTGCACAATGACGGATGTTGGTGCGTGTAATAACGCCAGCACCGAGGGAACAAGGAGCAGACGAGCACTGACCTGACACTTGCTCCTCAGCATATAAGGCCCACAGGAGCAAACTAGAAATGAGAAAACTTTTTAAAAGTTTGGTTTGGCAGGTTTGTAAATTTTTACTGTAAAACTTTAGTTAGCCCGAACCGAACCTTAAACAAACAGCACTAAAATAGCTTAACTATGGCAGCTACACTAGTGGGACTATTGGGGCTAACTTGTTTTTTGAATGTCCTTTTTTGCATTCTATGGGTGAAATGGCTTTTTCAAAACTAGATAAGAGAATGTACGGAGGCTAGTTGGCTACGTGGTACAGGTGCTTGTCAGTGAGCTGCTTACCTGGAGTGTGATCGTGCAGGTAACCAGTTCTTATGGGGTCGCCCCATGCAGTGACCAGTTCTTATAGGGTCGCCTGAGAAGGATAAGGAGGCCTGGCATCTAACAGTGCTTATGGGGTGGCCTAAAGAGAATGAGGAGGCCGGCATCTAACAGTGCTTATGGGGTGGCCTAAAAAGAATGAGGAGGCCCGGTATCTACGACTGCTTATGGGGTTTCCTGAAAAGCATGAGGAGGCCCCACATCTATGACTGCTTATGGGGTTTCCTGAAAAGCATGAGGAGGCCCCGCATCTACAACTGCTTATGGGGTTACATGAAAAGCATGAGGAGGCCCGGAATCTACAACTGCTTATGGGGTTACCTGAAAAGCATGAGGAGGCCCCGCATCTACGACTGCTAATGCCGTGGCCTGAAGAAGATAGAGTCCTCGCAAGCTGTGCACTCCTCGCCATCGACCTTGACACCAGCATCCTTGTCACCAGCATTCTTGTCACCACTGCACAGCTACTGCAAGGCTTTTGAGTCCTGCTGGGATGAGGAGGAACTCGCATGCGATTCACCACCATCATACTTGTAAGGCAAATTGAAAGTGAGTAGAGTCTAGCAGTCGCAGAGAATCTAATCAGCATTCCTGAGCGTGCAGTTGCCCCAGAGAGGCCGTCCATCATGCCTGAGGGTGCCGTAGCCCCAGAGAGGGCATCCATCATGCCTGAGGGTGCAGCAGTCCCAGAGAGGACATCCATTATGGCTGAGCATGCAGTAGCCCCAGAGAGGCCGTCCATCATGCCTGAGGTTGCAGTAGTCCTAGAGAGGGCGTCCATCATGCCTGAGGGTGCAGTAGTCCCAGAGAGGCCGTCCATTATGGCTGAGCTTACAGCAGTCCCAGAGAGGCCGTCCATTATGGCTGAGCGTGCACCAGTCCCAGAGAGGCCGTCCATCATGCCTGAGGGTGCAGCAGTCCCAGAGAGGACGTCCATCATGCCTGAGGGTGCAGTAGTCCCAGAGAGGCCGTCCATCATGCCTGGTGGTGCAGTAGTCCCAGAGAGGACGTCCATCATGCCTGAGGGTGCAGTAGTCCCAGAGAGGACATCCATCATGCCTGAGGGTGCAGTAGTCCCAGAGAGGCCGTCCATTATGGCTGAGCGTGCAGCAGTCCCAGAGAGGCCGTCCATCATGCCTGAGGGTGCAGCAGTCCCAGAGAGGACGTCCATCATGCCTGAGGTTGCAGTAGTCCCAGAAAGGCCGTCCATCATGCCTGGTGTGCAGTAGTCCCAGAGAGGACGTCCATCATGCCTGAGGGTGCAGTAGTCCCAGAGAGGCCGTCCATCATGCCTGAGGGTGCAGTAGTCCCAGAGAGGCCGTCCATCATGCCTGAGGGTGCAGTAGTCCCAGAGAGGCCGTTCATCATGCCTGAGGGTGCAGTAGTCCCAGAGAGGCCGTCCATCATGGCTGAGCGTGCAGCAGTCCCAGAGAGGGAATCCATCATGCCTGAGGGTGCAGTAGTCCCAGAGAGGGAATCCATCATGGCTGAGCGTGCAGCAGTCCCAGAGAGGGAATCCATCATGCCTGGTGTGCAGTAGTCCCAGAGAGGACGTCCATCATGCCTGAGGGTGCAGTAGTCCCAGAGAGGCCGTCCATCATGCCTGAGGGTGCAGTAGTCCCAGAGAGGCCGTCCATCATGCCTGAGGGTGCAGTAGTCCCAGAGAGGGAATCCATCATGCCTGAGGGTGCAGTAGCCCCAGAGAGGCCGTCCATCATGCCTGAGGGTGCAGTAGCCCCAGAGAGGCCGTCCATCATGCCTGAGCGTGCAGCAATCCCAGAAAGGCCATCAAGAAGTGAGCGTGTAGCAGTCCCATCAATGTCATCACCCTCTCTGGCACCAGCACCATCATATTCTACTCCACCCCTGACCTATCCTACATGGTTTGGACAGAGGAAGGAGAAGGAAAAGGATATGTGAGATGTGCAGAGCACCTGGAGCCAGGTGAAGTGTATCCTATCAAGCAACTATGCAGGAGTTCACCAAACATAAAGCATGTTGCAGGGCTTCTCCTGCACTCCTTCTTTCTCCTAGACCCGTGCGCAGCAGCAGCTTTGGAGCGGCCTGTCTTAGCTGACAGACCGCTCAGCCAATCACTGGCCAGGACTGCAGCGGCCAGTGATTGGCTGAGCGGTCTGTCAGCTCAGACAGGCCGCTCCAAAGCTGCTGCTGCGCGCAGGACCGGGATGAAGAAGGATCGCAGGAGAAGCCCTGCAACATGCTTAGGTAAAGTATGGTGTTTAAACAAGGGCTGCAAGGTCATCTGTAACAATGTCCCTGCAGCCCTCGCTAAACGGGCCGTGTAATAGTCCTGTTTACATTATTGATCGGACCCCCATCGGCCCATAGAATAGGTCTCTGCGGGTCCCTTTACACAGAAAGAATATCTGACATATTATCTGCCAATGATTTGAAGCCAAAGCAAGGAATGGATTTGACCTGATCTGTTTATAGTTTGTTTCTGGCTTTGGCTTAAATCTTTGGCAGATAATCTGTCAGATAATCTTTCTGTATAAATGGACCCATAGAATAGGCAGCCCAGTGGAGTGTACCCTTTGGGGGTGCAATCCACTAGGCTGTTCCTCCTTCCCCTATCAAAACATACAGTGTCAAAGCCCCCATACACCTTATGCGAATGTCAGCCAAACCCGACCCTGGGGGCTTCTCCACTAACAGATGTCATATGAAAAACTTATAGTTTAGGTATACAAATTGTAAATTTAGGCAGCGGCTCCATCTAGTGGATGCTATGGAGTATGGCAGCCCTCTGACTCCAGTATAAGTAAAGGATGGAATGAGTGATAGATGGTTCAGGCTATTAATTTTATATACAAGATATTGGGCAGGACCTTTGTCAGTCGGTTCCTCAAGTTACTGCCAGCCCTTACTACCCCCATGTCAAGTTACTGCCAGCCCTTACTACCCCCATGTCAAGTTACTGCCGGCCCTTACTACCCCCATGTCAAATTACTGCTGGCCCTTACTACCCCATGTCAAGTTACTGCCGGCCCTTACTACCTGTGACATTTATAAACTGTACCACAAATGTCTGGTAGGGGCGATTATATCACAATGACATTTGCAGCTATTTGAGTTTCTATTAAACAGATACAGATGCCATAAAAGTCCCACCTTTACAACATTACCAGGACCCCCACAATCAAAACCTCAAAGATATCATTATGACACTATATAGGGGGAGATTTATTAAACATGGTGTAAAGTGAAACTGGCTCAGTTGCCCCTAGCAACCAATCACATTCCACTTTTCATTCCTTACAATTTTTTTAAAAATGAAAGGTGGAATCTGATTGGTTGCTAGGGGCAACTGGGCCACTTTCACTTTACATGTTTGATAAATCTCCCCCTATTAGTTGGTTTCTTTTTTTTTTTTATATATATATTTATTCAAATTTTTACAGAAAGAAGAACTTTCTTTTTTTTTCCACACATAGACAAAGGTCATCTACAATATATGTACATACGCATGGCTGTGAAATGAAGTCCGAGTAACTTCCTTTACCAAGATGTGCTGGAAGGCCGTACGGTAAAGCCTCCCATAGTATACATATACTAAGAATCAGGAAGGTTGACCTCTTACCCTTCTAAACAGAGACTTAACTAAAATGAACAAAATAAGCAACAAAGAACAAACCACAAGTACCCATCCCTCCCCCCCTCCCCTTCCTCTCGCAGACCGCCCCCCAGATCGCACAGTTACACGTGACAATTCAGCCAAACATAATAAGTGATCTTGACACTATGGCATAGTGGTCCCAGCAGATTACCTAGTAGCTAAGAGCTTAAGCCTCCCTAGGGAGCCTGCCAAATCCTCCTTCAGGTACCATTACGTCAAGCGAAATGGAGTAATGGTTTGAACTATTTCATGGTCCGTAAGGAAAGCACATATAAACAGCCTCCATTTAGAAACAAAATGCTTAGTTCGTTTGGACTTACATTGCTCTGCATCTAGTTGATCCATTTTGAGATAGTGTTTCACTTGAGCAATGATCTCTATTATGGAAGGAACTGTTGGCGTAAGCCAATTGGCCAGCAGGCACCGCTTGGCCACCAGAATAAATATATGCATTAAACATGAAATGGGACTGTCCCCGTCAGAAATATGAAACAAAACTGTCTTGGCCTGAACCTGTAATTTCTGGGGTAATTTAGACTCAAGAAGATCCCGTAGATCAGTCCAACTTAGGGCATGTCAGAAGGCCATGAAGAAGGTCGGTGTTGGGAGTCTGGCATCGCGAACAAGCCGTCAGGCGAGTGGGATCTGTGGGAGTGATGGGTAAGGAGAAGCCATACAAAGCATGGTGGATTATTTTAAATTGGGTCTCTCTCCACCGCTCATTCACCACAGCCGCCCTGACAGCCTCCCATCCTTTCAGAATGGTAGCTGTCAAATTAGAGTCCCCAAGTTTGTGCTCCCAGTAAGTGAAAAGTTGTGATTCGAGATGTTCGAGGCCTGCCCCCTTAACATCTTGGTATAAAAATGACAAGGAATGACAGATCTCTGAGCCCTCTATATATCCTTCCAACACTCCCGCCTGGATTTCCCTCGTCCAGTTTGTTGCTGTTTTTTTTTAATAGTGTTGTACAGTAATAATATAATCTGTGTCCTACACTGCCATATGAATAGTGTTATAGTGCACCCATATAAAAGTACATACGATACCATACATATACAGAGCCAATATCGAGAAATATGTTTATATGGTCACAGTCGCCATACAATTTCTATATTAATTGTGAGTGCCATGCTTGTCATACAGTGTCCATATATATTGTGTTGTACATTGTGCATTTGAAGTGTTAAACAGTGCCTATATATTATACACTTCCCATGTACAGTGTTGTACATTGCCCATATGACTAGTGTTATACAATACACACAATATATATATATATATATATATATATATATATATATATATACACACACACACACACACACACACACTACTGTACAGTGCTGGCTTATGGCACAAAGAAAATCCTCATACTGTTGTCATGGCTTTTATTTCTAATCTAAACCACCATGTTGTGCGTCTGGTGAGGCTCATGGTGACCCGACACAAACATCTTTGTCAACTTTTGCGATGAGCAATCATTTTTTTTTTAAAGATTGGGGATTTGTATGCTGGGTCTAACTGTATATTTGCTATTCGGAGAGAACCCTTGTCATTTCATGTCCTTTGGGCTATTTTTTAGGAAATGGTTCTGCGGTAACTCTGTATGTCTCGAGACGAGTTGATGGGGGGGGGGGGGATATCTAATCTGCTAAAACATTTAGACAGCTACCCAGTAATGTAAACATATATCTTGTCCAAGTGGCTACCATACAGTTCTGATAGGGCAGTAACACTACCTCAATATAACTAGGATTTACCAAAGTAACGTAGCAAATAATCTTTATTACAAAGCATTAACATTAAAATCATAAGAATCACACACTAAAAGTAAGGTGGCAGTCCCGGAGAAACATTACATAGCAAACAATTCATTATGAGATGGTCTGGATACAAAGAGCACAGGAAATGGGATAAAGTGATTGGATAAGTACATATGTGAAAATGGCTAAAGCCCATCAAACATTGTAAATGGGGAAGAGCTAATGTACAATAAGAACAAAGCGAAGCACGTCATTCTGATCGACCAGCAGCTTGTCAGGTTGCTGGCTTTGAAGTCCGTGACGCTTCTTCCCAGGAAAAGTTGAATCCAGTCCTGGGAACCTGGGAAAAGTTTCCCAGGACTGGATGCAGCTTTTCCCTGCATCTGGAGTGGAAAGGCACAGACTTCAAAGCCAGCAGCCTGACAAGCTGCCGGCCAGTCCTAACAAAGTGCTCCGCGTCATTCCTACTGTAACTTTGCTCATCCCTAATTGTAAACCATCATCTCCATTCCCATCCCTACTCCTGACCAGACACTGTTCCCCACAAGCAGGACAGGACATCAGGACATCACCACCCCGACGTGCATTTTGAGCCCTTCGCCTGGGGCCACTCCAGAATGTACAAACGGTTTACCAACAGAGCTTCTATGGTGATGCACATTAGGGCCATAAGCGGTTTATTGGCTGCAGATCTGCATGCTATGAAAATATATTTAAAGGAGAAGTCCAGTGAAAATTTTTATTAAAGTATTGTATTGCCCCCCAAAAGTTACACAAATCCCCAATATACACTTATTACGGGAAATGCACATAAAGTGTTTTTTTTCCCTGCACCTACTACTGCATCAAGGCTTCACTTCCTGGATAAAATGGTGATGTCACTTCCTGGATAAAATGGTGATGTCACGACCCGACTCCCAGAGCTGTGCGGGCTGTGGCTGCTGAAGAGGATGATGGCAGAGGGATGCTCAGTGTCCCTCCAGTGCCCTGTGTCTCTCAGTGTCCCCCTGACATCATCCTTCCCAGTAGCCACAGCCCGCACAGCTCTGGGAGTTGGGTCGTGACATCACTATTTTATCCAGGAAGTGAAGCCTTGATGCAGTAGTAAGTTCAGTGAAAAAAGCACTTTAGGGTACAAACCCACTTAACGTATTTGCTGCGTGAATCAGTCTTAAAAAAAAAAGCAGGCAAAACGCAGGTTGGCTTTATACAATTGTTCTGCGTTAAAATACGCAATTGCGTATTTTTGAAGCGTGAAGCTACATGCGTTTTTCGCACAGGTTGTTAACAACTGATGCTTTACTAACAACAAGCTTCACGCATCAAAAATACGCAATTGCGTATTTTAACGCAGAACAATCGTATAAAGCCAACCTGCGTTTTGCCTGCTTATTTTTAAGACTGATTCACGCAGCAAATATATCAAGTGGGTTTGTACCCTTATAAGCATTTCCTGTAATAAGTGTATATTGGTGATTTGTATAACTTTTGGGGGGCAATACAATACTTTAATAACATTTTTCACCGGACTTCTCCTTTAATCAGATACATGTGGAAATTGTATTTATAACAAAAATAATAAAAAATAAAATATGGGGGTAGGGGGGTTTATCAAACCTTGTGCAGCAGAGCAGTTGCCCAAAGCTGCAATCTGATTGGTTGTTTTGGGTACCTTCTCCAACGTTTGACACATCTTCCTCAAGTGTTTTATTTTATTAAATCAAATTAATTTTCATCTTTAACAATGTACGCCAAATCCATGACCAGTCCTGCTGTGTCGGCGGCCACCCGTATGCCATTACATTTTGCGGTAAAGCTATCTAATATCAGAGTCTCTTTGGCTAGTAAGAATGGAGAGATTTCTGTGCGATTCCGGGGGCTGAATGGCTGACATGGGCTCCCGAGCACAGTCCACTTTAGACCCTCTTTCCTCTGGAGAAGCTGACAGCCACACATATGTATGGTTTCTATATGGTCACTATCAACACCGACTTCAGGAGGTATAGACCAGAAGTGACCGTCCTGTGAATCCGTAACAATTTCTCCGCCATCGTGTTCTAAACTTCGTGCCACGGCCTCTAATGAAGAGCAAAAGCTGTCGGCCACCTGCCTGTACTCAGAGGCTGTACATCTCAGCTCTTCAAGATGGCCGCTCTGCATCCTTGAACTCTGTAAAAAAGAACAAATACATCAACTATCCACAATATGCAGTAACAAGTGTTCACTATAAACCACCCCTACTAGTTATAAGGGTTAGATGAGAAAACGCCGCCATGCTAGAACACCCTATTTTCAGCTGTGATGTGTAGGAACACCTGAAAGGAAGCATTCAATTTCCCTGTACTGCCATCAATGAGAAATGAAGTATCTATATATTTGTGGTTTGTCTGTGTAAGACAGGTCTCCAGTGAAAGGCATCCTACATATAAGTTTCCAGTAGTGTGAAGGTGAATGGGTTCCATACACGCTGCGTGTATGGGACCCGGCCCTTTTAACCCCCCCCCCCCCCCCGGTCGCCTGCCCACAGCCCCGAGCATACATTACCAGCTTGGCGCCGCGGCTTGATTCAGGCTCCCATCACTCCTCTTCAGTCAATCAGTGCACTGCAGCACTGATTGGCTGAAGAGGAGCAAGGGGATCCAGGAGCCTGAAGGGGTTAAAGGGGCCGTGTCCCATACACGCAGCGGATGTGCTGCATGTATGGGACCCATTCACCTTCACACTACTGGATCCGCAGTGGATTTCGCTGTTAACTCGCAGCGTGAAATCCGCTGCGGATCCGGTACGTATGAACGTAACCTAAAGGGGTTGTCCAGGGGTTGTTTTTCTTTTAAATCAGCTGGTTTCATAAAGTTATACAGATTTGTAATTTACTTCTATTAAAAAAATCTCAAGTCTTCCCATACTTATCAGCTGCTGTATGTCCTACACGAAATGTTGGTTTATTTTCAGTCTGACACAGTGCTCTCTGCTGACATCTCTGGCCGACACAGGAACTCTGTCTTTGTTTTCCTGTAGGACATACGGCAGCTAATAAGTACTGGAAGACTTGAGATTTTTGAATAGAAGTAAACTACAAATCTATATAACGTTATGAAACCAGTTGATTTGAAAGAAAAACATTTTCGCTGGAGACCCCCTTTAAGGATTTATGGAAAAAAATGAACGTGTCAATAACCCAATAAAAGGCAATGGGCTATAAAACGGTCAGTGCTCACTGAAAATATCAGGGAGCATTAGAATAAGGTCTAATTCAAAAACAAAGTAGGGACACTGATCCCACAAGGAATCTTGTGTCAGGTAACATCAGCTGTGATGCCAGATGTCATGCTATGTTTTTCTTCTGCCAAACCAGTGTACTAAATGATATCGGTTGAATCTAGTTCAGGCATAAAACTGACCACACACCATTGATACATGTGAACAAAGCCCAAGAGATCACACGCTGTATGTGCTCTCCACTTACCGGAAACATGAAGATCCTAACAACCCCAACTCACGTTTCTCCTATTGACATGTCAAAAGTTGAGATCACACCAGGCCTCTGTTCTGAGTTATTATTATTATATTATATTATTATATATTATTATGAGTTATAGTAAGGGGCTGGCACCTAATCAGACTGATAGCCGGAGTTGTGCTGCAGACTTGGCAGGATTCAGGCTCCATTAAATCAGTGAACCGTGTCGCCAGCTAAATCGATCGCAGGCGGTTTTAGGACTGAGACCCGATGCAATCTTTATGTTAGACACGTCTGAGCAAAGTCAAAAAATGCTAATATTAAAAGTACGACTTTAACTTCTACATTATATTGTGCCTATCATGTGACCTTCCACTGTCAAAGGGCAAGCTAAGATTAAACTGCAGGAGGCTCCAAAATATGTTGTTTGTAAAAAGCTGTTTATTAAGCAGCAATAAATTATTTTGTCGTGCACATTATTAAGTCCCTGGTACCTTATAACGGATATAAGCAGCTATGTGTGCTTCTGTGCAGCCTCCACCAAGCAGGAGCCAGGGTTCCTTCAGTAGATGATTTAAAGTGTGTTCAGCTGCCTGACACGTCCGCTGGGAAAAAAAAAAGAAAAAGAAATGAAAATGTATAAAAAGAAGAGATTTTTACTGTCCCTACCCATCACAAAGTAATGCCAAAGTAAGATTTGTTCTAAGCAAAAGGATCAATTATAATGGTCCGACACTGTCACAGACTATTCTACATTTTAAAACAGATACATACAGTAGGGGGCTTAAAGGGGTTATCCAGCGCTACAAAAACATGGCCACTTTTCCCCCTCTCTTTTCTCCATATTGGGTGGGGTTTTAAACTCAGTTCCATTGAATAATACAAAGAAATGAAAAATGCCCAAAGTAACTAGTCCTAAATGCACCAACAACTTCAAACACCACAAAAAAAAGAAAATAACCCTTGATAAAGCCACGCGAAACGCGCGTAGGGTGAGTAGGTGGGTAGGGATGGTGATCCCAACCTATTGGGAGGTACAATGTAACAATTCCTTTATTGCCAGAGGCATGATACCTAGTTTACCCAAAGGTTAAAACTTAACTTTTATTTAATTGTATGAAAATTAAAAAGAAGAAAAGAATCCCAGCGGTGTAATGTGTACATACAGTGCTCTTATTAAAATAGGGACATTGTAATACTGGCTCTTATCACAATAATTACGTTGTTGACTGTGTTCACACAGTGTGCGGTACTTGGGAGGGAATGCAGCGGTACAGCAGTGTTCACTGCGCGCTCCGTGAAACTGGGGGTTACTTCACCACCTCAGAGTTCTATTCAAGGATGCGCGGGGTGTCGCTATTCGGCGTACACTTGGGAGAAATTATGATACTGCTGTTAAGCGATACACTTGTGTAGCAAACAATGTATTGCTGGCGACAGTAATGGTTCCCTGTGTCTATGCACAATACTGGGATACCGGATCGTCGTACCGTAATTGAAATGGTGATAACCAGGGGGGTGAGTGAAACGGGTAGCTCCCGTGTTATATGAGAGATGTTGCAATGTATAGCTTAGCCCGATTAATGCCCTTGCTGCGGGCTGGCAATGCCGACCGTTGCCTAGGACGGTGATGTCTCTTTCCCTCTGGTCACTATTCACCAATGCTACCACATGTATATAGTATCGCCCTGCTTCCCTAACCCATTATAGTCTGCCAACACAATGTCCCTAATCTAAAATTGCCAAGCCTATGTCTAACTAGTTTCGTCAGGTACTCTGACTATCTCAAAGTAATCGGCTATGGCAGGCGGGCGGACAGAGGGATGCTTTAAACCCTCCGTATACCGCATCACCCGTGGTCAAAATCCCTAACTCCCAATCAGATGCAAGAATGGATCATGGATGATGTGTATGACACTGATGGGCAGCGCTGTTGGCGGTCCCATTGGATTAGAGAGGGAAGCGTTTGAAGTTGATGTTGGCGGGTATCACTCCTCCGTTCCTCCCACTGACCGTTGGAATCAGTTTACCAGTTTTCGCGCAGTTTTCGGACTTAAAGATTGGATCGAAAAGGTTTTTCGCGCATGCGCGCATACTTAGGAATTTTAGACTGAAGATATCTCCGGCGCATGCGTGCGGGCTCCGAAGAGATTGTCCATGTCTTCCCCAGGCGCCTATGCGTAGGATACAGTCCTCTGAGGTGCAGGATGTCCGCGTCTGCGTTTGACCTTGGACATCATGTTGGAGTCCGGTAAAGCAGTCAAGTCACTTGTGTGTAAATGCTTATTACAATACAGTATTTAATACAAGTCCTAATTGATCTGTCTATAATTGGAAAGTATTTTCTGTATTTAAAGGTGGGTTAATGTGTTATTGTGGTGGACGATGAACTATACGCTATATGTTCATTCTCTATTATATGATAAAATGATACAATGGAAGGGGGGAGGAGGGGAGATAAGTTTGGGGATTTAAGACCTAAAAAGAGTACTGTCCATTCCCTTAACTGGGTATTGATCTATTGCTTTGTCGGACAAAGGAGGTAACCTGGTGATAATGAATAAAATGGACTACAGAAATATGTGTATGGATCTACTAAAAGATACCACCACATATAGTGTACTCAAAAACGACCCATCCAAAGATTTCAAACTACAACTACGTGACATATTACTTGAAGCTAAAGGCAACAAGCGCATCACAGAATCCGAATTCAAAGCTATGTTCAATCCTAATCCGACCCTTGCTACTTTTTACTCCCTTCCCAAAATCTATAAACAACGGAATCCAATACCTGGAAGACCCATCGTATCTGGTAACAATAACCTTACTGAAGGTATCAGTAAATACATTGATCAGATTTTAGCTCCCTTTGTCCAAACTCTTCCATCCTATATTAAGGACACCACCGAAACAGTAGTTAAACTACAAGAAATAACAGTAGGGCCCAACGTGAAGATAGCTAGTCTGGACGTTGAAGCCCTGTATACGAGCATCGAGCACAACCATGGAGTAAGAGCCGTCGAATTCTTCCTCAGTACCAGAGGGAATACCTATTGCCCTCATAACAAACTAGTGATCAAACTACTTCGGTTTCTACTTACCCACAATTTTTTCATCTTCGAAAGCAAATTCTACCTGCAAACCAAAGGCACAGCGATGGGCACTAGCTGTGCCCCCACATACGCCAATTTATACCTTGGGTGGTGGGAGGCCACCATGGTATTCAGTGAAAACATGCAAAAGTATACCGATCAGATACTCTTTTGGGGCGCTACATCGATGACGTCCTACTTCTATGGGACGGAGATGTATCGTCCTTCAATAGCTTTGTAGAAGAACTCAATCACAACGAGATTGGCCTCAAACTCACCAGTGAAATCCACAATAACCACATCAATTTCTTGGACCTAAAACTGACCTAAAGCCACAGCTACAAACAGCTTCCTACAATGGCAGAGTTTCCATCCAAAACCGCTAAAACAAGGAATACCGGTGGGACAATATCTCAGGGCAAGACGTAATTGCTCCTCCGAGACAGCCTTTCAACAAGAGTGTAACACCTTATATCAACGCTTCATCGACAAAGGATGCCCTAAAAGAGTACTACACAGGGCATATTATAGGGCCAGGAACACCGACAGAAACACTCTTTTGAATAAAAATGTGACCCCTAATCCTACACCTAAAACAAAACGTTGCATAGGCACCTATGATGTAGCACACTACAAAATTAGACAAGTTTTGGCGCAGTATTGGCCCATCCTACAGGCGGACCCAGACCTTAAAGATGTGATATCCAATTCTCCTAGTGTAACATACAGAAGAGGAAGAAACCTCAGAGACCATCTCGTCCATAGTCATTTCTCACCTGAAGAAACAATACCCAAAACCACGTGACTTAAATCGGACATAAAGGGCTCTTTCCCCTGCGGAACATGTACCTACTGTAAATTTCTACCCAAAACAAAAACATTCTTGGATTCCAAAGGCGAAAAATCTTATACAATACCACAGTTTATGAATTGCCAATCCAAGGGCATAGTATACGCCGCGTAATGCCCTTGTGGCCTTCTTTACGTCTGCAAAACCATTCAGCATTTTCGTAATCGCATCGGGTCTCACTTGAGCAACATAAGAACCAAAACAGATACCAGCATTGCTCGCCATATGAATCTGCATCATAATGGCAATTCACAAGGGCTTACATTCTGGGGCATACAACTTATCAAATTGGGCCAACGTAAAGGAGATCTCAACATCAAATTGTTACAGGCAGAAGCACGCTGGATACATAGGCTCAAGACACTTGCGCCTCAAGGGTTGAATGAAGGTTTCACCTTCACCCCCTTCTTATAAATATTAATTATATAGCAATAGATCAATACCCAGTTAAGGGAATGGACAGTACTCTTTTTAGGTCTTAAATCCCCAAACTTATCTCCCCTCCTCCCCCCTTCCATTGTATCATTTTATCATATAATAGAGAATGAACATATAGCGTATAGTTCATCGTCCACCACAATAACACATTAACCCACCTTTAAATACAGAAAATACTTTCCAATTATAGACAGATCAATTAGGACTTGTATTAAATACTGTATTGTAATAAGCATTTACACACAAGTGACTTGACTGCTTTACCGGACTCCAACATGATGTCCAAGGTCAAACGCAGACGCGGACATCCTGCACCTCAGAGGACTGTATCCTACGCATAGGCGCCTGGGGAAGACATGGACAATCTCTTCGGAGCCCGCACGCATGCGCCGGAGATATCTTCAGTCTAAAATTCCTAAGTATGCGCGCATGCGCGAAAAACCTTTTCGATCCAATCTTTAAGTCCGAAAACTGCGCGAAAACTGGTAAACTGATTCCAACGGTCAGTGGGAGGAACGGAGGAGTGATACCCGCCAACATCAACTTCAAACGCTTCCCTCTCTAATCCAATGGGACCGCCAACAGCGCTGCCCATCAGTGTCATACACATCATCCATGATCCATTCTTGCATCTGATTGGGAGTTAGGGATTTTGACCACGGGTGATGCGGTATACGGAGGGTTTAAAGCATCCCTCTGTCCGCCCGCCTGCCATAGCCGATTACTTTGAGATAGTCAGAGTACCTGACGAAACTAGTTAGACATAGGCTTGGCAATTTTAGATTAGGGACATTGTGTTGGCAGACTATAATGGGTTAGGGAAGCAGGGCGATACTATATACATGTGGTAGCATTGGTGAATAGTGACCAGAGGGAAAGAGACATCACCGTCCTAGGCAACGGTCGGCATTGCCAGCCCGCAGCAAGGGCATTAATCGGGCTAAGCTATACATTGCAACATCTCTCATATAACACGGGAGCTACCCGTTTCACTCACCCCCCTGGTTATCACCATTTCAATTACGGTACAACGATCCGGTATCCCAGTATTGTGCATAGACACAGGGAACCATTACTGTCGCCAGCAATACATTGTTTGCTACACATGTGTATCGCTTAACAGCAGTATCATAATTTCTCCCAAGTGTACACCGAATAGCGACACCCCGCGCATCCTTGAATAGAACTCTGAGGTGGTGAAGTAACCCCCAGTTTCACGGAGCGCGCAGTGAACACTGCTGTACCGCTGCATTCCCTCCCAAGTACCGCACACTGTGTGAACACAGTCAACAACGTAATTATTGTGATACGAGCCAGTATTACAATGTCCCTATTTTAATAAGAGCACTGTATGTACACATTACACCGCTGGGATTCTTTTCTTCTTTTTAATTTTCATACAATTAAATAAAAGTTAAGTTTGCCTCTGGCAATAAAGGAATAGGGTGAGTAGGTGAGCGGGACTTCATGGAATACAGGCATCCTCCATTGTCTATAATTATCTAATATATTTTTTGGTGATTTCACTGTGTATGTGATACCTATCTAGTATCTTTATTATTCCCCAGGCTCTGTCTGATTGTTGTTTACATCATGATGTGTGCCATCTAGTGGAGGCTGTCTGTATTTCTCCAATTTTACATACTTTCATTAGCACTTTGTATGCATGTGCAATGTATGCATGTGCAATATATGATCCTATAAAGTATATTTATATGTCCCCTCACTGTTTGTTTGTCCATTTGTTTGGTTCTGCTTCACTCCCTTTATTTTTAATGAATTTTATCAAATATGAATTATCTAAATAAAGGTTTTTGATAATATCTACTTGTGATTGTCCTGCATTTTCTGATCCTTCATTGGATTTTTCTTTTTTTTGTGGTGTCAGTTCCATTGAAGTAAATGGAGCTTAAAGGGGTACTCCAGCGGGGGGGGGGGGGGCACTTTTTTGCTGGGACCAGCCAGTCAGTGAAGGATCCGTTTCAAGTCCGCTCAGATCCCGCCTGAGACGTATCGTCTCGAGCCCGCGTCAGACACCAGGAAGTGGCCGGGAATCGGGGACCCGAGCGCCGAAGCGGGACCCGCCGCTGGATCCGGGGAGGTGAGTAGACGTCTTTTCCCTCAGCCACCTCCTCCCCGGTCCCAGCAAAAGAGTTCCCCCCCCCCGCTGGAGTACCCCTTTAATTGCAAACCACACCTGAACTGGAGACAAGACAGGGGGAAAAGTGGCCATGTTTTTGTAGCGCTGGATAACCCCTTTAAAATGCTATACAACACAGGTGTCAAACTGAATACTCAATAACAATTGTCTACTTACTGTAAGCTCTTTTAAGGAGGTCTCATGCCGGTTGCAGAGCACAATAGTGCACACAGCGGTGTCATAGGGTTGGAGATGCAGGAATTGCTTATTCCCATAGGACGCTTTACTGATCTGCTTAAGGCGGCCATAACAAGTGGAGGAAACTGGACCGAGGGAAGCTATAGGCTGTGCACCTGGTAAAGAAGGGGAAAAGTACAGATAATCAAATACAAAAATAAACCGTGGAAATTTCTACAGTGTATACTTATTCTAGTTTATTCACGTCCAAATCAGAAGGGTAAAAAACAGCACAGTCCTACAATACTGACAGATTAGAGGTGGATATAGTAGTCTCTTGTCCAGACCAAGATCTGGGCGTGATCTGGCCCCACTTTGAAGTGCTAATGAGGACATAAGTCATATGTCCTTAAGAGGTTAAAGTGTCACTGTCTTATTATTATTATTTTTTTTTTTTTTTTTTGCAGAAATCAATAGTCCAGGCCATTTTAAGAAACTTTGTAATTGGGTTTATTAGGCAAATATGCCATTATCTGCATTCAAAAAGACTTTCCCCAGGTCCCCCCCCTCCTCTCTCTCATTCACTGCTCATTATCAGGAAATCTCGACTCTTTTACATCAGTCGGGCCCTGTCTGTTCTATGGAGAGGGGAGGGGGAGATTAGTTGGCAACAGAGAGCAGAGAACAAAGGATTACACAGCGGGAGCTGTGTGAAAGCCGGTATTCAGAGGTCAGTGCTGGCTTCATGAGGAGATAGCCCGGTGAAGTAGCTGTAAATTAACTCTTTGTTGTCCTGTTTTAGTGCCTCATCTCCCTCAACCCCTCCCATCTCCATAGAGAACAATGAAAACAGGGGGAGAGCTTCAAACTGCTTTTTCATGATAAAAATGCATTTTTGTCTAATAAACCCAATTACAAAGTTTCTTAAAATCACTTTTACTATTGATTTCTGCAAAAATAATAATAATAATTTAAACAACAGTGACACTTTAACCCTTAGAGGACCCGGCCAATTTAAATTTTTGCATTTTCGTTTTTCCCTCCTTGTGCTTAAAAGGCCATAGCACTTGCATTTTTTCACCTAGAAATTCACATGAGCCCTTATTTTTTGTGCCACTAATTGTACTTTGCAATGACAGGAATTTTTTACTATAAAGTACACTGCAAAACCAGAAAAAAATTCAATGTGTGATGAAATCTAAAAAAAAAACAACAAAAAAAACGCATTTCTTTTATTTGGGGTTTTTACACCTGGGGTAAAACTGACTTGTTATCCATGTTCCTCAAGTCGTTACGATTATAATGATATGTAACATGTATAACTTTTATATTATCTGATGGCCTGTAAAAAATTCAAACCATTGTTACCAAATATACGTTCCTTAATATCGCTCTATTCCCAGGCTTATAGCGTTTTTATCCTTTGGTCTATGGGGCTGTGTGAGGTGTCATTTTTTGCGCCATGATGTTTACTTTCTATCGGTACCTTGATTGTGCATATATGACTTTTTGATCGCTTTTTATTACAATTTTTCTGGATTTGATGCGACCAAAAGTGCGCAATTTGGCACTTTGGGATTTTTTTGCGCTTATGCCGTTTACTGTGCGAGATCAGGTATGTGATTAATTAATAGTTTGAGCGATTACTAGAGATGAGCGAATCTGGAGCATGCTCGAGTCGATCCGAACCCGAACTTTCGGCAATTGATTAGCGGTGGCTGCTGAATTTGGATAAAGCCCTAAGGCTATGTGGAAAACATGGATATAGTCATTGGCTGTATCCATGTTTTCTAGACAACCTTAGGGCTTTATCCAACTTCAGCAGCCACCGCTAATCAAATAGCGAAAGTTCGGATCGACTCGAACCCAGACCCGGTTCGCTCATCTCTAGCGATTACGCACGCGGCGATACCAAACATGTTTATTTATTTATAACATGGGAAAAGGGGGGTGATTCAAACTTTTATTAGAGGAGGGGGCTTTTTATTAAAAACAACACTTTTATTTGTACTTTTACACTTATACTAGAAGCCCCCCTGGGGTTATTCCCTCTGGGGGACTTCTAGTATAAGTGCACTGATCTCTCATACAGATCTATGCTGCATAGATATGCAGCATAGATCGATGAGATAGGCACCGGCTTCTTCAGCCGGAAGCAATCGAGTGCCGAGCCGGGATCAGTGCCATTACGGCGCTGACCCCGGACGGGGTAAGATGTGTGGATCGCTCCTCCGGGACAACGTTCCAGAGGAGCGATCCACCCCACTAGACACCAGGGAATGGCTGCATCAAGTAATCGGATGCAGCTGTCAACTTTGACAGCTGCATCCGATTACTTTATTAGCGGGCACGGTGATCGGACCGTGCCCGCTAATAGCCGCGGTCCGGGGCTACGAGCGACACCCGGGACCGCGGCGGTTCAGAGCGCGGCCCTGCTCTGAACACATGGAGGCGACCCTGGACATACGGGTACGTCCAGGGTCGCCTAAGGGTTAAATCTTCTGCTAGCCGTGACTACTTGACCGAAGAAGACCGCCCAGATGACTAGATAAAGGTAATCAGCATGCGGCATGGGAAACTTTAAAAGTTCTTTTTTGGAGACTAGGAGAAGGGCTGGTAGCAATGATATATGGGGGATTTATAGCACTTTATCTAACGCTGCAGGGCCGTTTTGGCAGAGATTGGTCCCCTTTAAGGGTATGTGCACACTACGGAAAAGAGGCAGAATTTCTAGCGGATTCTGCGTCAAAATGCATGCGGAATTCGCTGGAAATTCCGCCTGGAAAATATGAACATTTGTCCTTTCAAGTGGTTTTAATTGGCTTTCCGCTCAATCGTGCACACAGTGGAATTTTCTGAGGGAAAATTGCGCCGTGAATCGCGTTCCACCAGAAGAATTGACATCTCAATTCTTCTAGAGGAATCCTATAGAAGTCAATGGGGCTTGAATTCTGATCAAATGTTGCCAGAGCTGAATAGGCGAGGAATTTCAAACAGAAAACGTTCCTCTTCAATACCTCGCGGAATCCGTAGTGTGCACACACTCTCACACAGAAAAACAATTCAACCCTAGGAAAACCAACAGAAGGCAATGTAGCAAGTATAATAATGATGCAAAAAACAGCAGCAGAAAAAAATAAGGATAGCAAATGGGTTGTACAGAGGATCCGATCAATGTATTCAAGATTATCAGTGTTAGGCTATGTTCACACACCATAATATTTTTTTAAAAGAATGGTTGCTGTTTAATGGAAAACAACAGCCGTTCTTTTAAAAAATCTTATGTTGTGTGAATATCGACAGAAGGAATCTGGGGCAGTCACTTGATTGTCTAGTTTGTTTGATAAAGGCTCGATTAAAAGTGGCAGCACAGTTTAAAGTATATACTGACATATATGGAAGATACAGTGTATACACGGACAGTGATTAGATCCTCCATATATGTCAGTCCAGTGTATGACCTGCTTTACCCTGCCACGCTATGTACAGCAATGTCAGTACTATTAGAACTGAAAATCCCAGTGCACCAGATGGTCATACACTGGACTGTATGACCATTGGGTGCGCTGGGACTTGCAGTTCAAATAGTAGTTACCTTCCAGTACGTAGACCAGCAGGGTGAAGCAGGACCCAATTGCACATATTAGAGAGGTATGCGAGGCGTGCCAAGGCAGGGAGGGAGTACTCGGCAGCTCAGAAGAGCGCCCAAGGAACGCCCCGAATTGTGTGGGCCCTACGTCCCAAACCAAGATGGTGTCCGGGGCTGTAAGATGGTCTTGACAAACCCGGAGGTAAGCTAGTTCCAGTGACCTGCAGGACCAGGGTAAGTGGGGTAAGATACTGGAATTGCCTACAAAAGTATATTATGAAGTTATATAACTTTTCATGTAGGGAGGGAATGTGGGAAAACATTTTTCGCCGCACAGGCTCTGTCTACATTGCGTCTGAGCCCAACGATTGCCATGTGTTCTGGGAAAAAAAGACAGCAGCATACACATCAAATGCATCTTACACATGAAAGCCAAAAAGAGTGCTCGTGGCCTCTATCGGGATGGCAGCTATCGGCGTATCCTTCCTACTGCATAGGAAAAGCTTCAGACTGTGTGCTTTGCATAATGCCCCCCCACTCCAAAGGAAAAAACCCTCAGATTCACTTCAATGAAAATGAAACTAAGTTGCGGCCATGTTTTTCTAAGCTTGGATTGCTTACGGCATATGTCTGAGCCTTCTGTCAGCAGTATCAAATGAAAAATCCTCAACTGATCTGATATCTGTGATATATTTTCTTAAGTGGTACCTTATGCCAAGTCAAACCTTCAGTCCAGCGACTGGCATTGGTTTCTACCCCCCCCCCCCAATCCACCAATGTTAACTCATAACAAGTCAGAAGTTCTTCATAACTAGAGCTACACAGTAACAATTTTACATTGTATTAAACACATCAATATATTATTACCTGCCATTTGACTTAATGGTTCCATAAGAGCAGATCCTAGCCTGTCCACAGCAAGGACGTTGTGTTCCTTCAGATAGAGTTTCAGTGATGGATGGATCACTTTTTGGCACAGCAGTATTTGCACCTGGTCTTCCACCAACTGCTTCCCTAAAATAATCAACTGATCCAACATTACTTTTTCTGGATCTACACCAGCCATAACTTCCACCGTGCCGTCTCCAGTATCACTAAATTCTCCACACAATGATACTGAGAATAAAGCTAACTTAAGGTCGGTTGATGGTAGTCCGGAAGGGATCAGTCTGCTCCAACTATAGGCTGACAATTCAATCAGCACACCAGGAAAAAAGGCAGAGTCCATTACACTGGGGCCTTCAACAGTCACAGTCAGAGTTCTTCCTAAAATGTGACTGGGACTGGATTCATTGGGGACTTTGTGAAGGAAAGATCTAACAATGAGCAGACTCACGTAGTCTATTTCTTTCACGGTCATCATGCATGCTGGCTTGCTAGAGAGCAGGGACCGGGTTAAATTGAGAAGTAACCTGCTGTGGGTAAAATCTACTCTAACTTTGCAAGCACAATCCTCCGACTTCAAGTAACTCAAGCACATGTCTGATAGACTCTTGTTTAATCGAATCACCTTGTGGGTTGAGACTGATAAACTCAGGCCTCTGTCTATCAAGGTGCAGCATAGGATCGCTGCAAAGAGTCCACAGTCACTGAAGGTGGATATATGATTACGTATGGAGGCAACTAATAATTGTAATGCTGGGTGGCTGACAGATAATCCACCTAGTAAGGCAGCGGAATGTGAGGTTGTAGTAACACACCCTCCACTACCATTGTGAATCTGCTTCAGTCTTCCAGAGGGGCCATAGCAAGAAGTCACTATCAGCCGTAAGACACTCAATGGTTCCCTAAGTGATGCACTGGTTAAGGGCCCGGCTGTACACAGCGATGGCTTTTTCTGCTCCACTCTTTCCATTAGGACTCTGTAAAATTCCAATTTCTCAAGAAAATAAAATCAGGATAAGATTTAAAAATCATATAATTTATTAAGCTCACACCAACGGGGGAGGGGGATGTGTAACGTTACAGATGTACGCTGACCAGTATTCATATTGTTATCAACATTGGTGAATTGTGAATTATCCCGGGGCAGTATAAGAGTCGGTATGTTTAGTCGCTGCCTTTAGTATCTTTGATGGCCGTGTTATCTCTAGCAGAACTCTTTGCCACCTTCTGAATTATATACGTCCCAAAGTGGATTCCTAGAAAGGCAGCCCCAGCGACCCAGAACCAGTTCTTCCTCACAAATGATTTCTGTTTCATGGCTCCTTGGCTTCCAGCTGAAGAAAACGAGCACTTCAAATAAACAATCTGGAAAAGAAAAAAAAAATTCAATTAAACCTATGTCAACATTTTTTCAAGTTCATTCTGAAATTCTTGTGGCAAAATGTAAAAAAAATTGCTACTGTACATAACATGTAGCTGGATCATGGTGGCCAGGATTGCAGTAACAGCCTAGAACAATGAGTTTCCATAGAATATAAATTAAAAAGGAATAATTCTAGCATAATATATATATATATATATATATATATATATATATATATATATATATATATATATATATATATATATATATATACACACATACACACACACACACACACACTGTATATTAAAAAAAAAACCAAACACCTACTCCCCTGCCCCAATCCCCCACTAGTCTGAGAGCTCACAGGCTTGCTGCTTCCTGTGATATGGTGTCCCTGCAGGAAGCTCCTGGCTGCAGTGACTGCTTGGATGAGCAGCAAGAACCAGGAGCTGTCAGACCTGCAGGGGAGTGGGGGAAATAAGTTTTTTGTCATAGCACTCTGACTCATTTTTAAAGATGTTTTTGAGGCCGGAAAATCCCTTGGGGTTTTGTATTGTCCATTGTGAGTCCATTCACAGTTCTGTGAGTCCATTCACAGTGTAGCGGCTGGACCGGGTAACTGTATATCAGCTGCCATTCACTTGTGCAGAGTTGCAGTTAAAGGGGTTATCCAGCGCTACAAAAACATGGCTACTCCCCCCCCCCCTCTCTTGTCTCCAGTTCAGGTGTGGTTTGCAATTAAGCTCCATTTACGTCAATGGAACTGAGTTACAAACCCCACCCAATCTGGAGACAAGAGAGGGGGGGAAAGTGGCCATGTTTTTGTAGCGCTGGATAACCTTTTAAGCATTGCAAATGGCGCCAACTGCTTCCAACCCTGTTCCCTGTGTAGTACAGGCGCAGAACAACTGATGGCCGGGGTGCCAAGCTTTAACATCCAAAAGACAATAACAGATGACATTTTTGCCTATACCAAGTAATCCTATAAGCCAGGGGTAGGGAACCTGGGCTCTCCAGCTATTGCAAAACTACAACTCTCATCATGTTTGTACAGCCAAAGCTTTAAGCCCCTATTACATGGGGCGATTCAGGGGAGCAAGCCAGCGTCGACCTGTCAAGTTAGCGCTCACTTGCTTCTTGATAACCGCTGCTGGTGTTATTACACGCGCCGACAGCAAGCGGGTATGAGCAGGGAGGGCCGTGGGGAGCTGCCATGGTTATCGCTGGATTGTCCAGACAGTCTGCTGCTTCCGCTCCTATTACACGGAGCAATAGATCGCTGCTATCTAGATTGTTAATTTTTCAACATGTTGAAAGACAGCGATCAGCCGACATCGTGCATGTCAGCTGATCGTTGTCTTCTATTACACTAAACGATTATGGGCCGATAATCGCTGTGTAATAGGGCCCTTAGCTTTGGCTGTCCAGGCATGATGGGAGTTGTAGTATTGCAACAGCTGGAGAGCCAAAGTTCCCTACCCCTGCTACAAGCAAACATTTATAGCTGACAACTGGACGACCCATTCTCTAAGATGGGGCACCCCACAGATCTGCTGTGTTATCCCGAGCCAGGGTGAGTAGTGGACGGCAGGGCACTTCTATCATTACAGAGGCAAAAGAGTTTTACATGGCACCCATTTCTGGCTAATAGAAGTGTCCCCTCCTATAATAGCCACAATGCTTTTGTACAATGCCCTGCGGGGTGTTGTACATTCAAGCTGTTCTCCGTTAGTAGCCATGCTTCAAGGAGGGGGATCACTTCCCTACACAAATGACTTGCTGTAGTATGCAACAATCTGTCCATAAATCTCCACATAAAACTGGAAGCATAAAGACGTACAGTAAGGCTACGTTCACACGTAGCAAAACTAGCGGAATGCCGTTAGCCTCCCTCTCATAATGGGAGTCTATGGGAGGCGCGCGCTGCTGTTCTCACAGCGTCTCTCCTCGCTGAAAAATGAACATGTTTATTCTTCAGCGCGGGGAGAGCAGCAGCGTGCGCCTCCCATAGACTCCCATTATGAGAGGGAGGCTAACGGCATTCCACTAGTTTTGCTACATGTGAACGTAGCCTAAGACCCCAAGCATGGGACCACAATATAGCCATGAGC
Organism: Dendropsophus ebraccatus; assembly: GCF_027789765.1. Taxonomy (NCBI): domain Eukaryota; kingdom Metazoa; phylum Chordata; class Amphibia; order Anura; family Hylidae; genus Dendropsophus; species Dendropsophus ebraccatus. The sequence goes on from NC_091468.1 coordinate 49,791,780, forward strand.
ATTGCGCCTTACTGCAGATTTGTTCTTTTAGGGTGCGTTCACACCTACAGGATCTGCAGCAGATCCGCAGCAGATTTGATGCTGTGTTCAGTTATTTAAATGAAATCTGCTGCAGAAAATCAGCTGCAGATGCTGTAGGTTTGAACGCACCATTAGGGTGCGTTTACACGTACAGGATCCGCAGCAGATTTGATGCTGTGTTCAGTAATTGTCACACCGATATCCTGTATGTGTGAACGCGTCCTTAGCATGCTGTGTAATAGGAAAACAGACTGATGTAACAGACACCTACCTAAAGGACCACAGGCACCACACTATTTTTCATTCGTGTCCGTTATTTTGCGTTTAAGAAACCGAAGAACGGACGGCAATCGGCCTTCACCCTCGGGATGAAAGATTGAGCTGTACTGCATGTTATACCAGCCCCAGTGTATCAATCCAAGACTTGGTATCATAACAATCAAAACTTTGTTGTTCTTCCATATTGCTCCCATCACTGGCACCAATCTACATAAAAACACAAAAATCAGAAAAATAATACTACAAGTCAGGAAAAACACAGTTGGGACTGTGAGGTAACTTTCAGTCACTTTATTTTTATTTTTTGAGATGGGGCGAACACTTTTGAGAACACTTAAAGGGGTTCTTTGAAAACTTACTAGTCCCCTATCCACAGGATGTGGCAGGGGGTCTGTCCTTGGCCCCTGGCTCCTTTGCTTTGAATAGAGCAGCTGGTCGGCCCGTGACTCGCAGCTCTATTGATTCTCACAGATCACAAGCAGCAGTGTATACTTACCAGCCATGCCGCTTGTGATCCGGCATCTGGCTCTCTGATCTCTGCTGTAACTTCGGGCCTGAATATACAGCCGGTACGAGGACCAGAGAGCCAGACGCAGGATCACAAGCAGCGGGGCTGGTAAGTATACACTGCTGCTTGTGATCTGGAAACTGACAGCACAGATATATATGTATTGCAGTGAAAAGATAGAATCAGGGATTTGAAATGATGAAATGACCACGCTGTTCCATCATTTCCCTAGGGAATTGATCAAATCACTGACCCCTTTCAGGGAAATAATGGAATGAACTCTATCATTTCCCCCTGTGACATAGAATTTGCTTACCGTATCGCCTCTCTGCTCCCCCCGGCCTGTCAGCTCCGCTCCCCGTCCGTCGCCGTCTACCTGCCGCTCCGCTCCCCATCCGCCTGGCCCTGCGACACGCCTCCTGCTCCCCCAGCCCGTCTGCTCAGCGTCCACCTAAACGCCGTATGCCTGCCGGGTAGGTGTCGCTCTGCTCCCCCGTCCACCCCATGCCTGCCGGGAGTTCCTGTCCAACCCCCCGCCGCCATATGCCTGCCGGGAGGCATGTAGCTCTGCTCCCCCGTCTGCCTCCGCCGCCAGACGTAGACTCCTCGATTGTTCATTCCGTCATTTCCCTGAAAGGGGTCAGGCATTTGATCAAATCCCTAGAGAAATGATGGAACAGCCTTGGGGAACACCCCATGGGCTTTATTTCCTAATTTGTATAAAACTCCTAAAAATCCTTATACACACAGATTTCTCGGCTGTGGGGGCCACAAATGGTCCGTTTACACGGAGCGATAATTCGCCCAATCTATCGTTTAACGATTTTGAAGCAACAATTTCTTTTTCATAATTATCAGCGTTTAGACAAATAAATCGTTAGAAAAATCTTTATTGCGATCGTTTTTAAGATCTCTTAAGCCCATTTCACACATAGAGTGACTCTTTGAAAGACTGTTTACACGAAGCGATCTGCGAATTTTTAGCGAACGACCAACGACGATTTGAGAGCACGTTAAAAGATCAAAATTAACAATTTGTCCCTTGTACGTTCGCTGTGTTTACACGAGCCAATTATCGCTCAAATGCCATCGTTATCGTGAAAATTCGAACGATAATTGTTCCGTCTAAACGCTCCAAAAGGCGCACTGATCAGCCGCTTGTTTGCAGGGACGTTACACGGCACAAGTTATGGGAAACAGCCCAGTACACGCTCGTTCATCAGCCGATCAGATCTTTTGCGCCGTACACGGCATCGCCGTCAACTGACACATCACATACAAACCGCCTCTATTGTCCATAGCAACCAATCACAGCTTTTATTCTGTATTCTATTGCTGACAAGTGAAAGCAGAGTTGTAATGGGTTGCTATAGGCAACAAAGGCATCAATCAAAACGAAAAAAAAAAATTAAAAAAATTAACCGTTGCCATCAGCAACCAATCAGCTGTCATCTATCAGGTAGGGTCTATAAATAAACAATAGGTTGCTATGGGCAACTGATATCACAACCAATGCACACAAAACTGTGCAAAGTATTACACTGTATACTGACAGACTATCCAGTCAGGTACACACTCCACCACGTGACCACAAGACTGTGGCGTCCCCCACATACACAGTGTACGGGCACACAAGGGCAGCCGGGGCTCAGCCTTACCAATACAGCGCAGCCGGTTATGTCACAGGAAGCATAGAGGAGGCGACACACCGGCGCTGAGGTCACCTTCTCCTCCAGAAACAGTAATGACGCGGCCGCTCAGCAGCCAATAGGATCGCGGCTTTGTTCAGTCTTGCATAGGATTCTATGAAACGCGCTCGGTGATTGGTTGTTGAATAACCGTAAACTGATTAGGTGAGGGAACTAGGAAACGATGGGAAAGTTACATATAGCGAGGTAGCTGGGCTACAACAACATGGCCGCTTTTACATGTTGCAGACAACGGACAGGGAATGAGCAGCTGAGCGACCTCTGACGTATGCAGAAACCCGCATATATATTATCCTCCGCCTTATACCGGTGCAGTGATTCACATGTACTGTCACATCATCCCGGTGACTCGTACAGCCCGCACCTCTGGGACTTACGGAGATAAGGCCAGCTAGGGGTGGGGGGCGGAGACTGAGGAGCACAGATAGTGAGTGCAGTGAGGCATGCCGGGAGTTGTAGGCACGTGTGGAAACAGGAAGTAGAAGTGTAATCAGCGTGTAGCCGGCACTGATAGCAGCCACACCAGGCGTAACCTGGACAGAAAGGAAGACACTACTGACTCCTCAATGTGCGAGTAGTCTCCATTTTTCATGGGGGTGGGTGGGATTCTTGTGTAATATCATGTAGTACCCCAGCAGGTATTATACCGTGTACTGTTACAGTTCAGCTCCTACATACTACATGTGCAGGAGCCGGCTTGCTAGGCATTGGACATCGGGTTTCACTGTCAAACCAGCTTTAAGGCCAGGGGTGCTTAACAACTTTTAGTGAGGGTCTACTTACCGGGGTCTATTGTCAGCTGAGGGTCCACTTACCGGGGTCTATTGTCAGCTGAGGGTCCACTTACCAGGGTCTATTGTCAGCTGAGGGTCCACTTACCGGGGACTATTGTCAGCTGAGGGTCCACTTACCGGGGTCTATTGTCAGCTGAGGGTCCACTTACCGGGGTCTATTGTCAGCTGAGGGTCCACTTACCGGGGTCTATTGTCAGCTGAGGGTCCACTTACCGGGGTCTATTGTCAGCTGAGGGTCCACTTACCGGGGTCTATTGTCAGCTGAGGGTCCACTTACCGGGGACTATTGTCAGCTGAGGGTCCACTTACCGGGGACTATTGTCAGCTGAAGGTCCACTTACCGGGGTCTATTGTCAGCTGAAGGTCCACTTACCGGGGTCTATTGTCAGCTGAGGGTCCACTTACCGGGGTCTATTGTCAGCTGAAGGTCCACTTACCGGGGTCTATTGTCAGCTGAAGGTCCGAGCTGAACATCCATAGGAAACGTGTTGTTTTGTTATTATTTCACAAATGTCGTTGAACTATTTACATACAGAACTGATGCTTATCAGTAGAGATGAGTGAACCGGCCGAGGTTGGGGTTCGTATGAACCTGAACTATCGGCTTCTGATTCCCACTGTCTGCCCGCTCTGTGGAGAGGGTGGATACAGCCTAAGGACTGCCTAGAAAACTGGGATACAGCCTATAGCTATGGCTGTATCCCAGTTTTCCAGGCGGTCCTCAAGGTTGTATTCACCCTCTCCACGGAGCCGGCAGACAGCGGGAATCAGAAGCCGAGAGTTCAGGTTCATACGAACCCGAACCTCGGCCGGTTCACTCAACCCTACTTTTTAGCGGGAAAACTGGCATTTTTTTTTTACTCTTATCACCAGCCCTTATATTGCCCCCCTGTGTGCTCCCCCAGTAGTATATAACCCCTTTGTGCGCTCCCCCAGTAGTATATAGCCCCTTTGTACACTCCTCCAGTAGCATATAGCCCCCCTGTGCACTCCCCCAGTAGTACATAGCTCCCATGTGCGCTCCAACAATAGTATATAGCTGCCTGCTTTGTGCTCCCCAGTAGTATATAGACCCCCTGTGTGCTCCCCCAGTAGTATATAGACCCCCTGTGTGCTCCCCCAGTAGTATATAGATCCCCTGTGTGCTCCCCCAGTAGTATATAGATCCCCTGTGTGCTCCCCCAGTAGTATATAGACCCCCCTGTGTGCTCCCCCAGTAGTATATAGCTGCCCGCTTTGTGTTCCCAAGTAGTATATAGACCCCCTGTGTGCTCCCCCTCCCATATAGCTCCCACTGTGTACTCCCCCTGTTTGTATAGAGATACCCTGGGTGCTCCCCCTGTTTATATAGAGACCCCCCTGTGTGCTCTCCCCCATTTGTATAGAGACCCCCTGTGCTCCCCCTCCCATATAGCATATAACATAAAAAAACTAACACTTATACACACCTGGGTCCTGCGGCCACAAAAGTGACTGACAGGGAGGGAGCCAATAGTAACTATGAGCGTTTGTTACTGTGCAGAGGTATACTGAGCTACAGCCTAGGTCTGGACAGCTGTCTTTCACGGTACGCCAGTTGAGGACTCCTGCTATATTGTACCAAATATTGTACCCCCCGCCTCTGTCTTCATGTCAGTCTCCCTCTGTGCTGCACATCCTTGTGCTGGGCCCACTGAGCCAATTGGACACTAATAATTGGCTGAGCAGGAAGGTTCTTGTAATGCATAGGTGCAGCGTAGCAGGGAACCAGCAGGGGGAGCAAGAGAGCATAAACCCAGGGTTTAGATAGAAAACATTCTCTAAAGTACTACTTTTAAAGACATGTCATTTATCGCTACAGATTTTGTTAAAAATTCTGTCATAAAGATTAAATAATTTATGCCGGAATAGATGGGAAAAATTTATTTTTTACAGCTAAAATTGCTGGCCAAAAAGCAGTGTGTTTACATATTACATCAGGCAGGCCATGAATAGGTCAATAGTGGGCTGACTCCTGACACCCTGCTGATCAGATGTACGAGGAGGAGCTTGTTTCACTGTGCAGCTGGGAGGATGAAGGTCATTTTCTTTAGTTTTCAGGAACATAGTTTATCGGATATGTTATTGAGGCAGTTTGGTGTATGGGGTGGGACTACCGTCCCTACTGCACCAATCCACCGCAGCCACCCCCCTTCTAAAGAATAAACATCCGGCGTCCTGCAATGGCACTGAGGTCTAAAGTAAGAAAATGAAAGGGGTAGTACACCCCAATTTTTTTTTTACTTTTAAATCAACTAGTGCCATAAAGTGCCAGAGATTGGTAATTTACTTTGATTAAAAAAAAAATCTCAAGCCTTCCAGTACTTATCAACTGCTGCATGTCCTGTAGAAAGTGGTGTATTCTTTCCAGTCTGGAGACCAGGAGAGGTTTTCTATGGTGATTTGCTGCTGCTCTGGACCGTTCCTGTCATGAACAGAGGTGGCAGCAGAGAGCACTGTGTCAGTCTGGAAAGAATACACCACTTCCTGTAGGACACACAGCAGCTGATAAGTACTGGAGACTCAGGTTTTTTTAATAAAAGTAAATTACAAATCTCTGGCACTTTATGGCACCAGTTGATTTTTTTTTTTTTTTTTTGTGAACTACCCCTTTAATGTAATCTTGGAACAAGAGTAAAGCTTCCCAGCATGTAGGTTTTGTTATAGGGTTTGGATCCATCTGAGGGTGAATACACAAGAGGTGTATGGTGCGGCAGACATTAGAGAGAATGGGATCTCTCCTTCTAACCACCTGTGTCTTCTCTTGAAGCCCTGACAGCTATAACGTGAGGATTATCCCTGGAGGCGGCTGCTCGGCCTGCCCCGCCATGTTTTGCTGAGTAAAGGAATGTGAATGTACCTGCTGTGCTGATATCTTTCTCTGCTGATCATTGCAGGTCTCGTGTCTGGACGCCATGACATGATGTCTGACAAACTTGTTGTGAAGGTAAGAACTAGTCATTACACGGATCACTGTCCGCCTCTGGCTTATAAGACTGGGAACATGTTGCAGAAACGATGCTGGTTTTGTGCAGAGAAAAAAGTGTTTTTTTTTGGAGCCAATACAAGAAGTGGATTCAAAAGTAATAGGAAATGTAAAGGAAGGACGTATAGTTCCTGCTGGATCCACCTCAAGCTTTGGCTGTACTGGAGATGACCTATATCATGTCTATACTGCATGTTCCTGGCCTCTACAGCTCACAGTATTGTTTAAAGGAGAGGTCTGGCGAAAATTTTTATTTAAGTATTCTATTGCCCCCCAAAAGTTATACAAATCCCCAATATACACTTATTACAGGAAATGCACATAAAGTGCTTTTTCCCTGCACTTATAACTGCATCAAGGCTTCACTTCCTGGATAACATGGTGATGTCACTTCCTGGATAACATGGTGATGTCACTTCCTGAATGACATGGTGATGTCACTTCCTGGATAAAAAATGGTGATGTCACTTCCTGGATAAAAAATGGTGATGTCACTTCCTGGATAAAAAATGGTGATGTCACTTCCTGGATAACATGGTGATGTCACGACCCGACTCCCAGAGCTGTGTGGGCTGTGGCTGCTAGAGAGGATGATGGCAGAGGGATGCTCAGTGTCCTGTGTCCCTCAGTGTCCCTCTGCCATCATCTTTTCCAGCAGCCACAGCCTGCACAGGTCTGGTAGTCGGATTGTGACATGACCATGTTATCCAGGAAGTGACATGACCATGTTATCCAGGAAGTGACATCACCATGTTATCCAGGAAGTGACATCACCGTGTTATCCAGGAAGTGACATCACCATGTTATTCAGGAAGTGACATCACCATGTTATCCAGGAAGTGACATCACCATGTTATCCAGGAAGTGACATCACCATGTTATCCAGGAAGTGAAGCCTTGATGCAGTAGTAAGTGCAGGGAAAAAAGCACTTTATAAGCATTTCCCGTAATAAGTGTATATTGGTGATTTGTATAACTTTTGGGGGGGCAATACAATACTTTAATAAAAATTTTCACCGGACTTCTCCTTTAGGGTAGCTTTACACGTACCGGATCCGCAGCGGATTTCACGCTGCGAGTTTGCAGCGAAAGCCGCTGCGGATCCTGTAGTGTGAAGCTGAATGGGTCCCATACACGCCCATTGCCGGAGTTGGGCTCAATAGACTGACAATGGAGTCTGTATCCCGGTCTGTCAGTGAGTTATGTGCACAGCTGTGCCTAATCAAAACTTTTGACCTGTCTGTGTAACATGTCCAAAGTTATTTTTAATTGACAGTATCGCTTTGAAGCTTTCCTGTCCTTTTTAGTAACTTTTTGACATGTCATCAGATACGTCAAAAGTTATGGATTGCATGAGGTCTCTCCAAAATACAGTCGGGGGAGTGCGTAGCAGTACGCTCCATTCCCTTGATGGTGGAACATCCGCCCCCCACCAATAAAGAGGTTCCAGTCCTCAAGATGAACCTCTTCTTTTCTACCAGGCACAGCCTTGTGGTACATCACCTCTCGTTTTATCTGCGAGCTGCATGACCATGTACAGCTGCCATCACATGTATATAACTATGCTTAGTAAGCCAAAGGACATAAGATGTTTAGCACAATGCGCTGTGCAGCTTATATTTCCCTTAGGTTGCATTCATATCACGTTTATGCCATTTTGTTGGGCTCTATGTTGGCTTCATGTTAGCAGAATGGGAAGCTGATGTAGAGTCCGATGTGCTCATTGACTATTAAAAAGTGATTGATAAATGTGATGTGCCTTATGTAGCCTCATTAAAATTCACACAATGGGGGAGACTTATCAAACATGGTGTAAAGTGAAACTGGCTCAGTTGCCCCTAGTAACCAATCAGAATCCACCTTTCATTACTTACAGACTCTTTGGAAGATGAAAGGTGGAATCTGATTGGTTGCTAGGGGCAACTGAGCCAGTTTCACTTTACACCATGTTTGATAAATCTCCCCCATTGTCTTCATAAACTTATATAGTCACTGTTGTTTTAAACAACTCCCCTCCATGTAATTTTTAATATTTCTGTAAAGAGGTTATCCGGGATTAGAATAACCATGGCTGTTTTCTTCCATAAACAGCATAATTCCTGTCCTCAGTTTGGGTCTGGTATTGCAACATACCACATACAGCCCAAGAACAGGTGTAAAGCTGTTTGTGGGAGACAGTATCCGCAAACTCTAAAGTGCTAATTCAGGGTGTAGGCTGCATTGACCTGTCCGTAAATTTTATGGACAATGAAGGCCTGTGCTGCATTGTTTCCCATCCGGCATGATGTATCAATATCATCCCGGCAGCTGGGAAACAGTTTGAATCTCTGAGGCACTGTAATGACAGACCCGCGGAGATTCAAACACTTTCCTGGCATGATATTGATACATCATGCCGGGCAGGGAAACACTCCATGACAGGTCTTCACTGTCCCAATGTCCGCAAAATTTACGGACGTGTGAATGCAGCCTTAGACAACTGATGGCCTATCTTCAGGGTGATTGATCGGATCCAGCTCCTGGGACCCCCACCAGTTACCAGAGCAGAGGACCTGTGTTCTCCCTAATTGGATGGAGTATTACATGTACACTGCCATTCCATTCACCTCTATGGGTCAAATGAAGACAGCGAAGTATAACCCTCAGTTATCTTTATTCGGCTCATAGAGTTGGAAGTTGTGTGATCTCAATTTCTTTGTAGTAACCATATGGGGTTATCACTCAGCTTTTTTAGAGTTCTGAACAGCTCTGAGGTCTACATAGTTCCGCAGCAATAATCTTGAAGATCTTGCATATGCACTTCTAAGAAACTACATTTATTGGTGCACAGGTTGTGGAATCCCCATGCATTTGGAACTATTTCATATTTACTATTGCGCTGCAGTAGATCTATAACTTTCCCTCTGGAAGTTGTGTAGTCCAGTGCTATTTTTTTGTGCCCACTAGATGGCGCTGTACCTCCACGTTTTAGTGTTATCCGCACTTCTTTGCCTGAGCCTGGGCTCTGGAATGAAAATAGCTGACACAATAGAAAGTGCTGCATTCTTTTATTAGAAGAAGCGAATAGGTTCCGCTAAGCTAAAACGTGTTGAAAGCTCTTCCAGTGCATATAGTGAGGCAGGAACTTTCCAAAGAAAAAACAGGTACTAGTCTATGCTGAACCAACTAGAACTGATATTACCGTGCTGATCCAGGGACCTGACTGAAGGTCAGGAAGGTACTACGTTTTTAGATGTGGGGATGTCCCCTTCTACTACACTCCATCAGACCCCCCCAACCCCCCCCCCCCCCCCCCACACACACACACACACACACACACTGCTCCCATTCTGGTTCTTCCTAGAACTCACTGGTGGCACCAGTGACCCAAGATAGACCAGGAAGCACAGACACCAGCAGGAGCGACAGAGGGGAACGATCAGGTGAGTATCACTTTTATTAGTTTATTATTTTTGTGCACTCTCAGCCAAATTAAAAGGCCGGACAATCTCCTGAACCAATGTATTCCTTTGCTTCCCTGCAAGACGAGCAGCGTCAGAGATCTTTTCCCCACTTATCTTGTTTCCCCCTTGAAACATTAGATGACTGTAAGCTGAACGATCATATGGCCAATAGATATACTTATAAGGAGGATCAGATATAGGGTGGATCAGATAGGGACAATCAAATTTGCTTAAAGTGTCACTGTTTGCAAAAACCTTTGACATGTCATAGAGACATGTCAAAAGTTTTGATCGGTCTGGGTCTGAGTGTTTAGACCCGTACTGGTCAGGAGAACCAGCGCAAGAGGACTGTGCTGCAACGAGGTCCACTCCCGCCCTGTGTAAGAAAAAAAACTGTTGGGCTCCATAGACTTACATTATGAGCCTGACTCTTCTTTTTCTAACACAGAGCAGGAGTGGACTTCGCTGCAGCTGTGGTCCTCTCCCTCTCATTCTGATCAGTACAGGTCTGAATGACATGGCAAAAGTTTTTACAAATGACAGTGACACTATATTTTTTATGAAAATTTTTTAATAGCGAAGCCTAGAGGTAGAAGCAGACAGTCTTTACTCCATCCTCTAGTACCGCATAACATGACTGGTAACCCCCCTGTACTGCTTGTTTATTTCACACAGCGACATAGAAACCCTATTGATTGGCCCGTTCCTCTCCCGGCTGCGGGGCCTTAATGCTCGGGATGTATGCGATTACTTGCTGTCTGTTCCAGGACATTTCCAAGCAAATGAAGCATGTTTTTATAAGGAAGGTTTTACAAGGATTTTGGCCCTGTAAATGGTGAATAGCTTTGGCTTTATAAATAGGTCTCTTGTACACAGCTTCAATTCATTACGTCCTGTAATGTGCCAGCGTGTAACCTGATCCTGATCGGCTAATCGATGGGAGGGAACCTGAGAAATCATCAGTGTGTGTATATATGTATATATATATATATATATATATATATATATATATATATATATATATGTGATCTCAGAGTCAAAATATATCGGATGTATACACTCAGGCTGTACGTCGGGGGTGTACACTGAGGCTATATGTCAGAGGTATACACTGGGGCTATACGTCTGAGGTGTACACTGAGGCTATACGTCAGAGGTATACACTGAGGCTATATGTAGGGGCGGGGCAGTGTACACTGAGGCTATACATCAGAGGTATACACTGAGGCTATATGTAGGGGGGGGTGTACACTGAGGCTATATGTAGGGGGGGTGTACACTGAGGCTATATGTCAGAGGTATACACTGAGGCTATATGTAGGGGGGGTGTACACTGAGGCTATACGTCAGAGGTATACACTGAGGCTATACGTCAGAGGTATACACTGAGGCTATACGTCAGAGGTATACACTGAGGCTATACGTCAGAGGTATACACTGAGGCTATACGTCAGAGGTATACACTGAGGCTATACGTCAGAGGTATACACTGAGGCTATACGTCAGAGGTATACACTGAGGCTATATGTAGGGGGGTGTACACTGAGTATATACGTCAGAGGTATACACTGGAGCTATACGTCGAGGGTATACACTGAGGATTTATGTCAGAGGTATACACTGGGGCTATACGTCGAGGGTATACACTGAGGATTTATGTTAGAGGTATACACTTGGGCTTACGTCAGAGTTGTACACTGAGGATATATGTCAGAGGTGTAAACAGGCTATAAATGAGAGGTATACACTGAGGCTATACATGAGAGGTATACACTATCTATCTATCTATCTATCTATCTATCTATCTATCTATGAGTATAACTATACAGAAGTGTATAATAATGGCCCTGTAAACCTTTCTGTATGTCTATGTAATGTGGTTAGGCCCTGATCTTACACTTATACAGTATTCAAAGGTAAAACCTTCTGATGTGAGCCTGAGCTTGTGGCACAGTCTGACACAGTGCTCTCTACTGCCACCTCTGTCCATGTCAGGAACTGTCCAGAGCATGACAGGTTTTCCATGGATAATAGTGTATGTTACAAGTGTGTAGTACAAAACATAAAAAATAAATGTTTGGATCGTCATCACCTTGGACACCAGCAGACTCCCTCCACGCCGAGATCTTGTGATCCCCAGAGTCATACTTTAGGTTCTGTGAATGGATGTGCATAGTGACTCTGCACTTTTACTTCTCCTTTATGATGTATTTTTATCCGCCTAACTCTTCCTTACCGCCGTTTCTCATGTACTTTTTTTGTGACTCATTATTGTTATTTTTTTGGAACTTTACAAAAGGGAATTTATATAATTTCAGGGAACGGATGTGTCATGTTCTCGCTGCATGTCGCTTTCCCACAAATTCGGAAGTGAAACTATAGCCCACGGTACTAATCGCCATAAGATTTACTGACATAACTCTTGTATATCTAAAGAGCTTTGCAATCGTCTAATATACCTTGTGTAGCAATTTCTTCATGGTCTCTGCTTTGCATCATTGTTTTGCAGCCTTTATTCTTTACTTGGCGTCCTGTACTGTACATATTACCATCAAAATGCTGTACATTTATCCCTGGTCTCTTCTATAACAAGATATGGGACAGTTTGAGCACATTGAACTTAAAGGGGTAGTGCGGCAGTAAACAATTATTCACAGAATAACACACGTTACAAAGTTATACAACTTTGTAATGTATGTTATGTCTGTGAATCGCCCCCTTCCCCGTGTCCCACCCCCTCGCCCGTGTACCCGGAAGTGTGGTGCATTATACATACCTGATCTGTGTCGCGCCCGTCCGCCATCTTGTGCCAGGACGTCATCTTTAGACAGCCGGCCGTACAGCTCCGACTGTCCCTAGTGCTGGCCGCCCTCTGCAGAGTCACCAGATGCTCAGACGCGATTGGCTGAGCACAGTTAGGCTCAGCCAATCGCGGCTGAGCAGCTGATGACGCTGCAGAGGGCGGCCAGCACTAGGGACAGTCGGAGCTGTTCGGCCGGCTGAACATGACGTAATTGACAGAAGATCGGAGACGGGGGTCAGCACGTGACAGGTATGTATAATGCACCACACTTCCGGGTACACGGGCGGGGGTCGGGGAACACGGGGAAGGGGGCGATTCACAGACATAACATACATTACAAAGTTGTATAACTTTGTAATGTGTGTTATTCTGTGAATAATTTCTTAGCGCCGCACTACCCCTTTAATATTAAAATAGTATGCAGTATACTTATCTGCTCCACCTAGTGGTGAATACAGACAGTCAGAACTTTACAAACCAACTCAGGGACCACCATCAGCTGGTATAAGGAGTCTTATTGATCAGGCAGTGTTCCTTGGTGAAAAATTTATGCAAATTAGCTGAAGATGATTGCTCCCAGTGCCACATTTTATAGCTGGCTTTCCGGTAAGTCCATGGTCAACCTACAAACAAGCCAAAAACAAAAAAAAAACATAACTAGGACCCAGCTCTATAAGCAAATGGGGCAACAACCCCAAAATTTCCTTTTCCTGGTTTGGCTCTTAAAGGAGAAGTCTGGGGGGAAATTCATTACAAGTAGGTACTTACCTCTTCCCGTGTCAGCTGTCAGTACTAACTTACCTCTCCTCATGCCTGCAGCTGCCCCCCCACCCGCTCACTGCAGGCATGAGGAGAGGTAAGTTAGCACTTGAAATCAATTTCCCCCCTGCTGGCTGCAGGATTTCATAATCTGCCGGACTTCTCCTTTAATCCCAAGTCATGTTGCAAGTTAACAGTCAGTTTTCCAAGTTAGTGTAAAGGTAGCAGGACAAATGACCTAGTATTGTAAGAATGAGTGACCAGGATCAGGGTCCAATTGTGATGGATAGATGATTGGGTCAGAGCATCTCCAAAATGATAGGTCTTCTGGAGTTTTCCCATTGTGCACTGGTTAATATCTGCTAAAAGTGACCAGAGAAAGGACGCCCTGTGAACTGGGGAAAGGGTCATGAGTGCCCAAGGCTCATTGACGTGTGAAGGTTGTGAAAACTATCCTGTCTGGTGTGTTTCTGACGAAAAGCTATTGTAGAAAAATCTTCCTGCTGGCTAAAGATTTTACAATACGTCAAAACACACAAGACATTGCAGCTGGGGGCCTTGTAGCTGACCGGTCACGCTGACCCCTGACCAGTGCAACACGCCAAATGAGCATCATACCTGGACCAGGAACATAGAGGAAGGTGGCCTGGTATGATGGACCATGTTTTCCTTTACATCATGTGGATGACTCAATTTTTGTGTGTGTCACCTGCCTGGGAAAAGATGGCACCAGGATGCATTATCTGAAGAAGAAATGTAACAGAGACTGGGCAATGTGCTGCTGGGAATCTTTGTGTCCTGGAATTCATGTGATTGTTACACTGACACGTACCACCTACATAAGCCCCGTTTCCCTTGATGCAATTTTGCAAGATTTATGAACGTGACAGTGTAAGGGCCCTATTCCATCGCTTAGATTATCGTTAAATCGTTCGAATATAAACGATAATCGTTCATTTGAATAGCAGTTAACGATTAACGACCCAACGAGAAATCATTGATCGTTTAATAAGACCTGGACCTATTTTTATTGTTGCTCGTTTGCAAATTGTTGGCATTGAATAAGGTGATGTTCAGTCGTTCGCAGTAGTGACGACAAGACGACCGCAAGAACGATCATAAGTAACCACTATTGTTCCATGTAAATGGGTAAACGATTTCAGGTCTTTCGCAATAGCAGTCGTTTGGATCGTTTATCGTTAACGATTATGCGATCAATAATCGTCCCGTGGAATAGGGCCCTAAGACCGGGGAGAAACGGTCAAGAAAACTGTCACCCATCATACAATTATTTTTCCCGTTATTATCCCCAAATACATATAATTTATTAGGAACATGGACATTTATTGTAACTGTGTCGATACCAGTGTGCCCATGGTGAGAAATGTTAGCCTTGTGTTAATAGGCGATATTTCCCCCCCGGCTGGGGCGCACACATGTGCTGGTGTGTGTGTGTGTGTGTGTGTGTGTGTATATATACAGTGCCACATTTGTGATTTTTTACGATAATGAAGGCTTGTGTATCTATTATCATAAAGTTCCCAGGGCAGTTTCTTGTTTCACTTGGTGACTTGTAAGACAAACAGAGCCCCAGTTTTTATGGAAGGTTGTGCTTAAGCCGGCGTTGTCTAAAGTAGCCAGTTTGTAGCTAATAAAATAATGTCAGTCAGTTGTTAAAATGTGGTGAAAAGTAGAAAACATTTGGCAAGTAAATCCGAAGCAAATTGCATTTAGTAGATGTACATAGTGTTACCAGGACAAGCAGGGGGGGGGGGGCTGCATTACCTCAAGCGTTAACCCTCTAATTTGCCATGCAGTCTGATATTCGACATAAAAAAATTACAATTATATGGGTCGCCGGCTCCGATTTATGACAAGAAGTTGTTTAATGCGTTTTATTCCCCCGATTAAATGGAAAGTAAGCATTTCTGAGTTGGTTCTCATTATGACTTTGCTGTGCAAGAGAGCAGAAAGCACCCTGGCATGGGCGGACTGACAGTGCCCTGGGTCCTGGTAATAAGGCTGACACTGGTCACGCTGGTATTTACTGGGAAAACCTATACATGGCTTAACCCCATCACCCCAACTGCCAGTACCTCCCAGAGACTGCAGTTGCACTGAGCATGCCCTTAGTGGATTGACCGATATCTTCCCCACATATACATGCATGCTTAGTTAGTATATATGTTGCAGGGAAATATGTTACATCATTTCCCTGAAGAAAGTTAAGGATTTGATCAAGTCCCTTAACCATTTCAGGGAAATGAAGAAATGAACAAGTTGCCGGAGCATTGCTTACCCTATTGGGCCAATCGTCTGTAGTGTTACTTGCATCGGTAGGGCAAGCGGCTGACGGCAACAGTACAGCACATTGCGTTTTTTGTGGAACGGAATCATGTGACATTCGTAAAAATCCGGTGCACACGATATATATGTGGCAATGCTGTAGGAGAAGAATTATACGGGTCAAAAATTCTGTGCTTCTTATGCCAAAAGGCAGAGAGCGTTAAAGATCGTTTTTGCGCTTTTGCTTATTCCATTTTAAGTTTAAAAGTCCATAGCGCTTGCATTTTTACACCTAGAGACATATATGAGCGCTTATTTTTTGCGAAACCAATTGTACTTTGCAATGACAGGCATTATTTTTCCATAACATATGCTGCGAAACCGGAAAAAAATCATTTGCGCTGTCAAATTGAAAAAAAAAACGAATTTGTTTTGATTTCGGGGAGTTTTGCATTTACGCCGTCCGTCCTATGGTAAAACTGACTTGTTATGCATGTTCCTCAAGTCGTTACGATTACTATGATATATAACATGTATAACTTATATTGTATCTGATGGCCTGTAAAAAATTCAAACCATTGTTAACAAATATACGTTCCTTAAAATCGCTCCATTCCCAGGCTTATAGCGCTTTTATCCTTTGGTCTATGGGGCTGTGTGAGGTGTCGGTTTTTGCGCCATGATGTGTTCTTTCTATCGGTACCTTAATTGCGCATATACGACTTTTTGATCGTTTTTTATTACATTTTTTCTGGATTTGATGCGACCAAAAATGCACAATTTTGCACTTTGGAATTTTTTTGCGCTGATGCCGTTTACCGTGCGAGATCAGGAATGTGATTAATTAATAGTTCGGGCGATTACGTGCGCGGCGATACTAAATATGTTTATTTATTTATTTATTAATTTATATTTATAAAATGGGAAAAGGGGGGTGATTTGGACTTTTATTAGGGGAGGGGATTTTTTTATTAATAAAAACACTTTTTTACTTTTTTTTTTTTACTGTAACTAGAAGCCCCCCTGGGGGACTTGTATATAGACAGCACTGATTTCTCATAGAGATCAATGCTGTGTATATACACAGCAAAGATCGATTAGATCGGTCATAGATTACTATGGCCTGCTGCAGGTCATAGCAATCTATTGCCGAGCCGGGATCAGCGTCATTCCGACGCTGAGGCCCGGCACGGGCAGAAGAACGGATCTCCCCCCCGCGATCGCATCGCGGGGGGGAGATCCGTCCCACTAGACACCAGGGACGTGCGGCGCAGTGCCTCTAAATGCAGCTGTCAGGTTTGACAGCTGCACTTAGAGGCTTATAGAGGCACTGCCCGGCTGCACTGCCCGGCTAATAGAGGCACTGCCCGGCTGCACGTGTCAGCCGGGATCAGCGCCGTTCAGAACGTCATTGGTCGCTAAGGGGTTAAAGACGTGTCGGAAGATTCCACGGTTTTGGTGTATGTACCTAAGGTTGATAGAGGCCCATTAGATAGAAGTACCATTGTAGGGATCGTATTAGATGTAAAAAAAATAATAATAATAATTTATACCAAATCGGTACCTCAGTCGGAATTATAAAAGATTGGCTACCTAGAAACGCTCCTCAAGTAGTTACTACAACATTAACCAAAACGCCCGGGGCTTAGAATATCTGTGCCCTAACTTTGCACCACCCCTCTGTCCCTTCTCCCCACCCTCTTCATCATTAGGAATGCCCCTAGAACATTTTCTTCTGTTTGAACATTGCACAGGTGCCTTAACGATCCAGCCCATGTTCAGTATTCACACAGCTGATTAATAGGAGACAATCTGCCTGGAGCATTCCTAATGATGAGGAGGGACAGAGAGATTGTGCCAGCCTAATGCATACACAATCTAAGCCCCGGCCGTTGGGCACGGGGCTGCCAGTTTAGAAGTTGTTTTTTAGAACAATAACTGCATCACCTGCCGAACGCACCCCAGGACAGATCCTGGATTAAAAGCAGCTATCCGAAGGTACAAGCGGTTTGGGGGGGGTGGGGGGAGTCAGATTGTGGGTACAGAGTCGCTTTAAATTTAAGAAAATGAATGAACGTGAATATTTATTATTTGCATTCGGTAAAAATATTAGCTTAACTACCCATTTCCTTTGTTAATTAGTCTTGAATAAATAAATCGCTTTTCAACGACTATTGTCGTATTACTCAATAAATGTAGAGCCGGGTGACTCCTGACTCATTGATTTCATAATTTTCCTGAAAGAGGTAAGGGATTTTATTAAATCCCTGACTTTCTTCAGGGAAATGATGTAACAGCGCGGTCATTTCATCATTTCCCGGACTTTGATCAAATCCCTGATTCTATCATTTTCTGGCATTGTATATTTTAAATGGGGGGAGGGGAGACACTGCCAGAGCCCTCTAGCAGCAGCTTGTCTCCTCAAAAACAGAAGGAAAGGGCATGTTAAATTCCAACATTTCCAACTTTTATCACCCCAACCAGTTGCTGTCAGGCTAGATACCAATATGTACAATAATAGATAGTCAGCCAATCTCATTAAAATCAATTAGCTCTCTTTATAATCGATTGGCTCAGTCAATGTTTTTCTATTGTGTGTGGCCAATTTAAAGGGTTTATAGGACACCGCAAAATTGAGTGTGGGCTCAGCCTGAGACATAAAAAAATAAAAAAAATAATTATTCACCAGGCACAGCAGGGGATAAGGGCAGCTACATGAGTATTTTTTTTTTTTTTCTCTTCTTGGGTCCGCCAGTTTTGTTATGTCCAGCAACCCTTTAAAATATTATATGCATCATGTAACAAGCGGGGCATGTTTAGGCTGGACAGTGGTTGCTAGTGATCATCGGTTAGTACAATAGTCTGTGCGATCATCGCCCGGGAGTCCTCGCTCGTCTGGGAAGCTGTAGACTTCTACCCGTGAGTGA
The DNA here is from genome assembly GCF_027789765.1 of Dendropsophus ebraccatus. Classification (NCBI taxonomy): domain Eukaryota; kingdom Metazoa; phylum Chordata; class Amphibia; order Anura; family Hylidae; genus Dendropsophus; species Dendropsophus ebraccatus. The sequence goes on from NC_091468.1 coordinate 49,810,313, forward strand.
CTAGATGAACTCATCAGGACAACTTCTTGATAAACTAATAGCCTTAAATGGGCTCCATTATCAGTCCTGTCACTGATAGCCACGGCCCCCTCTCTCTTTTTACTTGCTTTTTTATCATCCGTATCTTAATGGAAGGCAAACATCTCCCTTTCATGTTGGTAGCTTGTTAATCATGAGAGTTGTATCAGGCAGGAACCTTGTTTATATCATTACCGTCTGCACAATCTGATCCCACACTGCCTCAGACGTGGCTGGGAAATGCCTGTAACCTGGATGGAAGTATGTAATTGCCGGATCCATGGAAAACCAATGTCAAATGCATTCTCAAAAAAAAAAAAAAAGTTGCCGTATATGCATAATGAAGTAATAGCAAAAACTAAAAAAATCTCTATGTTGGTAACGTTTTTCCTGAGGAATATGGTATGGTAGACTATGTGTAAGCAAATTGTTCTGAAAAGTCTCAGTAACATTTCTTTGACCTGACCCGACCTGTGGTCAGGTGAAGAAAAATTGTCTTTATTACATTATCTTGTATCTTGAGGGTCCTGAATGCAAAAGTTTTTTTTTTTTTTTTTTTTAACTTTTTGTCTACACCCCCCTTCCCCAGATACAGGTTGTTTACTAATTGACAATTAGTTTTTTTCACTGAATAGTCAGATGGGCGGGAACTTCAGTAAGAAAGAGGTGCAAATGGAAATGTAACAGGGTGTGATTCAGAGATTGAAGGGTTATGACTGTAGGCTGAGGGTTTGGGATTCGAAGCTTCATAATCGCACCCCCCTAAATATAATTCACTCCCCTCAGCCTAGTAGTCACTCCCTGCTTTGCAGTTAAAGCGAATGCACCACTAGGTACATTTGCTTTGTGTTATTTTACGTGAACAGACCAGCACCGGCCTAGCATAAAGCGCTGGAGGTGGGCCCGCCGGCCCCCAGTGTGATGATTTTCCCTCTGTGAAGCGGGTCCATTGATTCTAATGGAGTCGCGTCACAGAGGGGAAGGGGTTTCATCACACTTGGGGGCGGCAGGCCCACCTCCAGTGCTTCATGCCGGCGCCATGCGCTGGAACTAGACAGTGGCACCGGCATCCCCGCACCAGTTTGTTCAGTTAGAAAACACAAATCGGTGTACCTAGTGGTACATTCACTTTAAGTTCAGATTAAAAGTGAAAAGTATAAATGGTCAACAAATAGTAAAATCGCAGCGACTGGGTTAATAGAATCACGCCGCTTATGCTACAATTTGATCTAAAAAAATAAAAAATATTTCGCCTGACTGCAGATCAGCAGATCATCGTAAGGATGGGTTCACACTACGTTTTTGCAATCCGTTTTTTTCATTAGTTTTTTTTTTGCAAAAAACGGATGAAGAAAACAGATGCATATGTGTGCATCCGTTTTGATCCGTTCTTCCATTAAATTCCATTATTAAAAAAAAAAAGAATCAAAACAGATCCTTTTTTTAAACGGACACAAAGATGAGGTCGACTATGTTTTTGTGTACTTTAAAAAACAAACGGATCCGTTTTGATCGGATCAAAATGGATGCACACACATGCGTCTATTTTACCATCCGTTTTTCATCCGTTTCTTTTTTTTTGTTTTTTTTTTAAACGGATTGCAAAAACGTAGTGTGAACCCAGCCTTAATGACCAGTATATTTGAAGTGAGTATTCCCAAATATTTGGCTGACTATTATGTAATTTATTTATTTATTTTTAAAAACAAGTTTTTTAGGTCTTGTTTACTCTGTACAGATGCGAGTGCGAACCCTGCAGCTACATAAAAAAATCCACCAGAAACCATTGCATTAATTGACCTGCAGTGTCCGTTTTTAGTCCGCAGCCATTTTGATGCCACAGGCATAGCCTGAAAGTGACTATGTTTATTCCATTTCCAAATCTGTTTAATCTGTTCTACTGTTTAAAGGGGCTGTTCACCCTTTTTTTTTTTCTTTCAAATCAACTGGTGCCAGAAAGTGCCAGAGATTTGTAATTTACTTCTATTAAACATTCTCATGTCTTCCAGTACTTATCAGCTGTTGTATGTCCTGCAGGAAGTGGTGTGTTCTTTCCAGTCTGACACAGTGCTCTCTGTTGCCACCTCTGTCCATGACAGGAACTGTCTAAAGAAGAAGAGGTTTTCTATAAGGATTTGCTACTACTCTGAACAGTTCGTGACATGAAAAAGGTGGCAGCAGAGAGCACTGTGTCAGAACGGAAAGAATACACCACTGCAGGACATATGGCATCTGATAAGTACTGAAAGACTTGAGTTTTTTTTTTTTTTTTTAATAAAAGTAAATTACAAATCTCTGGCACTTGCTTGGACCAGTTGATTTGAAAGAGAGTTTTATTGGTGAATTACCCCCTTAATGGCCACCTACTCATTTGAGCCCTGCAAAAAAAAAAAACTATACACTTAACCAATTGACTGTGACTGGTTTTCAGACGTATGCCACAAACTAACTTGAAAAACAGGATATTGGAAACTTAGGGCACTACGTGTGTTTAGTTTTATTGGCATTTCTATCAAACTGTAGACCCATTTTGGCTTGGTGACTGTGGCTTGCCTTACTTTGCATGTGTTTGGTGAACTTTTGAGACTCGTTTTGAGAAGTTTTTTTATTGCTGTAGTTTTCTTTTAAACTTTTGTAAGCGGTTGGCGAATTGTTTATAAACTTTTTATCATAGCAGAAAATGCCAAATTTGTGGCTTTTTGGTTGCTTTCTTGTGGTGGATTTGAGCTTGTCGGAGTAGGCATGAAGGCACCCTGGTATGTGCGTTTAGCTTATCTATGAAGGTGATAATTGAGAGTCACCGGGAGGGCAGTGATGTTTTACGTGCGGCCTTATCGGTGTTATGTGAGGAGTTAATGTCCGCTAATAAGATGACAATTGTGACAAAAAAATGAACGACAGATTCCTCCAAACTCTTGCACATTATAAAACCTTTTTAACCACCTATAAAAGGACTAATGGTGTAGTTTAATGGCTTTCTACCTTCGCCAAGCCTTTTAGGTGAATTACATTTACTGATTCCATATAATAAAAGGGAGTTTGGTTTCTAAGCTATTAAAAATGTAGCTCTACAGCCATAAGCAGAGTAAGAGCATGTCAAGGGATATCGTACAACAATTGAGCTATTGTATTGTTCTAATTACTTTTGCTTGTTTGGACGTATGTATGTGTATATATAACAGAAGATGTATGTCATTTACTGCTCTAGGCAGCGGCATCTATAAAGTAGAGGTGGCCCCCTAGCAATTACCTATATTAAAAAAAAGGTAGGAATACAATGAAAAGTAAGGCTATATTTAGAGGACGAAGGTTACTCTTTTGAGAATAGTTGATGGTCGTGACTCTAACTCCCTGATACCTCTGCTTAGGTCAAAAGCAGGCCCACAACCGGGACCATTTCTGCATAGGGTGAGATGACTATCTCGCCTCAGGCAGAATATTACAGAGTCCTTAAATGGTGGCATGCTCCATTGAGTGCCTATATTTTTTATTGTCTATACACCAATTCATCCGATACAAAGACAAGCTGGAGGGCACTCAGTGGAAGGATGTAGTGGTGCACGTAGAAAGGAACATAATCCCAGTTGTATAGCAATCAAAGAGGTCCTGGCCCTCACCAACGTCTTTATTTTGCTTTACATATCCATAGACAATAAGAATGCAGGATGCTTCTTGGCAGTTGCCGAAACGCGTCCTGTGTTCTTATTGTCTATGGATATGTAAAGCCTAATAAAGATTAAAGAATTATGTTGGTGAGTGCCGGGACCTCTATGAATCAGATGACCTGCAAATGCAACTGACAGCTGGACACAGATGTGGAATACAAAAGCAGTTAGAGCTGGAAATGCAGCAGTTATTTGGACTATTGTATAGAGGTATACAGTACACTTTGTTGGTACTGTTACCAGAATTTCCATATGCTCACCTTTCTTATTTATAATTTTTAACGGGGAGCGGGTGCTATCCAGTTTTTCGGCTTTAGATAACAGAAAAGGTAGAGTTGGCCCTGCCCTAAATGCCGCCATTTTTAGACTACAGGTTCCTCTGGTAGCTATTCCTAAGCCCGTGGGCTGTAGAACTTCCTCGCTCCTCTTCCCATCCCTGTTCTTGCTTATTTGACAGCCAGCTGTTCAAATATCACACCTGCGAGATTTGGAAACCTGGCTCAGGATGGCATATTAGCAAGAAGACATTACAGTCCTCAGCACTTCAGGGGCTTGAAAACACCTTTTTGACACTTTTCTATGTTCTGGAGGCACAGATAGATATGAAAAGTACCAGGTATCTCCTTGACCCAACAGCGACTCTGTACCCACAATCTGCCCCCCACAAACCGCTTGTACCTTCTTATAGCTGCTTTTAATCCAAGATCTGTCCTGGGGTCCGCTCGGCAGGTGATGCAGTTATTGTCCTAAAAAACAACTTTTAAACTTGCAGCCCTTTGTCAAATTGCCGTGGCCTAGAGTGTCTGTGCATTAGACTTGCACCAGCCCTCCGTCCCTCCTCCCTGCCCTGTTCACCATAAGGAATGCCCCTGGGCAGCATTTCTGCTATTCACCTGTGTTAACACTGCACATGTGTTGGATAGTTAAAGGACAACTCCCATGAAAAGCTTTTTCCCAGTAATTGAAGCACAAAACAAAGTTATATAACTCTGTAATGTGCTTCAATCACCTATCTGCCCCCCCTTCCCTGTCTTTCCTCCCTCCACACCCCACCAGGAAGTGCAAGAAACTTACACATACCTAATTACTGTTGTCACCAGTTTCTTCTCTCATCTCCTTCTTGTGACGATGAGTCATCAGCAGGAGGGCTGCTCTAGCTCCTGTTACACCAGCCTCCCCCTCCCCTGCCTTGTCAGGTGACTCAGCTTGCTCAGCTCCCATTGGCTGAGCAATTACAAGCCATCTGAGTCATGTCACTTGCTTATCTTCCTTCGGGACAGACTCCCAGCACATAGGCAGCTCCCCCCTCCCCTCATACTCTCTTCTGCTGCCAAGTGGACTCATTGAGTGAATGAGTCATGTCACTAGGGAAGATAAACAAGTGACATGGACTAAGATGGCTTGCAGTTGCTCAGCCAATGGGAGCTGAGCAAGCTGAGTCACCTGACAAGGCAGGGGAGGGGGAGGCTGGTGTAACAGGAGCTATAGCAGCCCTCCTGCTGATGACTCATCGTCACAAGAAGGAGCTGAGAGAAGAAACTGGTGAGGACAGTAATTAGGTCTGTATGAGTGCACTTCCTGGTGTGGGGTGGAGGGGGGAAAAGATAGGTGATTGAAGCACATTACAGAGTTATATAACTTTGTAATGTGCTTCAATTACTGGGAAAAGGTTTTTCATGGGAGTTGTCCTTTAAGACACCTGTGCAGTTTTTAGACAAGTGATGAATAGAAAAAAATCCTGCCCAGGGGCATTCCTAATGGTGAAGAGGGTGGGGAGGAGGGACGGAGAGGCGGTGTAAGCCTGGGCACAGACACTCTAGGCCACACCAATTTGACACAGGGCTGCAAGTTTAAAAGTATGTTTTTAGGACCATAACCAGGGCTGTATTAACAGCTGCTGCTGCCCTAGGCACTAAACCTGAAGACGCCCCATCTTCACGCACCTATTGGCGATACCAGACCTGACCAATACCACCATACCTCCCACCCCCCTGGAAAAGACACCAGATTTAATGGCAAGTCTGAACAGGAGGAGGGAAACTAAAAAAATAAAACAAAAAAAAGTTTTTTCTGTCCCCCTGCTCCCTGGTGCTGCCCCCCTGCAAGGTGCTGCCCTAGGCACCGGACCACGGGTGCCTAATGGTAAATACGGCCCTGACCATAACTGCATCACCTGCTGAACGGACCCCAGGGCAGATCTTGGATTAAAAGCAGCTATCTGAAGGTACAAGCGGTCAGGAGGGGGCAGATTGTGGGTACAGAGTCGCCTTTTTCTTTAAGTGAATGTACCATCAGGTACCATTGCTGCTTTTTTTTTTTTATATCAGTTCATCGTCGCCGGCGGCTTTGTCCTTTTTTTTGTGCTGCCGCCTGGTTCCCGAGCTCAGCACTGGTCTTTTTTTAAGCCCTCCGCCCCCCAGTGTTGCCTGCCCCCAGTGCTCTGGGGCGGGCTGGTGCTCGGAAAAAGAGCAGTGCCAAGCACGGGAACCAGCCGGTGGTTCAAAAAAAGGACCGCGCCACCAGGATCCCCACGCCAGCGCCGATCCATTTAAGGTAAAAAAAACAAAAAAAAAACAGCAATGTCCCTCATGATACGTTCGCTTTAAGTAATAAAAATAAAACCGCATGTAAAAATAAATCTACACTAACTTACAATCTAAACTAATTTTACGCTATTTCTTTTATTATTATTGAGAGACCATATAAGCTGTATTCATCACAGTGTTGCAGACAAAGTTTATTCTACCACTGATAACTTAGAAGTTGATGTGTAGCTAAGAATATCTCCCTATGATGTAGACTTGTGTGTTTTTATAAGCTGCTACCTTGAAAAATGCCATGCATACTTTCTTAAAGGCATTGTTATCTGTACCAGCTTCCATTTGTCTGTCTCAGGAGGGCTCAGGCATTTTTCTAAACCCTCAAAGCCTTCTCCAGCTCACTAAATTTTAACCGGGGATAATTATTATCCTCAGATGTCGGATGACATTATCCTGTTACTGAAATGCTTTTCCCAGTTCCATGGGAAAAGATAGCCCTTGAAATTTTATGGGTTGCACTTCTTTTTGCACTTGACACCGGGCATAGATGGTTTGACAGTCTATAGCTATAGAAAGCTTTTAAAACATTTATAAAATGACATACCTGGGAAACTTTTATTGTCAGCCATATAATATTAAAGTGGATGTGTCAGCCACAGATCGACAGTAAACTGAAGTGTCTGCTAAGACTAGATCTACGGGGTGGGGGATCAGAACAGATAAGCTTTTTTTTCTCTTTCTTTATTTCTATTCCTGCCTTAGCATTATACTTAAAGCAACTCTGTACCCACAAGCTGAACCCCCAAACCCTTTCGGATAGCTGCTTTTAATCAAAGATCTTTCCTGGGGTCCGTATGGCAGGTGATGCAGTGATTGTCCTAAAAAACAACTTTTTAAACTTGCAGCCCTGTGTCACATTGGCGTGGCTTAGAGCAGTGCTTCTCAACTCCAGTCCTCATGGCCACCAACAGGTCATGTTTTGAGGATTTCCTTAGTATTTCACAGGTGATATAATTATCCTCAGTTCATCAGGTACTATCACAGGTGTTCTCTGTATGGGATATCCACAAAACATGACCTGTTGGTGGGCCACAAGGACTGGAGTTGAGAAGCACTGGCCTAGAGTACCCAAGCTATAGGATTGCACTGCCTCACCGTCCCTCCTCCCCGCCCTCTTCATCAATATCAATGCCCCTAGAACAATGTCTGCTATTCATCAACTGTGAACACTGCACATGGGTTGGATCGTTAAGGCACCTGTGCAGTGTTCAGACAAGTGAAGAATAGGAAAAATCCTACCCAGCGGCGTTCATAATGGTGGGGAGGAGGGACGGAGAGGCGGTGCAGGCCTAGACACTCTAGGCCACGCCAGTTTGACACAGGGCTGCAAGTTTAAAAGTTGTTTTTAGGACAATAACTGCATCCCCTGCCGAACGGACCCCAGAAGAGATCTTGAATTAAAAGCAGCTATCCGAAGGTACAAGCGGTTTGGGGGGGGGGTGTAAGATTGTGGGTACAGAGTCTCTTTAACATTATACTTTCTTTTTTTTTTTGTCTCTTTAAAAGTTTAATCCATAGTACTTTATTATACAATTTTGAGTTAATAGAGGGAGCCCTTTAAACAGGTTCCCTGTTTCTTGGCCAGGTGGACAGTGGCGCTACAAAGAGCATCTCTTGCTCTGGAGTACCTGTCCTCCACTGTGTGATTCTTAATTTCACATGTGGTCGCACTTTTTTAGCAATGGGTGTAAACAAATAGATATTTCTTTAGGCTGCCTTGAAAACATGGATACAGCCTATGGCTATGTGTTCACTTCGGAAACATATCTGGAAAAGGTGGCTGTGTTGTTAAATAGACGACCGCTTTTAAAGCGAGTCTGTACCCACAATCTGTCCCCCACAAAACCGCTTGTACCGTCAGATAGCTGCTTTTAACCCAAGATCTGTCCTGGGGTGCATTCGGCAGGTGATGCAGTTATTGTTCTGAAAAACAACTAAATTTGCAGCCCTGTGTCAAACTGCCGTGGCCTAGAGTGTCTGTGCCTTATGCTGGCACAACCTCTCTGTCCCTCTTCCCCGCCTTCTTCATTATTAGGAATGTTCCATGCAGGTTTTCTCCTATTCCTCACTTGTCTGAACACTGCTCAGGTGCCTTAACGATCCAACTCATGTGCAGTGTTCACACAGGTGATGTATAGTAGAAAATCTGCCTGGAGCATTCCTAATGATGAAGAGGGTGGGAAGGAGGGACAGAGAGGTTGTGCCAGCCTAATGCACAGACACTTTAGGCCTTGCCAGTTTGATACGGGACTGCAAGTTTAAAAGTTGTTTTTCAGGACAATAACTGCATCACCTGCTGAAAGGACCCCAGGACAGATCTTGGTTTAAAAGCAGCTATCCGAAGGTACAAGTGGTTTGGGGGGGGGGGGGTCAGATTGTGGGTACAGAGTCACTTTAATGATGGTGATCATTAATAATGGCCATTTATTAGACGTCCGCCTTCCCCGACATTTTACCAATGTGGGAACATAGCCATAGGCTGCTAACCAAAGTTGTGTGTGTGAAGTCATCCTTAGTATGTTCACTGGTTGGTAATTGGTAAAAAGCCACTGCTTGCTGGACTGCAACTTACTGATGCTCCCGCTGCTGCCATGGTCACTAGTCAAGTACAACGCATTTCTGAGGCCTAGTAAATCTAAGCCTGGTCAGGAATCTTGAAATTCTTGGATGGGATTACATATTATGTAAAACTAAAATTTGATCAACTGGAAAAAAACACAAGGATCACCATTAATAATATAATAAAAATTATTCTTATAGATTGTAAGCCCTCACGGGCAGGGTCCTCTTTCCCCATGTACCAGTTTGCCATTCACCTTCATGTAATGTGTTTTTGATCTTGTAGTGTTTGTTAACCCCTATAGCTTGTATAGCGCTCTGGAAACAAGGGCGCTCTACAAATAAATAATAATAATAATTGAAGAGAAAAAAAAAATGCTGTACATATACAGTACTTGGTTTGCCCCAGTTAGTGAACCAATGCATATTTTATCCCACATGCTAAATGCCAGGGGGAAAAAAGGTAATACAAAGCCAGTATGGCTATTTTGGTTTATACAAAGTAACAATAGAAAGTGATGAAAAAAATCCTATAAACCCTAAATTAGTACCAAAGAAAATACAGTTTGTCCCACAAAAAACGAACCCTCATATAGTCATCTTATTTGTAAAAATAAAAAAAAAAGTTATAGCTTTTAAGATTTTTTTTGAAAAGTGATTTACAGAATAAAAGTAGATGTATAATGGTGGATCCAGTATATTAGTTGCCAGTTTACCAGTGAGCTAAATCTTTAGAGAACCTTAAGGGCGTTTGCTATAGATCGACATACACAAGTGGGTGCTTTATTGGACCGAGACACTATGCCTTGGGGGACTTAAGGGTGTGTATCATACATGTATACTTCCAACAGAAATCTGACCTGGAGAACTTAAGAGGCTTATAGTATACATTTACAATATAGGATAATGGTAGAGAACCCCCTTGACCTGAAGTACATAAGGGTTAATACTAAACACATTCTTTACAAAGTGTAAGTTAAGAAGATATGACTAAAGAACACCTGAAGTGGAGATATGAGGAGCCTGCATTGCACATTTTATAGGTGGTACTTGACAAGAAGAAGAGAACGCCTGGACTAGAGATTTGTATAAGTTGGTATGATAGGGTTTCTGCTTGAGTACAACTCTAAGCTGGCATAGTGAGTCATATAGGCTGTGCAGGGCTTTCTGGGAAAACATATGCAATTTAGCTTTCGGCTAGAATAAAAAGACCTGGCTCTCTTGTGCCACCTATTTAATGTTAGGTTCCTTGACAGTGCCCAATCCTTGAAATAAGCCAAAGGCAAGAGGATCCATCTGTACATAAGGGTCTGACTGGTTGACAAGCCTTTGATTTCAGTCTGAGGAATTAAGGTGTTTCCTGGGGAGAGTGCCAAGCTGGTATAGGTAGGCTGAGGGGCCTATTCCACGGGAACGATAATCGCCCGAATTGGCTAGATTCGGCTGATTATCGCTCGGTGGAATAGAGAAAACGATCAGCCGATGATCGTGTCATCGGCTGATCAATTATTTAGGGCCAAACCTAAAATCATCGGTCCCCCACCGCGCATCGGTAACGATGTTCCTGCAGCCCTCGCTTAACGATCATTGGGGGCGTGGAATAGGCCCAGTAAACAAGCGCCGATCTAGCAGATCGGCGCTTGTTTACATAATTGATCGGGCCCTGCTTGGCCTGTGGAATAGGACCTTTTAGGGTACTATTACACATGCCGACTATGCCCCGATCACTTTAGTAAATGAGCACTGATCTGCTAGATAGGCGCTTGTTTACTATACCTATTAAACGGCTTGATAACATTGTTAGCGATGTCCATGCAGCCCTTGCCCAAACACTTTACACCTTACCTCTCCCCGCTCCCGGTCTTCTCTCCTGTGCTTTGCAGCTTCCTGGTTCGGGTGGCAACAGCATCTGAGCGGCGCTGCAGCCGCTGGGACCGGGAAGCTGCGGAGCACAGGAGAGAACACCGGGAGCGGGGAGTGGTAAGGTGTAAAGTGTTTGGGGAATCGTCAGCTCCGCATCACTATTACACATAGCCCGACGATTTTAAATCCAAACCTCAATCAACGATCAGCCGATGATCACTGTCATCGGCTGATCATTGTCTCTATTACATGGAGCGTTAATCGTCTGAATCGGCCCCATTCGGCTGATTATCCCTCTGTGTAATAGGGCCCTTACAGACCAAGCAATGCTTTCTGGAAAAAACAGTATGCACATTAGCTCTCCTCCAGAAGGAAGCTGGACTTACATATAAGTTGGTGGAAAGCTTCACGCCCAGAATCCTTCTTGGATTCGTTTTCCTGTGACATTATTAGTTTGTATTGTTTAGAATACTCTGCCCTTTTTTATAATTTTTATTACAGGTTGTAGCTTTGCCAGAACTGTCATTCATGTTGAGAGTTTTAGGACTCCGCTGCTGCTGTAGTTTACATGTGGCATATGGCTTTTTTTTTTTTTTAAATAGCTGCAATACTAACTTGTTCGACCACACACGCACAGTATAGTCTCCAGCCACTTAAGCATGTAAACAGTCTGGCTTCCTTACTGAGTAAGAATATATGTATATACATATATTTTCGTATCCTTGCACGATCAGCATTTTTAAGAGAGTCCAGCATAGTTTGGTACACAACTGTATCAACAAGGTTTTGGCTTCTATAAAGCAAGTCTGGAAAAAATATCAGTATCTTTCAGCTATAAGGGGAAATGTTAGTAGGCAAGAGACCTTATAATAATCCCATTAGTATTAGGCACAGCAACATGTAAGCCATAACGTTAAAAACAAGATTATATACTGTTTAATAAAGCAGTCATTTATTGCAAATTAGTACTTTGGTTCCTGTGTTATTTTAAAAGTGGTGTGTTCTTTTTTGATGGAAATTTATATTACAGCATTCACTTGCACAGTGTGCCGATGGAGTACTCCCTGCTTTACTGCACATGCTGCAAATGCTTCTGGACCATATTACCGTACTGTATTTTCCGGCATTTAAGATGACTGGACGTAAAAGACAACCCCCAACTCTTCCAGTTAAAATATAGAGCTTGGGACATACTCGCTGTAAAGGACTACCCCTCTTCAAACGTAAACCAAATAAAAATTAATAAAAAAACATCAGACAGCAGCAAGATCTGAGAGGCAGAGAAGGAGGTACAGTAATACCGGTAGGATACAAGGGTGGGCCAGACGGGTGAGGTGAGTTTTTCTGGGCACAGCGACACTCTACTGGATCTATTTTTTTTCTATACACCAGACACCTGCAGCTTGCTCTGCCCTTCATACGGTCACTGCATACGGTGGAGATGCAGATGTTTTTTATTTTCCCCCACCGTATGTGCCGACCACAGATTCTTTAGTCCGGTTCCGAAGTGTTTCAGCACCCGCCCTATAACACAACACCCGGTGTAAAAGACGACCCCTGACTTCTGAGAAGATTTTTCGGGGTTAAAAAGTAGTCTATTTTTGCTCCTGCCGTCCGCTTCTCCCCGGGTCCCGCGCGCGATCTAGCTTCACAGCGGCCTGTCAGCTGATAGGCCGCTCAGCCAATCACAGGCTGGGACCACCGCGGCCTGTGATTGGCTGAGCAGCCTATCAGCTGACAGGCCGTTGTGAAGCTAGAGCGCGCGCGGGGCCCAGGGAGAAGCGGACGGCAGGAGCAGCCCTGGAACGTGGATGGGTGATGTATATCGTTAGTCGCTGCCCGTGCACCGCTATTACTCGCAGCGGTGCGCAGTCGGCGCCCGACAAAAATAGGTTCTAACCTATATCAACGATCAGCCAATGATCGTTGTCATCGGCTGATCGTTGCATTTATTACACGGAGCGATAATCGGCCGAATTGGCCCGATTCGGCCGATTATCTTTCCTTTTAATAGTACCCTATGAATCCTTAGGAGACCAGGACCGCCCAACTTACAAACGCTGGCTGATTTACATGCAGCATGAGGTGTTCTTGTTATGCCTAATGCTAAATGCTAAAATGCTAAGATACCTCTATGGTCTGTGAGACATCCCTAGGCCTCATGCTCATTTCTGTAATATGGTGTTGTATGTAGGCGTGGATGCTGGGAATAAGACGCGGACAGCAAGTAGTGAGTCTTCGTGAGTCTCTACTAATCCATGGCTAGGATGAGAGATTCCAGCAAAATTAAAATAAATTAATTTCTGACATGAAGATTGATATTTCGAAACTGACACCCTGGCACAGCGTTGGAGAGCTGTGCCCAGCAGCCATAAGGTACTGGTTCAAAGTCACACTCTATTAGGGAGGTGGTTGGGGTCCCTTTAAGAATATAATATTCTTCGAATTTAACTAATAAACCTGTCAAATATTTCATAAAATAGCCATATTGGCAAACTGGGAATTCCAGCGGGCCTCATGCCTACTTTTCCTCACAGCACGTCTGGCCAAGTTGTATCCAAGCAGGAGAACAGAGCTTGGCTCGAGGAGGAGTACACAATCAAAGACATTCTACTTTGAAAAGCTCAAGCTCCACAGTATTCTACTTTTTCCTCTACTTTTATATCTTTTTGACAATGAGCACACTGTACACGTGGTTATCTATGTTGGCAGCTCTCAAAGGGATCATAGCTACGGCATGGAAGCAAGTCGACCTTGAGCGTCCTCTCCAATGCCATCATGCAACATGTGTTGAAAGATGTCCGCGGATGGATCTCTTGGCGAAGAAAAATAACAATATTTAGCTTTTTCCATTGCAAGAGTCATTTAGGGTCATGATGCTCCATGGCCTGGCAATGTTTTTCTGACAAGCGTAGTTTTTTGTTACATGGTTAATCACCTGTCAGAAAAGAACTCTATAGGAGAATTCATTATGATTTACTATAGCTGTCAGCACCAGCTGTATCACAAATAAATTCACAAATTCTTCTGTCGAGGGAAATCCTGAGGTGACAGTAGTGCCAAAGGGCAAGGAGGTGTTAAGCAACATTTCTCATCTTTGCTTCTGCTGTCTTACTGGAAAAATAGAGCCTGACAGTGGGAAACTGAAGTACAGATAAGGACCCATGCAAGTCACTTGAGAACTGAGAATGATGCTGACCAGAGTGGTTATCAGGAAATTAGCAGAAAGGGAACCTTGTGTTAATAACGGGCCTGAAATTATTTGTTAAATGATTAGGGATAAGAATTCTCCAGTCCGACGGAGCTCATTCATTAGAGAGTGCTGATTTACGGAGGCCGGTCTTGCTTGCCTTGGCACTTATTTAGTACAATTTGGAACGTGTAATATCATTTGAGTTATTGCTCGATGACGATTATTCCATAAAGATTTCAACAAGGAGCCCTCGTTGGTTTTGTTGCATCAAAATAACCTTTCATTAAGTCCTCTGGTGGTAGAAAATGATTGGAACCAAAATGTCATCCGTACGGTTTACTGGTGTTTGTTTTTGCTTTGTGACCTTATTAAATTTGTTTTATGGTGGTTAAGTGGCACCAGAACAAAAGAGAAAACTAATTTTCGTAAAAGAATAAAGGCGCACATCAATTGACAGTGAGACAATATTTTGCAAACAAATTTTACATTGTGTTTCAAGTGTCAAGCCGAGAACTCTTGCAGCAGTGCCGATCACCTGAGGACTGTTGAATGACAGATATAAAATGAAAGGAGTCTTTCCGATTGTCCTTTAAAGCTGAATGCTTTTTGGTCTCTTGCCTCAGAAATATAGAGGGACACCTCATATTGCTCAGTATAAAGGAGAAAAGTCTGATAGAGGGGTAAAAAAAATCATCATGGGCAGGGGGTGGGGGGAGAATAAAAAAAGACTATGCTTATTGCTCGCAGTGCTGCTCCGCATCACTGGGCTCCCGTACCCCACCGGCAGTCATTTTCTTCCCAGTTCCGGGTACGTCACAACCCTGGTTCCACATCACAGACTGGTGGGATTTATCCAATCAGTGACTGCAGCAATGTCCTGCCCTAGTCACTGACTGGCTGAGCGAGCATCCGTCAGCCGGGTCGTGATGTACAGTAGCTGGTGGGGAGGTCCGAAAACAGCCTGCAGGGTCCAGTAGCAGGATGCGGCTCTGCGTGCGCATTGGGACAGGTGACTATAACTTGTGTTGTTGATAGGGTACTCCAGTGCACCGTTTTTATGAAGATGCAGTAATATGCTTATGAGGTAATTTGGAGCTTTGGGGACAGTACACCTTGGTGCACCAGTACAGCTGCCATTAGCTCTTCTGGCAGTGCCCCTAGGATTCTACACTAGTGGCTGTAAGTAGCCAGCATTGTGTAAATTAATATCATGACTGTATGAAGGAATTCAGGGAACTCTGCATCAAAAACAGATAACCTAAACCCTCATACAGGTACTGTATATCATGAAATTAATTTTGAAATTCCTAGATTAAAAAGGTAAGGCAAAATTTATTAAGACCAGCCTATTACATGTTGGGCTTAAAGGAGTAGTCCCATCTCAACTAACATATGCAAACTGGTAGGGTGCGTCAAGTTGATTACTTTTGCTAAAAATTATATAATTTTTAAGTTATTTAGCATTGTATTGCATAAAATATGTATTTCATACAATAGAAAATCAGAATCTAATATTTGGTCCAGAAACCTTTGTTTGCAGTTACAGAGGTCAGACATTTACTGTAGTTCTTGGCCAAGTTTGTACACACTGCAACAAGGATTATGTCCCACTGCTCCATACACATCTTCTTCAGATCTTTCAGGCTTTGGGGCTGTCACTGAGTTTCAGCTCCTTCCAAAGATGGTCTATTAGGTTCAGGTTTGGAGACAAGCTAGGCCACTCCAGGACCTTGAAATACTTCTTACGGAGCCACTTCATAAGAAGTTTCGGGTAATTGTCATGTTGGAATACCCAGCCACAACCTATCTTCAATGCTTTTAGTGAGGGAAGGAGGTTGTTTGGGATGGAAAGTATGATGTTTCCACCCCCATGCTTCATGGGTGGGACTGTGTTCTTGGGGTTGGACTTATTCTTCTTCTTCCTCTAAACACAGCAAGTGGAGTTGACACCATAAAGTTCTATTTTGGTCTCATCTGACCACATGACCTTCTCCCACGCCTCCTCTGCATCATCTGGATGGTCTATAGCGAACTTCACAAGGGTCTGGCCATGTGCTGTTGAGAGAAGGGGGACATTGCGTGCAGTGCAGGATTTTAATTCATGAAGGTGGAGTGTATTACCAACAGCAATCTTTCGGACTCTGGTCCATGCTCTCTTTAGGCCATTGACCAGGTTCTCTCTTGTAGTTCTGGGCTGGTTCCTGACCTGTTTCAGAATCATACTTACCCCTATGAGGAGAGATCTTGTAAGGAGCACCAGGCTGAGGAAGATTGACAGTCATCTTGTGTTTCTTCCATTTTCTAATAATTGCACGAGCAGTTGTTGCCTCCTTACCAAGCTGCTTGCCTTTGTCCTATAGCCCATCCCAGCCTTGAGCAGGTCTACTTTAGCAGCATCCTTTAATTCCAGCATACTAGTATTTTAGATTGTGTTCTTAACCCAAGTCTCTGCTGATCAATCTTAAATTGTATAGTGCTCTGCTGTAATTCTAGCTTATGAGAAAGACCTCCTTTTGTGCTCCCCAATTGTTTGCATCTCACACAACCACCTTACAAGACTTTGCCCAAGCTTCCCCCATACTCCTGAACTCTCTACCCCGACACGTACGGCTCTCATCCACCATCAAGACCTTCACAAGTAACCTGAAAATCCATCTCTTCAAACTAAGCTATAACCTACAATAATTCTGCTTCACACTTTGACTGGCTGCACCTTACCTTCTGTCTCTCTCCCCTTGCCTCATAGAGTGTAAGCCCTCGTGAGTAGGGTCCTATCTCTTCATGTACCAGTCTGCCATTTGTCTTACTCATGTAATGTGTTTTTAATCTTGTAATGTTCCTGTTTGTCACCCCGTATCGCTTGTATAACGCTCTGGAATCAAGGGTGCTTTATACATAAATAATACTAATTATGAGAAGAGATAAGGCCTGTACGATATGCACATTGGATAACCTAAAGCTTTGCAGGGATAGATGGGTACCCAGAATAGTACTAAATCAGCCAAGATAAGATGCAGTGTTATGAATGTCCTCAAAAGAGTCTATGAGCTGTGACTGACAAACTTCACAAATTAGCTGTGAAGATCCATTGACAAGTCATCATGTTTACTTAAAGGTAAAAGATTTTCTTTTCTATGTATAGGATGTCATTAAAGAAAGTGTTGACAGCCTAAAATTCCCATAGCATTGCCCTAGCTTCATGACACTAAAAACAATTCGAAGGTCCAAACTCGTTTTGTCAGTTTGGTAGAGCACATTAAATGGCACTTCCATGTTTTACTATATTTTAATATACCAAAATTATCTGAGGGTCCTTGCAGATTTTGTAAGTGAATTTGCTTCTGCTCTGAACAGTTCCTGACACGGACAGAGGTGTCAGCAGAGAGCACCGTGCCAGACTGAAAAGGACATACAGCAACTGATAAGTACTGGAAGACTTAAAGGGAACCAATCACCTCAAAAATGCATATATAGCTTTTTAAATGTGCTGTTAGAGCACACAGCACACTTTCCATACATATTTCTATATACTCCCTGCCTCCCCCGTGTAATCCAGAAAGTAACTTTATAAAACTGCGCCCGGTATGCAAATTACATAAGGTAGTCACCTGGGCAGTGTTCGGCTAGATGGTAGTCACAGTCAGTCCGGGTCCCCTGGGCGTCCTCCGGCGGTAATCACGCCCCTCTGGGCGTGATTCAAATCACCCAGTAGCTCTGACATCACTCGGGAGCACGACGTCGGCGCGCCTACGTCTTACGCTGCCGCGCATGCGCAGTACAGCCGCTCCCATTCTGGCTGTACTGCGCCTGTGCAGAATAGCCTCAAACTCCGTCTCACACTGAGTTTGAAGCTATTCTGCACAGGCGCAGTACAGCCTGAATGGAAGCTGCTGTACTGCGCATGCGTGGCGGCGTAAAAACGTAGGTGCGCAGACGTCATGCACGGCGCGCTCTCGAGTGACGTCGGAGCTACTGGGTGATTTGAATCACGCCCAGAGGGGCGTGATTACCGCCGGAGGATGCCCAGGGGACCCGGACTGACTGTCACTACCATCTAGCCGAACACCGCCCAGGTGGCTACCTGATGTAATTTGCATACCGGGCGCCAGTTTTATAAAGTTACTTTATGGATTACACAGGGGAGGCAGGGAGTATATAAAAACATGTATGGAAAGTGTGCTGTATGCTTTAACAGCACATTTAAAAAGCTATATATGCATTTTTGAGGTGATTGGTTCCCTTTAAGATTTCTAAATAGAAGTAAATTACAAATCTCTAGCACTTTATGGCACCAGTTGATGTGAAAGAAATTTTTTTTTTCCTGAACTACCCCTTTAAAGTGTACCTGTCAATATAACTTTCAAAATCTAAATCAACAGTAGATGTGATATAAAGCAAGTTTGCAATTTACATTCATTATTTTTTTTTTAGTCATCATGAAAAAACACGGCACTTCCTGTTTTCTGACTCTTTTTTTTTCCTCAGAAAACAGGAAGTCCTGTGTATCCCAGGCCATCTGAGCACTCACAGACAGAAGGCAGTCATGTGATTGATGGACCGTAACTCTCTGTACTGGCCAGAATTCCTGGGTTTAGACTGTTTTTGTCAACAAGCACAAGTCAGAAGATCTGCCTTCAGGAGACTGGACCTGGATTTCTGGTAAGTTCAGCTTTGTTCTTCAGCATGATAGCAAAAAAAATAATGAATGTAGAAGGCAAACTTTCTTTGTATCACATCTAAAATGACCCAGCGGACTGCGACGATTTTCATTTTTGCGCTTTAGTTTTTTCCTCCTTCCCTTCTAAGAGCTC
Organism: Dendropsophus ebraccatus; assembly: GCF_027789765.1. Lineage (NCBI taxonomy): Eukaryota > Metazoa > Chordata > Amphibia > Anura > Hylidae > Dendropsophus > Dendropsophus ebraccatus. Next base: position 49,829,022 of record NC_091468.1, read on the forward strand.
TAGCACTTTCATTTTTCTATCTACGGGGCCATGTAAACGCTTGTTTTTTTCAGGTGTACTTTTTAATGGCGCCTTTCATTCTACCATAATACGTATGATGGGACCCCAAAAATATTATTTATGAAAATATAAATTGGTGAAATTGTTAAAAAAGAATGCAATATGATACCTTTTGGGGGGTTCCTGTATCTACAGGGACACAATCCAAGATGTGAAGGCAAGAACTTAGCTTAACCGGACTGCTGCTTGATGACGCTGAGAAGTAGCGTCATGTGTGGTTGCCGAGGATACGGACGGCACCAATCAGGACGGTGGTCGGGTGCAGTCGCACTGTTTTTATTTGCAAATGAATCTTGATCGGCATTGAGAGGCAGCGTCATACACGGTTACCATGAAGATGGACTGTTCCAATCAGTGTAGAGGTCGGGCGCAGCCGCGCTGTGTTTGTCTACAAACGGACCTGGGAGTGCAGCACGGATCTTTGCTGGATGTGATCCGCAGGTGGGACCATAGATCGCCGTTTGGTAGGAGGTACAGATATGAATTATATATAATCCCAGGCGGGAAATTAGACATCAATGGACTGATATAACAGTAAAATGGATAAAGTATGCTGATTATGTTAACTCCGCCCCATAACATCTATGATTGGTTGTGATTTTATTGATTGTGTATGTGTATTGGATATTCATTGTATATAAGGGTGTATTGCTCGGCATTATGGTAGACTTGAGAAAGGCTCAGGATTGTTAAGAGCCGAAACGTCTTTTTATATGCATATGGCAAAATAAAGTAACTTTTTTCACCGCACGGATGCTGTCTCCAAACCCCATTTTTTGTTGAATTGTGAATCAGGTGGTGGCCGACCTGAGTGGGGACTGTGCATCCAACGTGGAGGTTCCGCTGTTCCTACCGGTGGAGAATACGTTATGCACTATACAGTCAAAGCGACATGATACCGTTATTCTTTAGGTCAGTCCGAACACAACTACAGTATATGTATGTTTACACAGATTTTCTTATGTTATATATATTTTTTTTATGAAATCCCTTTTGCAATTAATTATTGATAAAATGGTCCTATTGTGACTGTTATAACGGTTTTAGTTTGGTGTGTCATTTTTTGCGCCATGATCTCTATTTTTTATTAATACCATATTTGTGTAGCCCGGACGTTTCTATCTTTTTTTATTCATCTTTTTTTTTATATATAATGTAACAAAATCCTGTCCGTTTGCCATTCGCGATAATGATTTATATTTTAATAGTTTCGACAATTACGCACGCCACAGTATATAATATGTTCATTTATTTATTTTTATATGCTTTATTTATAAAATGGGGAAGGGCTGTACGTCCAGGGTCGTCTAGGGGTTAAAGTGATGTTGTCACCCCCTTTCCATATAAGGAGTTCTTAGCACCATTCTTAAGGTTATATTGTGAGCATTCTATATTTTACTTTATAAAGGATTTCTTTGTGGTCTCTCCCCTCAAAAATGAATGTTATTGTTGGTGGACAGTGCTGTAGGGGCAGGGCTTAATGGCAGTGGAACCCCATATCTCCACCCACATCGGCGCCATAGGCCCTCTCCCCTCTGTGGTATCATAACTGTCTAGACCCTCCGCCTCCACAGCCATTAGAATAAACCGACCTAGTGGCCTAGGGTCTACCCCTTCTAATCCGGCTTTCACAGAGGGGTGCTATTCCTCTAGGTCAGCCCATTCTGATGACACTGCAGAGGGAGCGGGGTGTAGACACCTATGACATCACAGAGGGGGTGGTGGCCTATGCACCGATGTGGGCGGAGATATGGGGTTCCGCAGTCATTAAGCCCTGCCCCTACCCTACGACACTGTCTAGCAACAATAACATGCATTTAGGGGGAGAGACCACAATGAAATCCTTTAAACTGTAAGATATGAACTGTCCACAATATAATCTTAAGAATGGTGCTAAGAATTCCTTTTATGAAAAGGGGGTGACAATATCACTTTAAATATTTAAATTTTATCTGTATACAAATATTGTGGTGAACATGCTGCAAATTATTTTTTTGTTTCTTTTGAAAGAGACAGAAATCTGTAATGAGGAGTCATATACTTTGTGGTTACTCTTGATAATCCTTATAAAAAAATTTCCCAAAACCCAAAGAATAATGCATGTTTCTTTCTTTATCTGGAATTGTCATCAACATTTATTTCTCAGGATTCTTTAGCTTCATCTTGGCGTTCCCAGTATAAAGTAACACCGCAAAAGTCACCACATTTATCCACCTCAGCAGCCCTGACCCAGATCTATTGATTACCATTCCTTAGTGGTGTGTGTGCGGATACCGCTCAGTCTTATCAATGAGTTTTCAAAGTAACTAAGAATTAGTTAAGTGTTCACACCACTTGTGAAACCCCACTAAGGGCCCTATTACACGGGACAATTATCATGTGAAAAATCGTTATATCGGAACTAATGACTATCTCTGTGTTATGATAAACGATTTCCGGTCATTTCCAAAAGTGCTTGTTTGAGATCGTTTAACGTTAACTGGCGAAAACGAAAAATTGCTTTGTCTAATATAGTACCTTAACCTGTGTAACAGGAGTGGCACAGAATCACTTCAAGCTGTGGCATACTTTGTGGTGGTATTGGAAACAATCTGCCGAGCAAAGTAATGCTTACTTTTTACAAATAACAGAAAATTGGACATCCGCTCCCCACCATTTGAGAATGAAGTGTTTACTGAAGGATTCTAATTTGTTTTGAATGCACAAAGTACTGTATACCACACCAGACTGGCTTCCGGTCTTTGCCACGTGGATGCCAAAGGAGTTGTCTCCAGCTCCCAAGTTCACAAATCTCCAAGTTTTATTTCTTTATATTAAAAATGCTTTTTGAAGTGGAAGTAATCTTAGGTTGGGTTCACACATTCCGCTGCGCTGCAAGTTTGCCTGTGAAATCCCCTGTGATTCCCGGTTATATCACTTTGTATGGGTTTACATACTCGCAGCAGAACTTTCATTCTGTTGTCAGTATGTAAAGCCCCTTGACCCGCCGCTGCCTGGTGAATACTTTGCCTATCTTTGCTCTGTCCTGCTTCAGTAGCTTCTGGTTTCTGAGCCAGTGGCTGTGGTGGGACGTCAGGGAGTCGCAACTGAACTCGCATAATGTCATAATGCCCAGCAGCTTTATGAAGCTATCTCAGGAGCTGAGCTCGCTTTAGAAAGGTTAAAGACTGTAGCCGGGTTCTCACAGTCATTGATGGACAGCAGCGATTGCACTGCCACCCGCCATACTTACCTACGTGCAGTCTGATTGCCATCTTCTCATAGAGTCTGCGTCAGGTAGTTTCTAGGAGCAGAGTACCGATATTACTGATCAATGCTATACAATGTCTTGGCATTGAACTGTATAAGAAATCTAATAATTGCTTGTAATAGTCCCCTAGAGGGCCTTAAAAAGTGTAATAAAAATAAAAAAAAAAATGTATAACTCCCTCCTAATAAGAATCCAAATCACAAAAGTAAGCATTTGGTGTCGTATGCGTAAATACCGAAATTGCAGGGTTTTTTTTTTTTGTCACCTCATATGTCTTAAAAACATTATCAAAAAGTTCCATCTACACCAAAGAGCCATTCAAAACTACAGGTAATTGCACAAATAAAGGGCCCCTAAACAGCTTCATTGATTAAGAAAAAAAGATCATAGGGGTTAGAGACAATTTTAAGCATTTTTATGTTGCCAAAAGACAGCAGTTTTAGAGTTTAAAAATATTAGAAAAGCTATTTAAAATATTACTTTTTACAACCTTTAAAGATACTTTTTTCACATATTCACTATTATGTGAAATGCTTAATTTGTAGGAAAATAATTTATGTTTTTATCACGGGGATTCCCTCAATATCTCCCACTGAAAAAGGAATAACTCTTGCTGTGTTATGGGAAAACTTTAAAAGGCTATTCCAGGAAGTCAATGTTATAATTTTTTTTTATAGACTTGAGGAGGTGGTAAACATATAAAAAAAAGTTATATAGCTATATTTACTCTCCCTGCTCCCCTGCCATGGCTGCTGTCACAGAACTCTGTCCTGATGTGTGGTTAAGGGGAACAGAGGTAGCTAAGCATGTTTTTTTTTATTTTATGTTCAACACCTCCTTGAAAGGGGCTTTCTGGCCAAATGGAAAACTTAGTTGCCTCCATATATGCTATATGTTACAATCAATGACCACATACTTACCTCCCTTGCTCCCCCACTGCTCTCACTGTGTGGTGTTATGGTCCTGAGGAACAGAGGAAGCAAAGCATGTTTTTTTTATTTTATGTTCACCACCACCTTGAAAGGGGCTTTCTGGGCAAATGGAAAACATACTTACCTCCCTTGCTCCCTCACTGCTCTCACTGTGTGGTGTTATGGTCCTGGCTGTGCTCCTGTTCTGGCAGCTTCAGATGATATCCCGCATCCCCACTTAGCATAGCTGGTCATATCAGAAGGTAAAATGGGAGCAAAACCTGGACCAGAAGATCCCAAAGTGGGAGAAGTGAGGAAGGTAAGTATGCAGTCATTTTTTGTTGTAATTAGAGATCAGCGAAGATTTTGCTTACTTTGTTTTGCTTTGTACAATGCAAAACTGATTGGTGTTCAGATACAGTAGGCTGGCAGCTCTGGCAGGTAGCCATGTAACTTTATTGGCATACTGAGTGCTTAGTACTTAGCTTTAAGTTCCCAGCTCTCAGGATGCCAGTCAGACAGTGGCTGGGAGAAAGATGGAGGCAGCATGACTATGAATCTGTAACTCCACCCCTATGCCTTTTACTACTCATCAGGAAAGGGCATTAAAGAGCTATTTTTCAAATACTTCCCGATTGCTAAACACAACTTCGGAGAGTTGTGTCTGTCCGCTACAAGGTACTAAAGGGGGAAGAGGGCTTACACACCATGACCTATGCCCTTTAAGGATTGCAATTATATAGTAAACAAAATAATGATAACATGTTTCCCGTCCACACTGGGCACTTCACTGGATTTTTCATTGGAGCTGTGCTGTAATACCAGACCCAGCCCATGGGTGAGAGAGACGCTGTTTCAAGATAAAAAAAAAAAGACTCTTATTTGCTAATTTTATTTAAACCCTTTAAGTTGGCATGGAAGGATTCTTCCCACAACCTCTTATATAAGAATGCTAATTATAGGCTTAAGATTTACATAATTGCTAAAAGTGTTGTGCCATGATGACAGATATCTAAGCAGTAAGCACCATTGTACATGTCATTGTACCAGAAACTTTCTCAATCAATTTGTCCTCTATGTCGAATCCAAATTGCAATCATTGTTCTTGCTGATGATTACATCTTGTTAGGTTGATTGCTCGAGAAAATGAGCGGCAATGGTGGAAGCGGAATGATGTGCCAACAGTCTTGAGTTCTTGTGTGAAAACATTGCTTATAGGATAGATCTATTTTATCCTGAGCTACAAGAAATGTAAACCCGATTCAGCAATGTAATTGCATACACAATTTAAAGTTATAAAGTTTCCCTCGTAGACTTGTATGGTATAGTTTGTAAATTTCACATAACTAATGTAAATGTTTGTTCACATTGTGAACTCCTAAATATGTTTCCATGCAGAAAAAGAGATGTAAAGTGGAGGAGTCATCGGTTTTTCCCCATATAATGAAAACAAAAATAATTATGATCCCACCACCCCCAGCCCCCTGGATTTTTTCAGAAGTACCCCTTTAATTTCTGCCTCTCTCTCAAACACACACAGTCTGCTGGAGCCATAGCACACTGCTATACAGTCTTACTTCCCACTTATTTTGGTTCCTTGGAGTAGTCTGGAATGAGACACTTTCCCAGGTACTGGAACACTTGTAAAAGTCATTCTGCTTTCCAAGACTCCATAAATAAATTTCTGATTTCTTAGTTTCTGTGAATCCTCCTGAAGATTTGCTTAAAGTAGTTTGGTGTTTAGCATTTATTCACTAAATAACACACATTACAAAGTTATACAAGTTTGTATTGTATTATTTAAGGGAATGCCCCCCTTCCTCATGTTTCCCCCCCATCTACGCTAGACCCTGAAGTGTGGTGCATTATACTTACGTATTCGCTGCTGACCCTGGCCGTCATCTTGGAACAATGACGTCATCTTTAGGAGGCCGGCCCGACGGCTCCAGCCTTCCCTTATGCCGGCCCCCCTCCAGCTCTTCATCAGCTGCTCAGCCGAGTCTAGCGTGGGTGGGGGGAAACATGGGGAAGGAGGGAATTCACTTAAATAACACTTGTATAACTTTGTATTGTGTGTTATTTAGTAAATAAATGTTTAACACCGCACTACCCCTTTAAAGGAGAACTCCTGACAAAGGTAGAAAAAACAGGGAAGGCCAGGGGTGTTGGGTACATAACAATCAAGTCCTACTTACCCATCCTGATGACCCCACAACTGCAGCACCACTGCTCACTGTCAACCTCTGGACTCCTGTATCTCCCTGGTTCCTGTTTCAAGACCTGGCAGGAACTACATGCTCAACCAATCAGTGATTGGAAAGGTTTTCTGCCTCAGTCACTGATTGGCTGAGCAGGCATTGAACGGTGGCACTGTGCTGCATGGACACTGGGATTTTGAGGGATCCCTTGATTATTATGTTTCCACAACCCCCTGCCCTCCCTGTCTTTTTACATTTAGCACGTAGCACCTGCTAGATAAAACAGGAACCTGGAAGATACAGGAGTCTAGAGGGTAACAGTGACATCGGGACGGTTAAGTTTCTACTGATTATCCATCAGGCTCAATGTGGGTTATTTTATGTTTTGTGTGGCAAAGTTGCAGTTCACCCAAAATTATGTAAGATTTTAGAGTGTTGTTCAATAGTCTTGCTTTAAAGAGATCAATGAATCAAGCACCATACAAATTTATTAAAGGAGAAGTCCGCCAAAAGTTTTTATTTAAGTATTGTATTGCCCCCCAAAAGTTATACAAACCCCCAATATACACTTATTACAGGAAATGCACATAAAGTGCTGTTTTCCCTGCACTTACTACTGCATCAAGGCTTCACTTCCTGGATAACATGTGATGTCACTTCCTAGATAACATGGTGATGTCACGACCTGGCTGTGGCTGCTGGAGAGGATGATGGCAGGGGGATGCTCAGTGTCCCTCCAGTGCCCTGTGTCCCTCAGTGTCCCCCTGCCATCATCCTCTCCAGCCACAGACCGCACAGCTCTGGGAGTCGGGTCGTGACATCACCATGTTATCCAGGAAGTGACATCACCATGTTATCCAGGAAGTGACATCACCATGTTATCCAGGAAGTGACATCACCATGTTATCCAGGAAGTGACATCACCATGTTATCCAGGAAGTGACATCACCATGTTATCCAGGAAGTGAAGCCTTGATGCAGTAGTAAGTGCAGGAAAAAAACACTTTATGTGCATTTCCCATAATAAATATATATTGGTGATTTGTATAACCTTACGTTAGACTTAGATTTCCGATGATCTTTAGTTTATATTTTTACTATTACTTGTGTTTTACTTTAATGTATTTCCTAATGCTCAGCCAGGGATTATCTGGCCTTCTCCCTATATTTAACAGTGACACCACACGTGCGGATACCACATAGCTGGTTTATGGTTTTCTCATTGCCCTTTAATTTTATGGGTTTAATTGAAAAGTTGGAGCCGGCTCGTGAATGACGGCTAAACAAGTGATTTGCCGCTTCCAGCGGTGGGTCAAGTAATCATGTAATTTGATGTGCTCCTTTTCAGATGGGAGCTTGGTAGGATTCTAGATGGTGGCTTCCTCTTTGTGTGCCATACATATGCCTTACAACATCCTAAGGATTTCATCCTTTGTCTTGCAGTGTGGGAACTTTGCTGTTCTGGTGGATCTTCATGTTTTGCCTCAAGGCACCAGTAAAGACTCCAGCTGGTTTTCTGACCATGAGAAGGAGGTACAACAAAACCATTCCTACTTCAAAAGCCTGTAGCTGCAGGGAAGAAATTGGACTGGCCTGATTTGCTCAGATCTTATTTTCATTGTTATGTTGAGACTACTGTGAATTATAACTAACCTTTAACAGCTCCTAGGGGACTATTAGACATGTGTTCTGTTTCCCTTCTTTTAATGACTTTTCTCTAGTTTACTTCTTTTTTTTTTTTTTTTTTTTCCCTTTCTCATAAATTATTTCTTTTTTGTCTGCATTATACTCTGTGCCTTATTAACCTGTTAACATGACGTATACAACTTAATAGATAATATTAGTTATTATTTTTTCACATATTTTTATATTATTATTATTATTACATTTTTGTCATTAACAATAATGGTTTACATTTATAGGATAAGATAATGTAATACATTTTTATATTATAATATATACATACAGTGGTGCATTGGATTACGAGCATAATTCGTCCCATGACTGTGCTTGTACTCTAAATCTACTCTCAAACCAAAGCAAATTTTCCCATAAGAAATCACTGAAATGCAGACAATTGGTTCCACACACCAAAAATAATGATTTTTTATTCTGAATAACATGTAAAACAAATGAAACAAACAATGAGGAACAGCTGAATATGTGACATTATAAGTTTCTGTACAGGATAGCAATCAGCATAATGTATAGTAAGTGCATAAACCTCAAAAAACAGCAGCAGTTTGTAGATACAGGATGGATCTGCAGATCCCCATAATGCAGTGGTGTAGTACAACAGGATAGAATAGAGAAGCAGGGCTGCTGTCAGAGGTCTCTGTGGTCACAAGACAGCAATGGAGAAGGGTGTGTGTTCAGCATGGACCAATCAGGAATTGAGAATCACAGAGCTTTGCAGGAGGACAGTGTCAGAAACTTAACCATACATCAGTGTGAATGGCTGAGTGTAAGTGCAGGCACATTATAGCAGCCGTGTGTATAGCTGAGTGTAAGTGCAGGCACATTATAGCAGCAGTGTTTATAGCTGAGTGTAAGTGCAGGCACATTAGAGCAGGAATGGAGAGGATGGGAAACACAAACGCAGGTTGGCTTTATACAATTGTTCTGCGTTAAAATACGCAATTGCGTATTTTTGAAGCGTGAAGCCACATGCGTTTTTCGCACAGGTTGTTAACAACTGATGCTTTGCTAACAACAAGCTTCACGCTTCAAAAATACGCAATTGCGTATTTTAACGCAGAACAATCGTATAAAGCCAACCTGCGTTTTGCCTGCTTATTTTTAAGACTGATTCACGCAGCTAATACGTCAAGTGGGTTTGTACCCTTAGAGAGATTTGAACTCAGGACCCCAGCCCTGCAAGGCAACACTGTAAGCCACTGGATTAAATATAAACATTTCATATAGTAATATTGGATGATTCCTGAAAACCTTCTCATGCATACTAACCTCACAAATTTATAATCAGATTTTTTTTTAAACTAAAGCTTTTAGTATGACAAAGTGCGTGGAGGGGGGATAGTAAGGTGGTGTGTTCCTTGCGCTAAAGTCAATCTTATAGACCCTCAGGTCCTATTAGCTCATTGGTGTGATATGCAGTCAGAACTGAATTTGTGTGCACTTGCGCCCATTACTTAGCTTCTAAAGTATTTATGTCTTAAACCAAAGGAATTCTGTTTTTGTGACCAGATCCTTTTGACAAAAGTCAAGAATAAAAATTTCTCTCTTTGTTACCGGTCATCTGAATTTATAAACAGTAGTGGAGGAGGGGGTAGCTTTTCTCATGACCCTGAAGTATTGACTGAATCTAACCTGCTGATAGCCCCCTAAAGCTCCTGGACTCTGAGGAGGAAGATATGTATCTTACCTTCCTCCTCGGAGCCCGTCCCACACCATTAGTTGGGGTAAACTCTGCTCCGGAGCACCCTTAGGAGCACTTCCACGTCATCCGGCCCTCCCCTCCTATTGATTATCATTATAAGGGACAACTGGATGGTGCGGAAGAGCTCCTAAGGGTGCTCCGGAGCAGACTAACAGCGCTAGATGGGCGCAGAGTAAGAGGATAAGACACATACCTTTCTTCTCCTCGTCCCCAGCGCTATAAGGGGGACTACCAGCAGTTTAGATTCGTCTAAACTCCAATTTTTCTAATTCGTCTTTAAATTTCCCCTTTTGAGGGTGCGTTCACACGTATAGGATCCGCAGCAGATTTGATGGTACAGATTTGATGCTGTGTTCAGTTATTTAGATGAAATCTGCTAAAGTGTGAACGTACCCTAGATGTTTTCCAGGACTTTTTTTTTTTTAATCGATGGCCTGTACTATATTGTGTTGTTGAAGTTTAGCTTCTATTCACTTTAATGAGAGCCGAGTTGCAGTAACACAGCAAGGCCATTACAGTGAGGCACTTTTTGCTTCTAGCTCTGTTCTCTGCGTATTCAAGTGCTGTGGCTCTGATGAACAGCTGATCAGCATGATCAGTAGCTGATCAGGTCATCGATTAAAAAAAGTCATGGAAAAACCCTTTACTTAAAATATTAATGGACTACTAAGTTCCCCATGAACAGGATGCCAAGGGGAATGGAATCCCAGTTGTCGTAAGCCAAGTCTACAGGTATAGTGCCTGTTTCCTTCTGGTCGTATCCTCAAAAACTGTCAGGGAATCAGTAAGAAAGCAGCTGGCCAGAAGCCAGATGGGAGAAACCCAGGAACCTCTTGTAAAGGTCTAAAGACTCATCTCTGTCACTTAAGTTTTCATTAAAATGCTGTTGGCAAAATAGAAAAACACACAAAAATGACCCCGAATTGCCCCAGAAAGGTAATTTACTATTGAACAACATCAAGAGGCGGGGGCGTCCTACTAACACTAAAGCTCTATTACACTCGATTGACATTTTGATAAATTGCGAGCGTACAATTTGTAAGTGACTTCAGGCACAAAAGAAAAAAAAAGTCCTGGAACACATCTTACACAGCAGTATATATAACTAGCAAATCCAATGGCTCTTACAATGTTTTCCTGCCTGGGGCACCGACAGGTGCTGTGCAAGAGAAGCTGGAAGACGGTCAAAGAAGCCAGTAGCTATCTAAAAGTTACATCAGCCATTTTCAAGATGTACATGGAGTCTTATTGTCTTGCCTACAGCTGTCTCTTGAGGCACTCTAATAATACTGTAGAGTTCATAATCTGTCAATTTGAGTAAGATTAGACAAGACGTTCTAAGCTATCGGCTAATTATGGTACCTGCTTCACACAGGTGCACAGGATTCCCGCAATTTGTCCTTTATTGGTTTTACGGGAATAAGTATTTTTTCCTAATAGTATAGAGTTCCTTCAGCGTCTTCTGAAAATCCTAATTTTGTCCCAAGCAAGACCATCATTGTTCTGAACAAGACCACCAGCAGCAGGACCCATTGCATTTTATGTGTCAACATCTGTAGATTTATGATAGTGTCGGCCCCAAGTGCCGCAATTTGTGTCTCAAAATCCCAAAGCTAAGAATATTCCAGACTGTGGAGACAAAGTATATCCTAACCTTTTATGTGATAAAAAAAACACTTATTTCTCTTTGAGAATATTTTGAGATGATCCTGTTTATTGCGAAAGGTCTGGGTAGTGTATAGAAAAAGAAAAATCTCCAAGCTTCAATTGAAAAAAAATAAAATAAAATTCCAAGTTTGAGTCCACATAAAAACTTTACAAATGGACATCGACAGCAATAAAATAACACCTACGCGTTTCGGAGACAAGCTCTTTAGTCATGGCATAACTTGGTCTAGTATTGCACTTTAGTCATGGCATAACTTGGTCTAGTATTGCACATATTTATATATCCCACAAATTACAGACACTTGGATGCATAGTATGTGGATCTATGTGGGATGTACCACTGGGAAAATAGTAGTATGTAGTTGCTATTTATTATGTACTGTACATTGAATTTTTGGAATAGTTTGGTTACGATACTGGTTTGCTGTCTTTGGAGCTAAAGGTGTAGTCCCACTCCATTGTGGGATCCAGGTGTTATGTAATTTTTTGGATATATAAATATGTGTAATACTAGACCATGTTATGCCATGACTAAATCCCCTATTACATGGGGCCATTCAGAGGGGGCTGCCCGGGTGATTGCTGGATCGTCCGGGCAGCCCATAGAAGATAGTGGCGGTCTGCTGCCGCCACTCCTGTTACACGGAGCGACGTCAGCATATTGCTGCTATCTAGATCGTTCCTTTTTCAACATGTTGAAAGACAATGAGCATCTGACAACGTGCATGCCGGCTGATTCTTGTCTTCCATTACACGAGATGAGTATCGGCCAGAATGGCTGATAATCGCTCCGTGTAATAGGGCCTTAAGGAGTGTATCTACAAAACGCGTAGGTATTTATTTTATGGCTGTCGATGTCCGTTTGTAAAGTTTTTATGTAGACTCTTGGAATATGGAAACTTGGATTTTTTTTTTCTTTTTATTGGAACTGGAGATTTTTCCTTTTTTTTCCTGCATGATTCACGGGAGTCGGCCCACTAGAGTCTCTGTGCTCCTCCCATTGTTCAAGGCGGATCTGACATCTATGCCATTATACTAAATTTTTCTTTGTCTAGGCGGCATTCGAATGAAGTAGATTGAGTGAAAATACACAAAAAGCGAAACCTCTACCATCTATTTTTTTTTTACACTGCAACTTATAGACTTTATATGACTCAGCGTGACTCTAGTACTGATAAAGGAATCTAGAAGATAGTGATTTTTTTTTAATTTCTCATCACTTCTGGTGCCATCACATGATCCAACTGTGCAGGTGTCACTTTACACTTTTCCTCCCATAGTTTATCTCACAGGAGATAGGGGTCAAGTGTGAGGGAATTTCACTGCCTTACCTTTTTGTCCTTGGGGGGATAAGCTGCTATCCTAACATGAACATTTGGCAAAGGACAAAAGAGATAACTGTCAGCCGAGTGATGGTTTGGACGACAGGTATTAAAGGTGTACAGTATGCCTACCTTTAGGTTTGTCGCTGACATAATTGGTAATATATAGACAACATGCATTAGTCATTTCCCACATAGGGTAAAAGAAAAGCTTCTGAACAACGCAGTCTATAACCTTGATTTGCCCTTGGCATGTGTATCTTTCACATAAAGTATTATGTGCAGTACGGTATACATAATACTCCTGTAAATAATAATCTCATCGATTTGCTTCTCAGGAAGTTTGTCTGTTACTTAAAGACACAATCGATACAAGAGTGAAACAGCATATTGAAACCCGAAGACAGCAAGGCCAAGTAAAACACAAGGAGTATACGCAGGCCAGTCCACTGTTTCTGAAAGGTAAGTCCTTGGCCTCCGCTCACCTTCAGGGTGGGATAGTGAATCTTCCATGTTTTGACATTTCAGAGTGATTCAGTCCTGTTCGTACTTAAAGGGGTAGTCCACCAAAAAAAAATTTCTTTCAAATCAACTGCTGCCATGAAGTGCCAGAGATTTGTAATTTACTTCTATTAAAAAATCTCAAGCCTTCCACTACTTTTCAGCTGCTGTATGCCCAACAGGAAGTTGTATTATTTCCAGTCTAGAGAGCAGGAGGGGTTGTCTATGGGCATTTGCTGCTGCTCTGGACAGTTCCTGACATGGACAGAGGTGGCAGCAAAGAGCACTGTGTCAGACTGGAAAGAAAACACCACTTCCTGCTGGACACACAGCAGCTGATAAGTACTGGAAGACTTAAGATTTTTTAATAGAAGTGAATTACAAATCTCTGGCACTTTATGGCACCAATTGATTTGAAAGAAAATTTTTTTGGGTGGACTACCCCTTTAAAAGACACGTATGGGAAAATGTAGAATACTTAGCAATAGATAACAGAGGTGGGTGGAACTATAAAGCACAGTTCACAGTTAGGCTGGGTTCACACTGCATTTTTTTCATCGTTTTTTTCCCAAAAAAAACGGATGCATTTGTGTGCATCTGTTTTGATCCGTTTTTCCATTGACTTCCATTATAAAACAAAACTAATTTTTTTTTTTTTTTTTAACAGACACAAAAACGTAGTCTACCTCATTTTTGGGTCCTTTAAAAAAGAAAAAAAAAAAAGGGCCGTTTTAATTCATTTTTCTTTAAAATAATAGAAGTCAGTGGAAAAATGAATCAAAATGGATGCACACAAATGCATCAGATTTTTATCATTCATTGAAAGAAAACCCAACAAACTGCAAAAATGCGGTGTGAACCCAGCCGAATTAGTGAGCTACCACAGGAGTAAGTAATAGGCTTTGTGCTTTTTAAAAGGTATGTTCACTGAAAAAAGAATTTCTTTCAAATCAACTGGTGCCAGAGGTTTGTAATTTATTTCTGTTAAAAAATCCTAAACCTTCCAGTACTTATCATCTGTTGTATGTCCTGCAGGAAGTGGTGTATTCTTTCCAGTTTGGAGAGCAGGAGAGGTTTTCTATGGGAATTTGCTACTGCTCTGGACAGTTCCTGACATGGACAGATGTGGCAGCAGAGAGCACTGTGTCAGACTGGACAGAATACACCTCTTCCTGCAGGTCTTACAGCAGCTGATAAGTACCGGAAGACACAACTACATTTTTTAATAAAAGAAAATTATAAATCTCTGGCACTATACTAAACCAGTGATGGCTAATCTTGACAATCCAGCTGTTGCAAAACTACCATCCCCATCATGCCTGAACAACCAAAGATACAGCTTTGGCTGCCCAGGCATGATGGGAGTTGTAGTTTTGCAACAGCTGGAGTGTCAAGGTTAGCCATCCCTGTACTAAACTGTAAAGTAACAGGGATAATGGCAGCTTCATGTTCCATTGGATTTGGAGATGTTGGAGGCATGGGCCAAAATGAGAAATCAGGTTTAAACATAGATAAATAAAGGTTAGGCGCTTGGGCCAAGAAAGCAAACGTCATAATTTAAGTTAAAATGGGAAAACACTATGTAACACTGACATGGAAAAAGACTTTGCAATATTATTGGATAGTAAAGTGAACTGTAGCAACCAGTGCCAGGCAGCTGCTGCCAAGGCAAATAGCTAAAGGGGTGCATAAAATGGGGCCCAAATGAACATGATGAAAACATTGTTTTACCTATATACAACTCAATAGTTAGTCCACACCTGGAGTATTGTATACAGCTGTAGGCTCCAATGTATGACAAAACTGAGCCAGTTTCACTTTACACCGTGTTTGATAAATCTCCCCCTTTGTCTTTTCAGGGTAAGTCTTGTTCCTCTCCCCCCCCCCCCCGGCATACTCACCAACATCATCAGTGTAGGAGTACAGCAGGAGCGCAACAGCAGTGTACCAGTATACCTGCGGTGCCGGCTGGGAAGGTCCACAAGGGGATTAGGTGATTCAAGGGAGGGGGGGGCCTTAGTTTAGGGTGGGAGTGCCTTATTTTCGGGGTGAGGCCTAGTTGGTAGGCTAGACAGGGTGTCTTATTTTAGGAGAATGTCTTATTTTCGGGGAAACACGGTATGAAAGTTCAATCAGAGATCATGTGATCCACTTTATGCTAAGGCATGTAAATATATTAAGGGAGTATTTGCTATGTCTAGTTACAATAAGGAAGGGATTTCTTTATTGAATTCACTGTGAGAGACAGAAATCCCCCCAGAAAGAGTTGGGGTCTTGGCGACTTTCTTAAAATCCATTTGTGTTCTTCCCATTTCTTTTTCCAATTTTATTTTGTACTCTGGAAATAATGTGTTTCCCGATAACCATCAAAAAGCAGGCTAAGAGGAAACTGTCAGCTGTAAGGCATGTTCAGAGCTGAAGGGTCAAGGAGGCTGTGTTGAGCCTCAGGATGCATGCCTGCTCCCTCCCCCACCCCACCCTGCTTTGAGATTGAAGAGCAGGGTTCTGTGCTGGAATGCAAGCTCTGTATGTCAGTCAGGGCAGGGAGGAGGAGGTATGCATCCTGAGGCTCCACACTGCCTCCTTGACCCTTAAGCTCTCAGCATGATCTGGAGATGACAGCTTCCCTCTAACTGCAGGTGACTAATCCTATCTCACTGTATTTGTGACTAAAGGTCACTGTTCAGTTGAGTTTAAAATTTCATTCACTTAAATGGGTTATTTCCAGCTCAACTAATAGAGGTCTTGTCGGACTTGTCAAGTAAAATATTTTTGCACATACATTAATTTCTCATTGATCAGTTTGTTGTCTATATATAAATATAGGGAGTAATTTGTCATTGCTTTTACGCATTTTGTTTCACTAATAACTTCTCTTTTCGCTTATTTTTCTTTCCTCTAAATAGTGATGAGCAGAACTTTCCAAACATTCGGGCTTGTCATTTGACTCCCGGTGGCTAGAGATATTGGATGTAGCACTAGGGAGTATGGCTGTATCCATGTTTTCCTTGTAGCCCTAGGGCTGCATCTAACGTCTCCAGCCACCGGGAGTCAAGTTCCGCTCGTCACTACTTATGAAGTAAATTTTGCATGATAAAAAGTAATGTTTGTGCAATTTTTTTTATTATCATTCGCCTAACTAAAGCAGCTTTTTTTTAGACTGTACAGTTCTATTAGACCAATTCATTGTTGCTCAAAAATATAAAAATTGCGCAAATTTTTGGTACAGCTGTTCCCAAACTGACAAGGTGTAAAATGGTCAATTTCTTTTAACAAGTTAGAAAAGTTATGTAAATTGCATAAAGGTAGAATAAACTGGTATAAATTGTTCAAAATTCAGAAAGCTAAGTTTTACACAAAAGAACAGTTATTATACTTAATGATACCCCCCCCCCATAAAATCTAATATATATATATATATATATATATATATATATATATATATATATATATATATATATATATATATAGTGATTAATGGGAGGGAAAGAGCAGCATATCAGGAGGAGGCCAATTCCCACTTCTGTGTTTTCTTTTTTTTCCCTTGTACTTAAAAGGCCACAGCGCTTGCATTTTCTCTCCTAGAGACCCACACGAGCCCTTATTTTTTGCGCCTTTATTTGTACTTTGCAATGACAGGCTTAATTTTTGCATAAAAAACACAGTGAAACCAGAAAAAAATATGTGTGGTGAAATTGAAAAAAAAAAAGAAGCTTTTTTTTAAATTTTGGGAGGTTTCATGTTTACGCCATTTGCCCTAGGGTAAAACTGACTTGTTATGCATGTTCCGCAAGATGTTACAATTACAACGATATGTAACTTGTGTAACTTTTATTTTGAGAGCTTTTAAAAAATTAGAGTCACTGTCGTATTTTTTTTTTTTGCAGAAATCAATAGTCCAGGCGATTTTAAGAAACTTTGTAATTGGGTTTATTAGCCAAATCTGCCATTATCTGCATGTAAAAAGCCTTTTCCCAGGTCCCCCCCTCCTTCCTCTTTTTCATCCACTCTAAAAAAATCTGAAAATTGTGACTTGTTGCAGGAGACGTCCCCTGTCTGTTCTAGGGAGAGAGGAGGGGGGAGGAGGAAGGAGGGAGTTAGCCGGCAGCAGAAAGCAGATAACAGAGGATTACAGGCACGGAGCTGGGTGACAGCTGTAATCCGAGCTCAGACAGGTCACTGGTGACTGTCACAGGAGATATCCCGTGAGGGATTTGTAGATTAACTCTTTGTTGTCCTGTTTTGGTCTTTTCTTTAGCTCTCTCCATAGGAGAACAATGAAGACAGGGGGGAGAGCTTCAAACTGCTTTTTCATGATAAAAATGCATTTTTCGGATAATAAACCCAATTACAAAGTTTCTTAAAATCGCCTGGACTATTGATTTCTGCAAAAAAAAAATTCACAACAGTGACACTTTAAAACCTTTTTAAAAAATAAATGCTCCTTAAAATTGCTCCATTACTGTGTTTATAGCGCTTTTATCCTTTGGTCTATGGCGCCGTGTGAAGTGTCATTTTTCGGCGGCGATTCCCCCCCCCCACTAGGCACCAGGGATGGGGAAAATAAGCATTTTAAATGCAGCTGTCAACTTTTAAAAGGCTAATTAGCGGGCACGGCGATCAGACCGCTCCTGCTAATTGCTGCGGTCCTAGGCAGCAGATAGCAGCCGGGATTGCGCCGGTTCAGAGCAGGGTCGTCGCGCGGCCCCCCTCTGAACTCCCTTAACGACACCAGGGCGTACATGTAAACCTTGTGTCGTTAAGGGGTTAAGTACTTACAGTTCTATGTACTAGATAATCATTTTCTTCAATGCTTGCTCAGTGCCATTAGGGCAGAGCAGGTTACAGGAAGTCTGCAGTAGTCTGCAACACACTCCCCAGCTCTGCCTCTTCAGACTGACTGCTTTATATAAACACAAGCCTGTAACAAGCTCTCTGGGAAAGTATTAGCGGGTTAAAAGCATCTAACCTGCTAATATAGCCCTATAGCGCATGGGGCGCTTAGGATGAAGTTCATTTTCTTACAGACAAATTTGGTCAGCTCTCCTAGAACACCATTCACACCAGGCAGGAGCACGTTGCTATGGCTTCCTAGAACACCATTCACACCAGGCAGGAGCACGTTGCTATGGCTGAAATTGCAAACACACAAAAAAATGCAACAGCTCACCGCTAATGGCAATATACAGACTCAGTACACATATGAAAATTGCTAAAAGCAGCCCCCCCCCAACTGCTAAAAAAATCTCCATAAAAATAATGAGGCTCTTGGTTACCTCTTGCAAACAGTGTAAACCATCCCACCACTATAAGTAGAGATGAGAGAATCGGGTTCGAGTCGATCTGAACCCGATCGTTCGGTATTTGATTAGCGGTGGCTGCTGAACTTGGATAAAGCTCTAAGGTTGTCTGGAAAACATGGATACAGCCAATGACTATATCCATGTTTTCCACATAGCCTTAGGGCTTTATCCAACTTCAGTAGCCACCGCTAATCAAATGCCGAAAGTTCGGGTTCGGATCGACTCGAGCATGCTCCAGGTTCGCTCATCTCTAACTATAAGGTGGCCTCATGCTCAGGGTGAACCTTTACGCATCTCGGATAAATATTCATTAGAAGGGACGGGTGGATTGGTGCACTGAGGGTGCTAGTCCCGCCCCCAGTGCACCAAATCACCTAATTAGCATATGAAATTAACTACTAATATCCTGAAAACACTTAGGATCAATATAAGACAATCCTTTTCATCCTCATCGCCCTGTGCACTCTAGAGACATATCAGCAGATTACTTCTAACCTGCTGATAGTTTCCCTATAAAGTTATTAGATTATAGCACCGCTCAAGTAAAATATCTTCTATAACCAGGGCACCGATCCTGTAGAAAAAGAAATATTCTCACACTTTTATCACAATCTATTCTGTTCCTGTGATTGTGTGCTTTAAGCATTTTATTATGAAACTGCAGTAAAGAAAAATTCCCGCCTATGTGGGTACAAGTTGACATTTTCCTGGAAGAGCTAAATGTTAGAAGCACAATTAATTTTTCATGGTGGATATTTGAAGGCAGAATTTTTTTATTTTTTTTTGTTTGCAATTTCAACTTTTGCTACAACCGCATAGTTTTCTGATTTTATATAATTACCTTATTGTTCTCAAGTGAAGACACGGCTATTTATGTGAAGATGTGGTCGGCTCTTGGTTAGTCTCGTTATTACTTTTATGTTTATACTTTATCGAACAAGCAAAGAAGGGCACTGCACGTCCCTGTAACATAATGACTAATGCCACACACTCCTGTAGATGGCGCTGTGCAGAGGAACACTCAGTGCCATCAAACACGAAATTAGCATTAATCATTTTCATACTGAAAGTCCTACAATTGTTATATACAGTGTTTCTTGCATAGAAAAATACCTTTTTATTTGTTTTTCTGTCATGTGTCCCTCTTGCTGCTGGTGCTACTTTTTGCAGTTAAAGGGGTAATCCAGCGCTACAAAAACATGGCCACTTTCCCCCTTCTCTTGTCTCCAGTTTGGGTGCAGGTTTTGAAACTCAGTTCCATTGAAGTAAGTGGAGCTTAATTGCAAACCACACCTGAACTGAAGACAACAGTAGGGGGAAAAGTGGCCATGTTTTTGTAGCGCTGGATAACCCCTTTAAGAATTCGATTTAGGCAGTATCAGTCTCCTATCCCGTCTGGCAGCTGGCAATATTGCCCATTCTTTTTGAAATACAGCTTTAAGCTATGTGCAGACATCGTAAGAGACCGGATGATCTTTCGGTCCGCAGGGATCTGATGTGGACGCATCCATGCTCCCCACAGCACACTATGGAGCATACTGCCGCTGCTGCTCGCTCCACGGTGCGCACTGACATGTTTTTTTACGGCCGCTATTCAATGAATAGTGGCTGCAGAAAACTACCAGCCATATATACGCTCCGGCTGGGATCCCATAGACAGCAATGGCATTTATATT
The DNA here is from genome assembly GCF_027789765.1 of Dendropsophus ebraccatus. Classification (NCBI taxonomy): domain Eukaryota; kingdom Metazoa; phylum Chordata; class Amphibia; order Anura; family Hylidae; genus Dendropsophus; species Dendropsophus ebraccatus. The sequence goes on from NC_091468.1 coordinate 49,849,311, forward strand.
TTCGTATAAATCACGGCCGTTGTATAACGGCTCTGGTTTTACGAAAATATACGGTGTGTGAACATAGCTTCAGGGTGGATTCACACATATCAGAATCCGCTGCGATTCCCGATACTGTCAGTTTGTATGGGTTTACATACTCGCAGCAGATTTTTCTTTCTACTGCGAGTAAACCCCCTCCCCTGAACCTACCACAGCCCGATGATAACTTTACAGGGTGGCACTCTAGCCTGCTTCTGTGGTTCCGGTATGTATGAACCCACCCTAAGTGTATTTTTACTTGGAGCAGATATGTTGAAGATTTACCAAGCAGACTTTGCTGATAGAAAACCCACTGTGTATTCCAGCAGCAGCCATGGGAATAAGATTGTACCTTCCCAGTCATGTGACAGGAAACCAACTCCAATGAAGTACTCAATCAAGAGTCTCCACTGATGCCCCCCAAAATTTAAATATGCAAAACAAGGGTCCGTGGAGTCTCGGTTGCGAGTCTCAAAATACGGGATAGCCAGATATCTCTAGCCTGTTGCCACGGGGTGCCTCCATGATAGGGAGAGCACCACACCACCCTGATAAATAGTCCCACTCGGATGCGAGTATTGGAACACAAACAGGGAAATACCAGGGTGGCCCCTTTTAGAAGTTGGATGTAGCCCTAGGGAGTTGTGGAAAACATTTATATAGACTATGGCTGTATCTGTGCTTTCCAGGCATCCTTAGGGCTGCATCCAACTGGAGTTTGGATGACCCACCTCACATTGGCTGAACAGGCATGGATAAAGCAGAGAGCACTGGGGACCTGGAGTGTTTAAAATGTTTTTTTGTTTTTATTTTTTTTTATTACCTAGGGTCTTTTTAGGGAAAAAAAATAATAAATTGTCTCCGGAAAACCTCTTTAACCATGTATCTCGATCCGATAAATATTTTTTTCTATAATAAGCATGCTATATTATCTGTTAAATTCAGGATCGGTGATATGACGAAACATACTCCCCCTTACTATTTATGCTTTTGACTTATCTCTTCCATTGTTCAGTCTGAAATTGTGTAAGTTTGAGTAGAGTATCGGGAGGAAACGGGCTTCTATAGATGTTACAAAAGTGAAATGCGAAACTACTATTACAAAATCTTTTATAGTTATCTAAGATTTCCTATGGGTCTTTTTGATTTTTGACCTTGCTATTGAAATGTTTAACTTTAATTTTTAACAACAGACAGGAGGGCAGTCACTTTGTTTGCACCAACTACAAAGTGGCACCCATTTTTTTTTCCTTACTGATGAAATGAACACTCTTGATGTGTTCAATATAATAACCAACCCACGGGAGAAGCCTTGTTGGTAAACTGCATGAAGGAGGCTTTGGAACACCTGATACATTTGTTCTGCATCATTGCCCAAGGCATCCGGATCATTAGTTATGCAGATGACCTGACTCGAGACTTTCAGCTATTCAGACATCCTATAGAGACCTGTAGAGTCTGAAACCCAAAACCCAGTCGTGAGGCTTTGACCATAATTACAGAGATAATTTCCTGTATTCCTTAAAGCTTGTAGCAGGACCTTTCTCTGCATTCTTGTACAATGGGTAATGCCAAACTATTAGCAGGTATAAAGTCACCCTCCAAAACTCATAGCTGTTTGATTTTTTAAATAACACTTCTTCTCTGGTTTTAATTTTGGCAAATACTCAGCAAGGCAAGATTCACACTGTGTTATAGCAGCACGTCCTAGCTATAAGTCAGCATGCTGTAAAATGTCCTATTCTGCTAAAATGCAAAAAGGAAGAGCTTGTGGAGCCTCATTTAAGAGTCTCTAAACACAGGACTAGCCAGCTATCCCTCCGGGAAGGATCCAGCCAAGGGGTGGTTCCTGTAGGGAAACCACCGAAACCACCATATTAAGTAGCCCTATAAGTCAATGGGTCTTTCCCGGAGGGATATCTGGCTAGTCCTGTGTTTCGAGACTCTTAAATGAGGCTCCACAGGCTCTTTTTTTTTTGCATATTCATGTTTACCAGGGAGCAATGCACCTAGGATTTCACTGCATTGAGCGCTTTAACCAGCACCCGACAGTGTTATCTTTGGCTGGTCTCCTTGAGATCAGTGATCTGTTTCTCTAATTCTGCTAATAGCTCTGCTAGGTAGAGATGAGCTAACTGGGCGAAGGTTCGCACGAACCTGAACCATCGGCATTTGAATCCTGATATCTTCCTGTTCAGTGGGGAAGTTGGAGACAGCCCAAGGCCCGCCTAGAAAACAGGGATACAGCCTATGACCTAGGCTATATTCCTGTTTTCCAGGCAGAACTCTGGGTATCTCCATCTTCTCCATGGAACGAAAACACAGTGGTATTCAAATGCCGATGGTTCAGGTTCATACAAACCCAAACCTTGCCCCGGTTAGCTCATCTCTACTGCTAGGCAATGGAAGGAGAATGTGCAGGTGGGGTGTACAATATTTGGAGTTGGAGTTGCAAAACAGATGGATAAAGTGATTTTTGAGTAAGCGCAAAAAAAAACCAAAAAAAAAACCCAGAAACTAATAAATAATATAATAAAGTGTTCAAACCACTGCAAACCATAATGTTTTCTGGAAGAAATTGTAGCACCATACCATGGACTTTTGGAGCCTTTATGATAACTGTGGTCAACTGTCTAAGGTATATGGTGGCCTCCCGACTTTCTTTCTGTTCTGGGAGGGATAAGCCGGCACCAGAGCAGATAGATGAAACCCGAACGATTGTCCATGTTAAACATTTTATGTGTATGGAGGGAGCAGAACTGCCAACTGAACAAGCATTTGGCAACAGTAATTGAAAATGTAAGGCACTTTTAGGCTATGGCCATGTTTGAGATAAAAAGTAAAGACATATTTTTAATATATTAATGCATTCCATTAAAGTTAATGGCAGATTGGACAGTAGTGCACACACCTTATTAAATAATATTCATAATTAATTACGACTGTCCAATAAATAGTCATCCTCATTATTTATTACCTACGTTTGTATTACGGTTTTATTTAACTGTGGAGTATTCCCATCTCCTCTTACAGCTGAGATCCCCCCCACCACTCCAGAACACGGCGACACAGTGATACCTGCAGTGAATGGAGCATTCACCACAGCCTACGCTTCATTCTTCCTCTTTGGGACTGGCCAATGTTTCTGTGTTTAGTGCTCTGAAATGTTGGCCAGACCGGCCACAGTGGCCATGTAGGCACGGTGAGCACTTAATTCATTGCAGGGATTCCATGCTTGGGATTGGTTTGGAGTCCCACTGGTCGGACCTGCAACAATCAGCTTAATAAGAAGAGATGAGAATACCCCTTTTGAGATCTTTTTCATGTCAGTTTTACCCAATGTTTTCCATTGCAGTAAGGATTTATTCTCCACCACTGAGGTGATTGCAAAGATGAAGCTTTAGGATATGTTCACACAGCGTTTGTTTTTGGACATATTTTTTGACTGCCGTCATTTTGACGCAAAACTATGGTCGTATTTTCACCTCAAAATGATGGCCGTCCAAATATATGGCCAAAAATAAACGTTATGAGAGAATATCAATTAAGGGTATCTGCACACTGAGGAATCTGGGCGGATCAGCAGCCGCTCATTACCTGCGCGCATCTCAGCCCGTGCCATAGACTCCATTCTATGCAAAGGCGGATTCCGCTGTCCACCCAACAGGTTCATTCTTTGGAAAGATGGTGGAATCCACCTGTGCATTGAATGGAGTCTATGGCACAAGCGGAGATGAGTGCGAGCAGCGGGTGATCCGCCCGGATTCCTCAGTGTGCACATTCCCTCATTGGATGTACAACCAGAGGCTAGCAGAAGAGCAAAATTTCTCTAGAGCTTCTTACTTATTTACTATATATATATATATATATATATATATATATATATATATACAATATATATTTCCCTTACGTCCTCAGCAGCAGCACAAATGGGGAAGATCCTATCTTCCTGCAATGGTAGGACAGATGGTACTAATAAAAGATTGATTAGGAGCCCTATAAGAAGGCCATACAGACCCCTCCTCCTTGTGTTTTTTTCTGTCCTCCTGTGGGACAGGTGGTAGGAGAGGGAAGCAGGCTCAGGCCTATGTTTGTGTCTGACTTTCCTTTCCAAAGATTCTTCCTTTCCACATGGTCGTGTGGAGAGGGGAAATTTATAGAAATGTTGTTTTTCCTGCTCACATTTTCCTGCTCTGCTGTATCAGAGAGGAGATTATTTACTTTTTAGTAGAGTTATCGCTCAGCTTCTCTGCTGTATGGAGCCGCTGTGTGAGGGAAGCCATGAAGCTGCTCAGTAAGTATCATGGCGCTGCCAGATCTGTGTCCTCACCTGGGCGGCTGCTAATGTTTCTTGATACTTCAGCAAGGTAAGATATGCTGCTTTTTCTTTTGAGCTGGAAGCCTGGCCTGTGTGTCAGGAGGATTATTGGATATATATATATATATATATATATATATATATATATATATATATATATATATATATGTTGTATGAGGCTTTTATGCCTCAAATGTTTTGTTTCAATGTCTTTCACTTTTTTTTTTTTTTAACATTGGTTGTGCAAGTCCTGTTAGACTGCTTCACTATATGAGTGACCTATGTAACTATAGTGTGTATACATGAACACAGCTTTAAAGCTGCTAGTTGTGTATTAGTACACCTGCTGTCTCATTATTTTCTCCAGTACTGCTACAATGAAGCTATGAAACTGTGTATGTGTGTGAACACAGCCCTAGAGCTGCTAATTGTGTTCACCTGTTGCCTCATTACTTGCTATAGTACTGCCATTGGATGATGCAGTGAAGCTATAAAACTGTGTGTGCACACAACCCTAGAGCTGTTAGTTGTGCAGTGTGCACACCTACTGCCTGATTACTTTCTATAGCACTGCTACCAGATGATGCAGTGAAGCTCTGAAACTGTATGTGAACACAGCCCTAGAGCTGCTAATTGTGCACACCTACTGCCTGATTACTTTCTATAGTACTTTTTATAGCACTGCTACCAGATGATGCAGTGAAGCTATAAAACTGTGTGCACACAACCCTAGAGCTGCTAGTTGTGCAGTGTGCACACCTGCTGCCTGATTACTTGCTATAGTACTGCTACCAGATGATGCAGTGAAATTGTGTGTGTGAACACAGCCTTAGAATTGTAGTTGTGTAGTGTGTATACCTGCGGTCTGATTACTTTTCCAGTATTTCTATCAGATGATACAATGAAGCTATAAAACTGTGTATGAACACAGCCTTAGAGTTATTGTGTAGTGGTAGATACACCTCCTGTCTAATAACTTTCACTAATACTGCTAACAGATGATGCAGTCACCCTATGGAGCGTCTGTGTGCTACTCCAGTGCTGCCATTTAAGAATGCAGTGAAGCTACTGTGTGTGAACACGGCCTTAGAATTGTTAGTTGTATACTATACACCTGCTGTCTATTTACTTTCACTATACTGCTATCAGATGATAGTGATCATGTGGACCTTCTGTGTGCTGACATTTAAGAATGCAGTGAAGCTACTGTGTGTGAACACTGCCTTAGAATTTAGTCGTGTACTATGTACACCTGCTGGTTAATTACCTTCACTAATACTGCTATCAGATGATGGTTATCATGTGGACCTTCTGTGTGCTGCTATTTAAGAATGCAGTGAAGTTATGAAGCCACTGTGTGTGAACACTGCCTTAGCATTGTAGTGTACTGTGTAACACCTGCTGTCTGATTTCTTTCACTATACTGCTATCAGATGATGCAGTGCCCTATGAAGCTACTGTGTGTGAACACAGCCTTAGAGTTGCTAGTTGTGTACTGGATACATCTATCTGATTACTTTCCCTAATACTGCTATCAGATTATATAGTGACCATATGGAGCTATGTGTGTGAGCACATGTACTGGATACACCTGCTATCTGATTACTTTCCCTAATACCGCCATCAGATGATGCAGTGATTCTATGGAGCTTTTTTGCGCTGCTCCAGTGCTGCTATTTAAGAATGCAGTAAAGCTACTGTGTGTGAACATGGCCTTAGGATTGTAGATGTGTACTATCTGATTAGTACTGTTATCAGATAATGCAGTGACCTATGAAGCTACATCCTTAGAGATGCTGGATGTGTACTGTGTATACCTACAGTCTAATTACTCTGTAATACTGTGTACACCTGCTGTCTAGTTACTCTCTGTAATACTGATATCAGATGATGCAGTGACCCTATGGAGCTTCTGTGTACTGAAGGATGCAGTAAAGCTATGAAGCTATGTGTGAACACTGCTTTAGGATTGCTGGTTGCATATTCATTGCACCTGTGTGTCTGATTCCAGGCACTCTGCACTAGTCTGTTAGTCGGCCGGTCAGTCTGGCACAACTTCCATCCTTGGATGTAGCAGGATTCTGGTAACAGAACTTCTGGGGAAAAAGCTTTCTTGGCGTACAGATCCTGCAAGATTCCACTCTCAGGTGGCAGAGAATTCATTTGTGGATTGCAACTTTTTCTCAGAAGAGACAATGACTGCTTAAGATTTTACATCTGAATGATAATCTACAGGCTGAACTGGATGGAGTCAGAGGTCATGGCTCCTTCAGACGCACAAAGTCCTTGTTCAAAAAAAAAAAAAAAAATTTCTTAGTAATTTAAAAATAAATAAATAAATAAAATAAATGTCTATATTACTATAGCTGAGCAGTATACTTGGCTGCCCGATCCCCACAGTTTGGAGACTGGTCCTTCGTTGTAAGGGGGCAGATGTTCACTCCAATATAAAGATAGTTGGATCTGTATTGGACATTCTCATGAAAGTCTAATAAGAGAAGGAACTTCTACTTTTGTTCCACATTCCGTAGGAATTCTAGTATGGAAGGTAAAGGAAAGAATCCTGCACAAGAAGGACCAGACGTCTCGGAGGCCTTGGGGATGGGGACAAGAACTTTCTGACAATTTATTTCCATAATGAGAGAGGTCTGTACCAGTGTTATATGATAGGAAAGGCTACCATATTGAATTTTGATCTGTGGGTCCCTCCTAGAGGGATGTTATCTGACCGTGTATACCTGTATACAGCCTCCTCTGAGGAAGGTGCTGTATGTGGGATCTATGCTCTGTAGGTCCCTCCTAGAAGAAGGATGTTATCTGACCAGGTATACCTGCATGTACCTGTATACAGCCTCCTCTGAGAAGGCGGTTGTATGGAGGATTTATGCTCTGTAGTTCCCTCCTAGAAGAAGGACGTTATCTGGCCATGTATACCCGCATGTACCTGTATGGAGGATATATGATCACCTGACCATGTATACCCGCATGTACCTGTCTACAGACAAAAGCTGCATATTCCTTTACATCAAGACCTTTTGTACAAGGCAATTGGCATTCTTTTCAATTTACAGCCCTTCTGTCTGGAATAATCTTGGCTCCATCTACAGTCACCACGTAATGTCTATTGTACTTTGACTGTTTGAGAAAATTGAAGCTCATCATTGTTTTCTGGCATCGAACAATTCCTAAGGAGGAGAATAGATCCCCAGTCTGTGACTTTCTTCCTCCAGAGAGATTACAGAAGTTGACACAAGTCGGGGTTCTCAGCACTCCCCAGTTGCTGTCACTTCATCTGATACCCTTGGGTCTTATGTCTACACTGGAAATAACACCCAGAGACAAGGATAGCTTTCCCTGCTCAATGGCAGCAGTCTCCCAATGAAGTGGGTAGAGAAAACCATTGATATATCAAGCAGTGGGGCGCTTGTATGAGCAACGGGCAAAGGAGCCTTAATCCCCATCAGAGATGTTGCTGGCATCCAACATATGAAGGGAATACTAGTCCACTCCAGCACACCAATCTATGGTAAGCTATCAGTATAAGATCAAAACCGCATCTAGGATGGCGCATACCGATCTTTATAGGGGCACTACTGGAGGCAGGGGCATTTTGTCTGCTGGCAATCTATGCTGCGATGTAACCCTGTCGGAGGAACGGTCTCTGGACCAGAAGCTTTCTGGAAAATCGCATGGAGGATAGACCTATTCCTATTCAAGGTTCAAATTGGAAAACATTTTTTCCTCACTCCTAAAAAGCCCAGAGTCTTGCAGAATCTGAGACAAGGTTGGGCCTTGGTCAGCCTCATTTGCCCCTATTGACCCAAGAGGGCATGGTTCACAATGGTGAGCCCCCTGCCTAAGAATCTTCTGGGAACTCTCCCAGTCTCCCCAGCTACTGACACAGAGTAGCAGAGATTACTCCCAGCGTCCCTGCCAGGTGTGGGCAGAGTCTAAAAATCTTGCAAGTAGCAAGTCTCTGGTTTCATGATGGCCTCTTATTATCTAAAAGCATGGCGCTAATTCCATAGGAATAATCTGGAGGCTTCTGTATACCCTCAGTTAATAACTCAAGAGGGCAGGCTTGTCCGAAGCTTGACTGCGGTCAACAAGGTGGGAATTGATATGCTGTCAAAGTGTTGACCACTCTTCTGTAGTCCAGAGCCACAACTGCCTACAGAACCTACCTGAAGGTAAAGAAGATGTTTGAAGCCTGGTGGGTGAAGGTCTCTTCCACATTTACATTGTTACAATCCATTACTCCTGCCAACACGGGAAAGAAGGAGCTTCATCCCTTAGATGTGGGAAGGGCTTGGAGCATGTATATTGAACGGGCAAACTCCTTCAGGTAATCTAACCACTTGTTTTTATCCTTTGCAGGGAAAAACAAAGGATGCAAGTCATCCAAAGCTTCTCTGTCCAGATGGATAAGGGAAGTCATCTCCATATGCTAACAAGAAGCTGGATTACAGGTACCTGGTGCAATCACATTCAATGAGGGCAATATCATCCACATGGGCTGGAAAAAGATCTGTACCCTTGGAACAAATATGCAGGACTGCTTCATGGTCGTCCGTCATTACCTTTGTCAAGCACTATAGACTAGATATTCACGAGTCAACCAGTTTTTGGCTCAGCCATTCTGTCTTCTGTAATGTAATGGCCCTCCCTAGTCTGTTTTCATAGCTTGCTATATCCCCATTTGTGCTGCTGCTGAGGACGTAAGGGAAAGGATAATTTTTTACTCACCGTAAATTTTCTTTCCTGTAGTCCGAAGCAGCAGCACAGACTTCCCGCCCTGATTTAAACAAACTATTATTTATGCAGCATACCTTGATTGTTTTAATGCCTTATTAACTAAGATTTTATTATGAATTTTAAATTTTTTTGTCGTTAGAATTAACACAAGGAGGAGGGGTCTGTATGGCCTTCTTATAGGGCTCCTAATCAATCTTTTATTAGTACCATCTGTCCTACCATTGCAGGAAGATAGGATCTTCCCCATTTGTGCTGCTGCTTCGGACTACAGGAAAGAAAATTTACGGTGAGTAAAAAATTATCCTATATATATATATATATATATATATATATATATATATATATATATATATAAAATTTTATTATTTATTTATTTTTTTTCTTAACTTTTTTTTTGTACATTGGGATCACGTGTTCTAAAAACATTTTTTGAAACTGATTTAAAAATTCTGTATTTTTGGCACAAGTTCTGTAATCCCATTTGCATTTAGTGGCCTGTATAAAAAAAAAAAATTTGCCCCCCTCCACCCAAGTACTAAAACCTCCCGGTATAGCTATCGTTATTCAGCTGTTTTATGCAGTTACGGAGTCATTTAGCAGCAAGCTGGGTCTTCAGCCTGAGTAATGAGATCTCTGTTCACTCAGCACATGGAAGTGTTACATACGGGAAAGTGTCAGACTGCTGAGTCAGTAATGCAACACTCCTACTGTGAGAACAGCCTTCAGGCTCTTGTCATACCTGACTTGTAAGAAACATTGACTACAGTACGGCTCGGAGGGAAAACGGAAACACAATACTGTGAAAACATGACCAGTTAAGAACATTTAAATGTATAAATATATAACGAACCAGTTTAAGCATTTTTCTTTGTTTACAAGGAATTTGCCTCTAGGAATTTATTAGCAAAGTGCAATTTAATACGTAGCGTCCAGTAACTTTCCTTCAAGCTGCATTAACTTCTAAATGAATATCTTCCACTGAGTTTTTTTTTTTGCTGGTGTGAATTGGCCTGGCACATAATCTGCGGGTAGGGATGGAAAAGGATATATAAATTCATTACAACTAAGCCATTCAGATGAAGAAAGGAGCACTCCAGAAACGTGGATTGAGATGTGTTACTGATGTACAACAGTCACGTAGCATCATTTTATTGTTCAGCATTGCCATTGCAGGCAGTTTAATCGCGTCAAAAACGGACATTTTTTAAAATATGAAAATCGACCGCCTTTTCAATATTTTTGACATTGTGTGAACATAGCCTAAAGGAGAAGTCCAGCGATTTTTAAAATTCGGTAGGGGCAGGGAGGAATTTGATTACAAGTACTAACATACCTCTCCCGGTGAGCTGCAGGATCGGCTTTGAGACCCCCACTGGAAGGCATTTTTTCCTGAGTTGTGATGACTTGTCCCGGCTGATGGACTGGCCGCTCACCCAATCCATTAGTGAAGCGTCGTCCCACCCCAGTCACTGACTGGCTAAGCGGCCAGTTCATTAGCTGGGTCGAGACAGGTCTGCAGCGGATATCCCCGAGGCCAGTCCCGTCACTGACCGCGGGCCGCTCCCCCCCTTCTAAATTTAAAAAATCGCCAGACTTCTACTTTAAGGTATGTGCACACTACGGAACCAGGGCTGATCACTCTCCACGGATTCCGCAGCTCGCCAATGCGTGCATCTTCGCCTGTGCCATAGACTCCATTCTATGCACAGGCAGATTCCACCGTTCGCCCAAAGAATGAGCGGGTACATTCTTTGGCCAGATGGCGGAATCTGCCTGTGCATAGAAAGGAGTCTATGGCACAGACGGAGATGTGAGCAGGGGCAAGCTGGGAAATCCGCAGCAGGTGATCCACCCGGGTTCTGCACTTTGCACATACCCTTAATCCTTATAGAATCCGAGTGATAAAACATTGATATCTAAAATTGCTTTGGAAAATGGTCATATGGACGTATAAGGGGCAATAGACACATTTGATGCTAAACTGAAAATGTGAAATCTGGCATAGAAAAGGAGCTTTTTAAAAAAATAAAAATAAAAATGCAATATAAAAAATAAACTTCCAGCCTATTGAGGGCAGCTTCTATAACGTGAGAAAAGCATTCAGTTAACATTGTTATACTACATCATTAAAAGAGATTTTCCGATTGGACATAACCAATCGCCATTGCTGTGTTCTGAAATCATGGCAATCCATCTATTCATTATTAATATCCTTCTATTTATTAATCTGTAAGAACAGCTGTATGCTAAAGTCTAATAAAAAAGAAAGAAACGGTTATCACATCCCAACCAAGAGACACTCTTGGCTTTTTAACCTGACAACTTATCCAGCAACCAACGTATTTCAGGCATTCAAGATTTTTCATCAGGGCATTGGTATAATATCATATTATGGTTCACAAATTACAAACCCAAAAACAGCTTAGTCAGTTTTGTTACATATTGTGACTTTCAAAATCCTATATTAATTTAGGAAAAACACAGTCTTTACCTTCTGGATATTTGGTCGTTCACAAAAGTTTGTGTTGCTGCTTACTTTCTCTTGGTCCAGCTTACATCTCCTCCTCCTCCTCCGGTATAACACTTCTCCAATGCCTGGACAATATGGTGAGTGGCTCTCTGCAAAGGTTTACAGATAACCTATTGACTGCCCTGTCTTGTTTTTAATGTTTTTTGTTCTTCAAGGTTGAACTCTGTCCGCTTTGACCTTTTTCTCTAATACAGTTCACCTCTAGCATTAAACTGAGCTAGATGGTCAAGAGTATAATAAATTAAAATGGCTGTAGAAAAAAAAATGTTATAAAATAACAAACCAACAATACTCACCTGTCAAATCCAGAACTGCTTCAGCTTTGATGCTCCGATGGTCGGTCACTTTTTGTTTACTTTTCCCACACCAATCACATGTTGTACGTACATGTGACCGCTGCAGGCAATTGCTGGCCTCAGAAGTCATAGTAGTATGTATGGCATGTGACCACCAAGGCCAGTGATTGGCCACAGCAGTCACATGGATATTTTATTTTTTTTCTTTCTATGAATCCAAAGGCTACTTGCTCTGCACTGTTCTGCTCGTCTTTCTCAGAAGAAAAATACAGTGCTGAGCTGAGTTTGTCTGGTCCTTTGTTTTAGTGATCAAGGAGGTTAAGGGATCAAAAGGTATGACGGGTAGCTATGTTATCTGTTCACATGTAGTACGTCAGCTTAGGCCCAGTCCACCAAGAGAACTCTTGAATGCACAGAAATATTTGCTGGGAGTTACAGCGTTACACTAGATGCCAAGTATCAAAAAACATCATACAACTCCTTGTAAAAACGCTCTCTTCCCCTATATTACATGCTCTTTAAAAATGCATACATCATGCTTGGAACAATATTATCCTATGAGGATACTTTTTGTTCCAAGTGTGATGTATGTATTTTTAACGAGCATGTAATAAAGGAGAAGAGCATGTTGACAAAGAGGAAGTGGCTGAACCTAACTATATGCACCTCCCTTCTCGGCTCCATTGCTGGAGTCCACTGTCGGCTCCTCTGGTTCCTGGTTCCTGGTCCCCTGACCACTTCCTGGTCCCCTGACCACTTCCTGGTCATGACATGTCAGTGGCCATAGTGGGGTCCCGCCTCGGCTGCTCAGACCAGGAAGCGGCAGGGGGACCGGGAACCGGAGGAGCCAACAGCGGACCCCAGCATTGGAGCCAGGAAGGAGGTGCATGTAGTTAGGTTCAACCATCTCCTCCCTGGCTCTTGAAAAAAATGTTGGGCGCTGGATATCTTCTTAAATTAAAGACCATAAAGCATGGTGAAAATGTTTCAAAACATGTCGGGAGTGGTTTAGTAATACTGTCTAGAAAATGACGATGACTATACGTTATGATACGTAAACCATGAAAGTTTGGTATGTTTTGCTTGGTAAATGTCCCACCATCGAGCCCATTGAAATATGTTAGAGCTAAACTACTAGCCGCTGCTCTAGATTTAGACTAAAAGTGACCATACCTAGAAGTAGGTTTATGGTCAAGCAACTGTTGAAGGGAAGTTTGCAGACCCATTCATACACAATTTAGTCCATACTGGTTATTACCTTTGTTCCAAAATGGCCATACATGATCAATGGCAGCAGAAAAAGCATGAGCACTTGGATAGAAACATTCCGGAAATGTTCTTTCTTGAAAGATCCTTTGTGGATGAAAAATCTTTTTCACAATCTTTTTGATAATACTATAACGTGGGGATAGTCGGTCGAGTTAGTTATTATCTCCATTAGGACCACTTCCTAGTTGATCTTCTGTTTTTCACCTATTAAGAAATGGTTCCATATCCAATGTAATCTTGGGGTTTCTGGATCACATGCCTCCAATAAACAAATGTTCTCGATAGAATAGATTGTGGTGTGGCTCCAATCCTAACTACATAGTAGTAATTTGTGAACCAGAAATGTATTCTCGGCGTACATTTCCACAAAACAGCAGCTGCTTATGCTGTGGCTTCTTCCTAACCCACAATGAAACCCTGTCTAGCGCACTTCACAATATTGAAAAGAACTAGGAACCCCCCCACACCCTGGTAAGAACATGTAGCATCTGCCACTTAAAATGTTTTGGCAGTAAGAAATATACGGCAACGTTCTAGTAGATACGGGGTCTATCATACTTTTTTTTTTTTTGCAATACCCTAGTTCGAGAGTCCCTTCAATTTCATAAACAATCATTTCCTACCATTAAAAGAGAAGTCTGGCCAAAATAATTTTTTGATTTGTTATTACTTATGGAAAGTTAGACAAATTTCTAATGTACATTAATTATGGGAAATGCACATATAGGGCTATTTCCCTTAACTTAGTAGATCATGGAGTGTTAGAATTCTCTCAAACAGTGACGTCACGACGAACGGTGTAATTCCTATGGAGTGTCCAGCAGGGGGCGCTCTATATGTAGAAGTCTTTGCGATTTTATTGTTGCTATGGGTGTCTATGTAAAGTAATGTAATGTAGTGTACAGTATGCTTTATTGAATGAATTCATCTGTGGAATACTTTGGGGAGCAAGTGTCCTTGCTCCCCAAAGTATTCCATAAATGAATTAAATCAGTACATTAGAAGGGTACTGAGCAGAGAGGGAGAGATGTCCCGGTGTATCTACCTCCCCCTTCCCTCCCTGCTCGGTGCTGCTGCCGCCACATATACGCAGTACTATTCCCCCATCATCTGCTCATGTATCAGCAGATGATGGGGTAATAGTACCAGGGCTGATCTCCATCCTTGCCGATCCATCATCGCCGCCCGCCGATCCGCCACCGCACTGGTCTGGACTATATACACGGAACTACTGCTCCCATCACCTGCTCATAATATGAGCAGGTGATGGGAGCAGTAGTTCAGTGTATATAGTCCAATCCAGTGCGGCGGCGGATCGGCGATAATGGAGATCGGCCCTGGTACTATTACCCCATCATCTGCTGATATTATGAGCAGATGATGGGGGAATAGTACTGTGTATATGTGGCGGCAGCAGCACCGAGCAGGGAGGGAGGGGGGAGGTAGGTGCCCTTCTAATGTACTGATTGAATTCATTAATAGAATACTTTGGGGAGCAAGGACACTTGCTTCCCAAAGTATTCCATAGATGTATTCATTTAATAAACCATACTGTACATTACATTACATTTAATTTACATAGACACCCATAAAAACAATAAAATCTCAAAGACTTCTACATATAGAGCGCCCCCTGCTGGACACTCCATAGGAATTACACTGTTCGTCGTGACGTCACTGTTTCCGAGAGAATTCTAACACTCCATGATCTACTAAATTAAGGGAAATAGCCCTATATGTGCATTTCCCATAATTAATGTGCATTAGTAATTTGTCTAACTTTCCATAAGTAATAGCATATCAAAAAATAATTTTGGCCAGACTTTTCCTTTAACACAATTTCTTGTGCTGGAAGCAAGAGAAGACCAAAAATTCTGCTTCATAGGTGTCCTAGAACTATTCACAGTAGTCTACAGCCTTACTGATAGAAGCATTTACCATTTAAAGTAATAGTTCACTAACATTTTTTCCTTTTCAAATCAACTGGTGTCGGAAAGTGCCAGAGATTTTCAAGTTACTCCTATTAAAAAATCTCAAGTCTTCCAGTACTTATCAGCTGCTAGGAAAGGGTATTCTTTCCAGTCTGGAGAGCAGGAGAGGTTTTCTATGGGGATTTGCTACTGCTCTGGACAGTACATGACATGGATAGAGGTGGCAACAGAGAGCACTGTGTCAGACTGAAGAGAATACACCACTTCCTGCGGGACATACAGCAGCTGATAAGTACGGGAAGATTTGAGATTCTTTTAATAGAAGTAAGTTACAAATCTCTGGCACATGTTGATTTGAAATAATTTTTTTTAATCTTGAAGACATTGGCCCCTACTTACTATTGCAAATGTGCCAGAATTTTTGTTTAATTTGTGCCACAAAGTAAAGTTACAAGGCCCAACCTGTGAGGTAAGGGAACATTGATCTGCTAGATCTGCACCCCCTTACCGAGCCGACTGCACAGCTCTATAATCTTGTATATCATTATGTGCTGATGGTGGGTTACTTTTTTAGATATTTTTCTAATCCTGGATAACCTTGGTAGCAGTGGCGGAACTACCGCCGTAGAGGCCGCTACGGGGCCCTGCCGCATCAGGGGGCCCATGGCGCGGGCCCCTGGAGCTGACATAACCTGCAGTACCCGGCGGCCGAGCAGCTGTTTGGGGTCCCAGGGATTCCCGCGCAGCACTGGTACTGGGCTCAGCGCTAGTACCGGGGCTAGTACTTCCGGCGCAGGGAGCGTCTCTGCCGGAAGTACAGGCTGGGGGCAGATGCTAAGCTCCCCGATACCTGTGCTGTCAGGGATAGGACAGGATGACAATGCGGTGGCAGGGGGGGGCCCCTCGCGCGTCCCGTCCTATCCCTGGCAGCACAGGTACCAGGGAGCTCAGCACCTGCCCCCAGCCTGTACTTCCGGCGCAGGGAGCGTCTCTTACACGTGCTCCCTGCGCCGGAAGTACTAGCCCCGGCGGATGCTGAGTCCAGTACCAGTGCTGTCCGGAAAGAAGACAGCCGACAGGGGAGTTAGGTGAGTTGTGTTTTTTTTTTTTTTTTTTAATCTGCTTTGCAAAGGGGTATAATACAGGGGGAGCATCTATGGGGGATAATACAGGGGGAGCATCTAAGGGGGATAATACAGGGAGCATCTATGGGGGATAATACGGGGGCATCTATGGGGGATATACAGGGGGAGCATCTAAGGGGGATAATACAGGGGGCATCTATGGGGATAATACAGGGGAGCATCTATGGGGGATAATACAGAGGGCATCTATGGGGATAATACAGGGGAGCATCTATGGGGGATAATACAGGGGGCATCTATGGGGGATATACAGGGGGAGCATCTAAGGGGGATAATACGGGGGGCATCTATGGGGGATATACAGGGGGAGCATCTAAGGGGGATAATACAGGGGGCATCTATGGGGGATAATAAGGGGGGCATCTATGGGGGACAATACAGAGGGAGCATCTATGGGGGAAAATACAGCGGGGGCCATCTATGGGGAATAATACAGGGGGGGCAACATAAGGGGCCATTTATAGGGTGACCAAATGAGAGGGCATCTATAGGGTGACAACATGAGGAGCATCTATGAGGGGGATGGACAACACAGGGGGGTCATTTATAATGGGCCAACACGGGGGGAATACACAGAGGGGCATATACTATAAGGGGGTCACATAGAGTCAGCCTACTCACTAAATGAGGGTGTGAAGGGGCCAATACAGATGTGCAGTGTGTAGAGAGATGAGGATGGTGCGGGAGTGAGGAGCCTAATATGTTTGTCTGGCAGATTCTGTGGATTCGTGGCTCGAAAAAGTTTTAAAGTTTTGCCCAGGGATGATGGAGAAGAAAATGGAAAGGAAACAACTCTGATCAGAGAAGACGTCCCCTGTGAGTCACCTGATATAACTGCACTGTAATGTATATGGTGTACAGAACCTGTGTAGAGCTGGGTGTGTTGATGGCGTAGTGGTCAATCGAGGGGGGGGGGGGGGGCAATCAAAAGTTCCCTATGGGGCCCAGCCATTTCTAGTTACGCGCCTGTTTGTTACATTAAAATACATTGAAATCAATGCACAACGGCTGGAAATAATTGACATGTCATGTCAATTATTTCCACAGCCATAGCAAACACCGACTTTGTGTATTGACTTCAATGCAACCAATTTCTCTATGACAAGAACGACCGTTGTTTTAACTAAAAACAAGGGCCATTCTTGTAATATAAAATGTTGTGTGAACATAGCCTTAAAGGGGGAGATTTATCTAACTGGTGTAAAGTAGAATTCCCTCCACTTCCAGCCCAGCTTTGCACTGCATACATACCGTAAAGTCTCCAGCAGAAGTGCCATGATGATGTCCTATATATTCTGTAGGCCTCAGTGTAATAATAGGGGCTTCCTCTTGCGCAGAGGACAGGAATCGGTTGCAGCCGTACGGGACAGCATTTGAGCACTTTTGACAGAGACTATGCTTTTAGGGGTTGGTTGCATTTTTACTGTCCTTACCCCACCTGGCGAAATTTTTTTTATGCCACCTAAAGAGAGCGCTCACATTTAAAGGTGTTGTTTACCAATTTTTTTTCCTTACAAATCAACTGGTGACAGAGATTTGTAATTTATTTCTATTAAAAAATCCTAAGTCTTCCAGTACTTATCAGCTGCTGTGTGTCCTGCAGGAAGTGGTGTCAGAAACTGTCCAGAGCAGTAGCAAGTCCCTACAGAAAATCTCTCCTGCTCTCCAGACTGGAAAGAATACACCACTTCCTGTAGGACATACAGCAGCTGATAAGTACTGGAAGACTTGATTTTTTTTTTTTAATAGAAGTTCATTAGGGCATTAAAGGGGTACTCCAGCGCAAATCTTTTTTTTTTTTCCCCCAAATATCAACTGGTTTCAGAATTTTACTTCTATTAAAAAACTTGAGTCTTACAGTATTTATCATCTGCTGTATGTCCTGCAGGAAGTGGTGTATTCTTTCCAGCCTGACACAGTCCTCTCTGCTGCCACCTCTGTCCATGTCAGGAACTGTCCAGAGCAGTAGCAAATCGTCATAGAAAACCTCTCCTGCTCTCCAGTCTGGAAAGAATACACCACTTCCTGTAGGACATACAGCAGCTGATAAGTACTGGAAGACTTGATTTTTTTTTTTTTTTTAATAGAAGTAAATTACAAGTTTCTGGCACCAGTTTATTTGAAAAAAAAAAATTTGGTGATCAATCCCTTTAACTAGAAACATATATGAGCACAAGCGTTAACCCGGAGACTTGACATAAACTACAACTCACAGCCACAAACGGCAGATAGATTGTGCTCCTATGTCTGAGCAATGTACTGTACTTAAGGAGTCATAATGCTCATTTATATGTAAGGTTTAATAGTTTGTGAATGAAAAGTGGAGAAATGGGCAGGATATTTATTGACCCTCCAGCGAGAGTCTGTTGGGTGTGATGCAATGGTTTGGATAATTTCCTTTTAGAGCACTCCTTTATTATGGGGGATATAGTGAGATTTCGAAGAAACCATTCCATTAACCATTTCTTCTTTTTCTGTTTTTTATTGCACGTCTAATTACATCTGCGGGTGTTTTATTTTCCATCCGTTAACATCATAAAGACGAACGCCCATTAAAATAGTGCGGTTTTTGAAAACGAGCCAGTGTTTAGGGGGAACAAAAGTTTTTCACTTGTCTTCAGCTCAAGACTATCAAACAAGACAAGTAACTAAAGAAAGAATTAAAACTCACATCTTTAATCTGTAGGAAGAAAAGTCTCGAGACAAAGGCCTGTTCTTTTGCACAAGCTGCAACATGCAGAAATCTGTGTTAAACAATTCTCATAAAATAAAATAAAAAAATTAAAAAATTGGACGTACTCTTTGGCTGAAACAAAACATTTTGACTTGACAGATTCAACTGGAAGCCAAGCTAAGGAGTTTGTGTCAGTCATTAGGGCATTAAAGGGATACTCCAGCTCAAATCTTTTTTTTTTTTTTTTTTTTCTTTTAAAATCAACTGGTTTCAAAATTTTACTTCTATTAAAAAACTCGAGTCTTCCAGTACTTATCAGCTGCTGTATGTCCTGCAGGAAGCGGTGTATTCTTTTCATTCTGACACAGTGCTCTCTGCTGCCACCTGTCTAGAGCTGGAGAGGTTTTCTATGGGAATTTGCTGCTGGTCTTCACAGTTCCTGATAAGTATGGGAAGACTTGGGATTTTAAAATAGAAGCAAATTACAAATCTATATAACTTTCTGAAACCAATTGATTTGGAATAAAAAGTTTTTTGCTGAAGTACCAGAAAACTAATAACTGATAACCAGCGTAGAATACTGTATAGTCCGTGCGCCTATACAATGAAAATCAGGGCACAATAACTGCAGTATTTTCAAGAAAGTAGTTTTTTATTATTTTTCTTTTTTTTCAAAGCCCTCGTGAAACCCGACCGTTATTAAAAATAAGAATTTACATAATTGCAACCAGAAGTAGGACCTGGAAATGAAATGTTGCGACCTTTCTCCTGCCCAATTTCCTCCATGCATTGTGTTGGCTTCAGCCAAAGTGTGAGAACGGTCTAAGCCCCAGCTCTATCATTTCAGCTCATTGTGCGGCTATCGCTCAGATCAAAGAGTTCATGTTCTGAACATGCGAAGTCGCCGCGTTATTAACTTTAGTCATTTCTATATCTTGCCATCCCTTTTCTTAATAATGCTATCTTATCACACGTATATAGGCAAAAATCCCCAGAACCTATAATTCTACTGCGTATGGATGTCCGGAGGAAATTATCTTCCAGCAGATAGGACTGAAATACTTCTAATTTTGATATTTTTTAATAATTCATCATTTCCTGATTTTGTCCTATTGTTAAAATTAAACAATGACCTACAAATACAAACCCTGTTAATATTCTTTTCTGCCATTGTAATCTCAGTCTTTCAATAAAACCTATAAAAATATAGGGGGAGATTTATCAGACATGGTGTAAAGTGGAACTGGCTCAGTTATCCCTAGCAACCAATCAGATTCCACCTCTCATTCCTCACAGACTCTTTGGAAAATGAAAGGTGGAATCTGATTGGTTGCTAGGGGCAACTGAGCCAGTTTCACTTTACACCATGTTTGATAAATCTCCCCCATATGTTATACTATGGAAAGATTGCCACTAGAGATGAGCGAACCTCAAACACACTTGGATTTGTCCGAACCCGAACGCTCGGCATCTGATCACCTGTGGCTGCAGAGTTATGATGCAGCCCTAAGTCTGCCTGGAAAATGGTGTCCATGTTTTCCAGGCAGCCAACTTCTGCAGCCACCGGTGATCAGATGCAGCGCGTTTGGGTTCTGACGAATCCGAGAGTGCCCAAGGTTAGCTCATCTCCAATTGCCCCAAGATTTTCCACTGCTGGTGTTAAATGTGTGATTTTTTTGGACTACAGTACAACATCAGCCCAACACATTTCTTAGAATACCTGCCTTAAAAAAAAAAAAAAAAAAAAAAAAAAGTGAATCTAACTCTATGGGAACCGTGGAACATATACTACAAAAAATATCTACAAACCTCCACCCCTACATAGACAGTATTTAGTATTGAGAGCCAACAATTATTCTTTTCTCTCTATTTTATGTCATATGGTCATTCCACTATAGTACAAAACGTAAGGCCTTTCGGTACACACTTATTTCATTTCATTCTTACTCAAATATTTTCATATGTTATGTTAATTTGTATTATTACACCTTTCCTGCTTTTTCCCAACCGGTCATTTTTATTTAGAACATCTGGAACGTTGGGAATATATATGATCTCTGTAAATTATCTTTAAGTACATGTATCATAACTTGTTATAGCAGAAAAATTTCAAAAAACTGAGGTCACTATGCATCAAATTGATTGTATCTCTGAGCAAGGAACTGCGTATTCCCTAATGCTTATTGTATATGCTTAACTGACCTTTTCAATAAAATAAGTTTGGAGAAAAAAAAAAAATATTTGTGGAGTCCATGTGTTGACAGATCAGAGCTGCTTTGGTGGCTTAAAGAGGATGTACCACCAGGTACGTCCTCTTTAAGCTGACACAGGGATAGAACGGCGTGGTCACGGGGAAGCCCTTGCCGCGGTCCGTTTCCCTGTACAGCGCCGTTCTTTCCACGTTTACCGGCCGGTGCTCAAGCACTGGAGGTAGGCCGGCCCGCCCCCAGTGGGAGGGAATTCCCTCCCCTCTATGACGCTGCTCCTTTGATTCTAATAGAGTCACGTCATAGAGGGGAGGGAATTCCCTCCCACTGGGGGCGGGCCGGCCTACCTCCAGTGCTTGAGCACCGGCCGGTAACCGTGGGAAGAACTGCGCCGTACAGGGGTTTAATTCTTGCAAAAACATTTATTTAGTAAAACCTGATTTTTAACAGCCTGTTGTCTAGGTTTCCGACCATCTCTTTGCACCAAAAGCGGTTGTCGGACTTTTATCAATAGACATAAGGAGATATTTATCAAACATGGTGTAAAGTGAAACTGGCTCAGTTGCCCCTAGCAACCAATCAGATTCCACCTTTCATTCCTCACAGACTCTCTGAAAATGAAAGGTGGAATCTGATTGGTTGCTAGGGGCAACGCAGACAATTCTACTTTACACCAGTTTAATAAATCTCCCCCTTAGTGTATATATACTGTATAAAATATATACATATGTATACTATTGCCTATACCTAGACAACAATCTGTCAAAAAAAGTAGCCATATCAAAAAAGGGGGGCAAGTTGCTAAATCGATTTATTTGCACAAACTGTATATCATGATGTATTTCTTTTATGTTTAGTACTTGCTGAACGTTCACTTACGTTTTACCACTGTAAAACGTAATCCGTTTGAATCGTATTATTTTATTTGTTCTACTAATGTGCCTATCCTTCTGAATAGATTTCATTTAGAATTATCCATATTTTTTCCTGTTAATAATTCTACCTGAATGCTTAAAGCTGAAAATATTTTTGACAATGACACCAATAAGCCCGACAGCCTCATCTCATTCTTTTATGTAATGGACACAGACTCCCCAAAGACGTATCATACTTCAAGGTATTTTTAAAGGCTTTGTGAATTAATAGTCATTTTACCTCGACTTCTGGAGTCATCAATGTTATTGGTTTACTTAAAGATTAGATAGGAATTCCACACTAATGCCTTTTGCAAATATACAAAGAATACAGTATACATATGGGCCATCGTGTTTTCAAGGTTATTGTACCGACTATTACCTCCAGTTACATAGGTAGGTCCTTTGGGATGCGGGGGTCATGACCTCACACTTTCACATTTTATTAAGGGCTTAAGATGCCAAACCAATTGTTTTGTTGACTATGCACATCAAACAGACTATTATGAAAGGACATTCCTTGTGGATATCCATGAATGACAAAGATATTAGATAAGTTTTAACATATGATGAGATACTAAAAAGGTTTTTTGTGGGGAAAAAAAAAAAAAAAAAATGTAGTTCCTCAGCATGTATGAAAACATTGGAAGAGCCCCCTCGCTCCCCTGCTGCTCCACCTGGGAGATATTCCGGTCCCAGCTGTGCTCCCACTCCCCAACTCAGTTCTATATTTAACTTTTTAGGTGACAATTTACTTTCTCAATAGAGATGAGCAAATTATATTGGTGTGATTTAAATTTATTCAGAATTTGCCTAATATTCAGTAATTGTGTGAACCTTAAAGTGTACCTGTCATTACAAGTGATTTTTTTTTTATATCACTACATCTGGTCATTGTATATCTTGTATATCATTGTATATCTTTAAGCTGGTTTCTCCCCTGTAGACTTAAAGCAGCACTATAAGCAAGTTCTCTCCTGCTGATATGTCACAAATGTTCTTTACCTGATGACTGCAGAGCTGTTAAAGGGGTAGTGCGGCGGTAAAGAATTATTCACAGAATAACACACATTACAAAGTTATACAACTTTGTAATGTATGTTATGTCTGTGAATGGCCCCCTTCTCCATGCCCCCCCACCCCCACCCGTGTACCTGGAAGTGTGGTGCGCTATACTCACCTGTCACATGCCGACACCCGTCTCCGATCTTCAGCGAGTGACGTCTTCTTCGGGCGGACGGCGAACAGCTCCGACTGTCCCGAATGCCGGCCGCCCTCTGCAGCGTCATCCGATGCTCAGCCGCGATTGGCTGAGCATAACTGTGCTCAGCCAATCGCGGCTGAGCACAGTTGTGACGCGGCGGAGGGGGGGGCGGGCGGCAGCAACTCGGCCGTCCGTCCGAAGATGACGTTTGGCACAAGATGGCGGACGGCCCTCGACACGGATCAGGTAATGTATAATGCACCACACTTATTTTGGCCCACGTTAGAGAGAAAATCTATTTTGATTATTTTCTTTCGCATTTTTTGTTCTTTTTGTATTTCTTCAATAAATAAATTTGCCTTTTTATCGCCTATACTTTCTCTTTTTCTTTTTGGTGTTCCAGTGTTAAGGCCCTATTACACGGGAAGATTATTGATTAAAAATTCACCCTAATAATGAGCGATTATCTGTCCGTGTAATAACACCCATCGATCAAACGACTAAGGTAAAATTGTTCTTTTTTGTTTTTCAACACGTTGAAAAATTATTGTTGGTAGTTTGCCGATTGTTCGCATATCTGTTCATGTAATAAGTCGCTCGCTGACAAGGAACATTCACCGACCATATAATGACGTAAAAACAATCATTCATGATAGTAATTATTGAATGTAATAACCTCAGAATTGTTCGCTACAAAATCACTACTTTTCACTAGTGATCAATCGTTATAGTGAATCTTTAAACAATAATCGATATGTGTAATACGGCCTTAAAGTGACTCTGTGCCCACAATCTGGACCCCCAAACCGCTGGTACCTTTGAATAGCTGCTTTTAATCCAAGATCTTTCTTGGGGTCCATTCGGCAGGTGATGCAGTTATTGTCTTAAAAAACAACTTTTAAACTTGCAGCCCATGCCAAACGGGAGTATCTGTGCCCTAACTTTGCACCACCCCTCCGTCCCTCCTCCCCACCCTCTTCATCATTAGGAATGCTCCAGGCAGATTGCCTCCTATTCCCCACCTGTTGCAGCCCGGCACATGGGCTGGATCGTTAATCAACTGTGCAATGTTCAGCATGAAGAAAATGTTCCAGTGGCATTCCTAATGATGAAGAGGGTGGGGAGGAGGGACGGAGGGGTGGTGCAAAGTTAGGGCACAGATACTCCCGTTTGGCACAGGGCTGCAAGTTTAAAAGTTGTTTTTTAGGACAATAACTGCATCACCTGCCAAATGGACCCCAGGACAGATCTTGGATTAAAAGCAGCTATCCAATGGTGCAAGGGGTTTGGGGGGTCAGATTGTGGGTACAGAGTCGCTTTAAGATGCAGCCATATAAACCTTGATAAATCAGTAATGAGCAGATAGTAGTATTCTATCTGTTTCACCCTGCAGTGTGTGGGTGTGTTTCCAGGCACTCCCCCTCTCATCTCCCTCCTCCCCCTCCATAGACTTGTATTGCTCGTAATCTGATTCCTGAACTGCTATAAATTGTAAACAGTAAATAAAAGTTATCACTTTATCTGAGTATATAACAGTTTAGATGGGTGAAAGGGTGAAAGTGAAGATGCTTGTCAACAGGAGAAGGTCTCCTAGGACTTTATCCATCTTTTCCAGGCAACTGAAGCACTTTGAAGGCAGTATTTATATGGTATGGGCCTTTTATAGGAAAGTATTGGTCAATTTTTTTATGTGAAGTGCTATAACTATTAAGAAAAACAATGAAGAATAATAATCATTTATTTATTTTACCTTGTTAGAAAAGTCCATCCACATGACAGCCCACAAGCACTTGAAGGTGTGCCATACATTTCAGTAAAAAACACATTCTCGAAGAAAAAAAATCTATCGATAAGGATAGACATGCAGTTTTTTTTTAATGAAGATTTAGTTCTTTACTCACACACATGTTTCAGCAATATTTTATTATAATAAAGAACTGCCTGACCTCTTGGGTAGCATATCCTTGAATTCCTATGTTAGAAATAAGCATGTTTCTGGAAAGTGAATGTATGGATATATACGGACAGGCTTTGGGGGAAGACTTAACTGGATGCTACAAGAGAGTTAAGCAGGTGCCAGATTTTTGTGAGAAGCAGGCACCTGCCAGGCAACTCCAGATAGCTTTGCAGCTCCGAGGCACTTTCCCAGGCTCCCAAATGAATGGTCACTAATAGCCGTGGGAGAGGGCTTTCCACTGTTCTACACCGTACCACAGACTCTATTTGGCAGCCATGTGGAATATCGAGTCAACTTGGCTGTGACTGCACTGGAAAACAAGTGTTGCTGGATAGTTTTACAGTGAAAACTTAGTGTCTGATATTACCTCTCACTGTCCTGGGACCATGAATTATAACAAGCAGGGCAGATTACCACTCCCTTCAAACGATTACTCATTCTAAAACAGTCAAGGCTAACATTTAGATACAAGCTTTAATAAAGCAGAGATTGTCTTCTGTTCTGCATCTGCAGAGGATGGGAAGTGTCTGGATACTTTAGTATATAGATTAACAAGGAGAGATCACTTGAAGAGCAAAAAAACATGTTGCTTAAATGTTCCTTACAAGATAAAAGTATCTGTCTTATGCCTCAGAATAAATAGATTTATGGCACCTTATTGCGGTGCAGGTCGTCAGTAAGATATACTATAATACATTTTTCCAAATTTACATAGACAGCCATAATTAGAGATGAGTGAAAAAACAGTAGATTCTCCCAGGGTGCTGGGAAAAGATGGATCAAGTCCTGGGAAACTTCTACCAGTTTCCCAGGACTGGATCCATCATTTTCCAGGAAGAAGCGGCAGGGAGCGGAGCAGACTTCAAAGCCAGCAGCCTGATAAGTAGAATCCAGATAGGAACAAAACGCTTTGTTCCTACTGTAGAGTCGCTCATCTCTATCTACAATATTTCTGCGTATGAATAAGATAAAACCCCAATAATCTGGGATCAGGTACTGTAGGTGCCAGTTTGAGATTTTTTAGACCATTGAAATGAGTTAATTGATGAGATATTACCTTTCTGGACCCCTTTACTTTACTCTATTCCATGTTGAAACACTTTTCCCCTATCGACAGAATAGAAGGTACACTGGAAGGGCCTTATTACACGGTTCAAAAATCGTTAGATCGTTTGGATTTGAACAATAATCATTTGGTGTAATAGCAGGCAACGATTAAATGACCAACGCAAAATCGTTGATCGTTTGTTAGAATCTGGACCTATTTTTATCGTTAATCGTTCACAAATCGTTCAAACATCGTTCGGTGTAATAACGCGTCGTTCGCTCGTTCCCTAGTCTATGAGCTAGGAAAGGATGAGCGCAAGAACGACTGCAAGTAACGATCATCGTCCTGTGTAATAGGGAGAACGATTAAAATCATTCATCATAGCTGTCGTTTGACATCGTTTATCGTTAATCGCCGAAAATTGTCAGATCACTCTCAAAGGTACATCTCAAAGGGTAGCTGAGTACAACTCCATGGAAATGAGCGGCAACACACATATGCGACTTATTGCTTTGTTGCAAGACTTCGGTGTCTGTTCTGGAGATTACGTGGGGGGGGGATGTCCAAGTGGTGGGACCTCCCTGTATTATGATCCTTATCACTTATTCTTTTTTTCAGACACAATGGGGGAGATTTATCAAAGGGTGTAAAAAATCTCCCCCAATGACTTATTTTGTAGGACTGTAAAATAGTCATAATATCCAGAACACCTGAAGGTTGAAATGAGATTCCTAGATTACTGGTGATTCTGGGGCCAATGATTTTTTTATCCATTGGTTTGATCCATTTTTCTTGCCCTAAAAAAGAAGCAAATTGCAGCCCACATTTGCCTTTCTCCAGTTTTGAAAATGTCATCGGGGCTTGTAGTGAGTTGGCATGGTCTCCAACAATCCAAAATAGTAAATAGTGAATAATTTTTAAGCCAGAAAGTAGCACAAAACACGTCAGGTTTCACACAAATTATTCCAATAAGGTTGGAAAAATAACAAAAAAAAAAAATCTCTCTTTATAGCTTGTACTATAGTCAAAGTAAAACTACTCAAAAATATATAAAGAATTATGATTTTATTTTACGATGCAAGTCATTGGAAGACATTTAGGAAACAAAAGCTCAAAAAAAGATTTACTTCATCTTTCAAAATAAAAATAAAAAAGTCAAGTAAATGCCAACGATATGTAGCTATGTGCAGGTTGTATTTTATTTTAGAGGTGTACAGTTGAAAAAAGTGAACCTACCTGGTGGGAACCTAACCTAAAAAATTTGTACTCAGCCTTCGGGGAATACTTACATAATTCAACCTGTGGCAAAAATTGTAGTCTCACCATTCTTAGAGGATGTTTACCCGGATTTTTTTTTTTTTTTTTTACTTTGTAGAAATTACACAAATTACAGACATGACACGAAACAATGTTTAATAGCTGAACCTTCCGGCTTCATGAATCATACCTCAAAAAATGAAAGGAAATTATTTCAATTAATGGTAATTGATTTTTCCCGATCAAATAGAAGGAAAAAATATGGAATCTCTCAATGTTGACGAAAGAGGTCTGAAACAAGCTTGTAATTTGCACTTCCAAAACCTATGGGTAGACCAAGGAAGATGTCAAGGTCCAAATAGAAAATGCAGAGCAATATTCCTTGAAATAGAAAATGCACAACCTACTTGCTCTATAGTTGACCTTGTAATGGGCTTCCTTAACAAGCGCCAATCTATGAGACCTGCACTTTTTTAGAGCATGTTAGTTTATATAAGCTGGCCCTTAAGCCTCTATTACACGGGGCGATGGAGAGGAGCAAACAAGCGCTGTCAGCACTTGCTTGCTTCTCATTCACTGCTTGCTGCCAGCCCTATTATACGTGTTGGCAGCCCGGGTGATCGCTAGATTGTCCGGGAAGCCCATAGAAGATAGTGGCGGTCTGCTGCTGCCACTCCTATTCCACAGAGCGACGGCAGCAGATCGTTGCTATTAGGGATGGTCCGAACCGAGTTCAGTTCGGGTTCGTATGAACCCGAACTCTCGGTAATGATCCCCGCTGTCTGCCCGCTCCGTGCAGCGGGCGGATCCAGCGGGAGGACCACCTGGAAAACTGGGATACAGATATAGCCATAGGCTGTATCCCAGTTTTCCAGGCGGTCCTCCCGCTGTACCCACCCGCTCCACGGAGCGGGCAGACAGAATCTGATGCCAAGCGTTCGGGTTCATACGAACCCGAACCTCGGAGGGTTCGAACCATCCCTAGTTGCTATCTAAGTAGTTTGTCATTGTTCATGTCGGCTAATCGTTGTCTTCTATTACACGAGATGATAGTCGTTTAATGTAATAGGGCCTTTAGACACATACACTAGACCCAATTTCAATAGAAGTCTGGTATCCTACCATTATATACCAAAAACAGTGTATTATGAGTAGGGATGGTCCGAATCTACCGAGGTTCGGGTTCGTATGAACCTGAACGCTCTGCATCAGATTCCCGCTGTTTGCCCGCTCCGTGCAGCGGGTGGATAAAGCGGGAGGACCGCCTGGAAAACTGGGATACAGCCTATGGTTATGGCTGTATCCCAGTTTTCCAGGCGGTCCTCCCGCTGTATCCACCCTCTCCACGGAGAGGGCAGACAGCGGGAATCACTTCCGAGGGTTTGGGTTCGTACGAACCCGACCTGAACCAGGTTCGGACCATCCTTAATCATAAGGAATCCCATGCAATGTGGTATGCCCCATAGGATGCTGCAATGTTCAGGGCATTGTACACCAGGGCACATGAAGTTCCAAATAATAAAGAGCTACATGTTCTCAAGACTTCTGCTCCATCTTCAATCCGGTGGCAGATCAATGATATGATTGTTTTTTTTTTTGTGTGTGTTTTTTTGTATATTTATTATTGTGTTACATAAAGTGATCATTATAAGGATCATGAATGTTTTATGTCACATAATAGCAAACCTTGTAGATCTTTATGTTCACCGGTTCAGGGCCACAATTCTCTGAAGGAACTTTATATGCTCCCATGCAGTAGAGATGTGCGAGGTCCAGGTATTGCAACTGTAATATGGATTCTAAAATGTGCTGTTATGGTTCTCTAACTGTTATCACTTTTAATGCTGCCTGAACTATGAGTCATTGGGCGGTCCCAACAACTTCTGTTTGCCCCCCCCCCCCAACCTTGATTGATAGATCTCTCCTTATACCCAAACAAGGGGCTTCTGGGCATGACTTGTGGTTCAGGCGGCATGTAACATTAAGGTAACAATTCATTGGTAACACTTCTTACCAGCAAATGTTGTACATTGTATGGTCTCCAAGAGGGCGTCTAATAGAAGAACAGCACAGCCTTACGATAGATTGAAATATATCGCTACCTACAACATATTTTCTTTTGTGAGTCATAAACGTCGGAGAATCTCGTCG
The DNA here is from genome assembly GCF_027789765.1 of Dendropsophus ebraccatus. Lineage (NCBI taxonomy): Eukaryota > Metazoa > Chordata > Amphibia > Anura > Hylidae > Dendropsophus > Dendropsophus ebraccatus. The sequence continues at coordinate 49,878,988 of NC_091468.1, forward strand.
TCCAGAGCATCTGAAAGTGATCAGCCTTTTATAGTCACTCGTTGAGTTCAGTTTGCTAGCTTGCCCACCCAAAGTGTTGTAGTTTTGGCAGTCGTAGCATTTTCACAATCAGAGCTATAGTGTGGTATTCTCTTAGCTAACTGTCCATGGAGTGTTACTCTGTTTTACTTGGAATTACGGGCCTTGTTTTTTTGTTTGAAAAGTGTCCAAAACAGAGATTAAACCAACAAACTCTTTTACATAATACTTGTAGAACCATGGAAATTAAATTAATTTTGGTTACAGAACATGTACCTAATCTTTTTTTACTGATGATTTTTCCAAGGCGTTATAATAGATTCATACACTTCAAGCTGAGGCTTAGCTGCTCATTTGCTAATTCTCTGAGTATAAAGAAGTCCTGCAGGGTCTGTTTCCTCACAGTCTTTAGCGTATGCTTCCTCAGCCAAAGTTCAGCTGTTCATGGTTGAATGTGTGAATGTATACAGCGATCGGCTCTACCATTAGAAGCACTGACAGGCAAAGTGAATAACCTGAGTGTAAAGGATTAGTTTAATCAGTGTTTCATACTCCTTCCAAATACATTGTATTTTAAAATAAAAATAAATTAAGGCGGTTGTGTACATTTTTTTTAAATTTATTCTAATTTCCCACCTCGTTGCTCATTGCAAATAATTAAAGGAGTTCTCCAATTAAAACTTACTTGTCCCCTATCCACTGAATAAAGTGATAAAAATAAATACACACTTTTTCCAATACCTTAAAAGTCTATTCGATTGAATGCCAATTCCCATGTACCTTAAAATTATGGCCCACAAAAAAAGACTAATTCCACCTACGTAGAAAACAAAACCTCCTAAAAACAAAATATTTAAATGTTGTGACCGTAAGAATGCAAAGCTGAAAAACGATTTGGGGTAAAACCCGCGGAGACATTAAGAATGTTAAAAACTTATTGTATGTAAAGTATCATAATGTGAATAAGTGAAACAAGGCTCACCTGTTTTCACATTAATAACTTGGTAGGCGTTTACTCCCGTAGGGAAATTGGAGGAACTTGGATGTCCGACTCATTTCCAAGACCTCTTTGTGTGCCCCTCTTTACTTTGCCAATTCATAATCTTCTAATTCCATTCAAGATTGTGGACACAAGAGGAATCTTGTTTTCTATCAAACAATCCGAAGCTTTGACAGTGCGTTGCCATTTTATCCATGCAGAGTTTGAATGTGTGACATAAGACGACATTATGACTGTGGAGCAATGACATTTGGTCTCTGAGCAGAATCCCAAGTCTGGATTCCCTTGCACTGTGATGTATTCTGTCTGAAAAGCCATGTCTGTCTGCACACAAGCATACGCTACTCTCACTTCTTTGTTCTTTCGGAATACACAGACAATGAATCACTTTTTACCGTGAGCTTCACAATTAGAGGAAATGGTCGTAAATCAAGAATTATGTTAGTTTTATGTTATGTTTTTGTCTATATAATTTTAAAAAATTGTTTTTTTCTTGTCAGCACCTATAAATTTGTAATGGGTTTTGGCAAATTTCTGTTCTTTTTTTTTTTTTTTTTGTTAAGTCGCTATTTCATAATTGTATGAATATGACATAATTGCGTTGACCTGACTTAGCTTTTTGATGGAAATGGTGTAAATAGATAGACATGCCTGGCAGATTGTATCATACTGCCAGAACAACTGGAACATTCGAGAGAGCGTTGTATAGTTTAACTCTTATAACTGCTATGAAGACCATCGTTGGTGTATGCTGCAGCTCCATCTCTATTGGAAGTGTGATTCTTTGCAGGATTTATGCTCTCCTCAAGTAATGGATCCGTAGCAATGAAGGGAGATGGTATCGGCCATTTAGTGGTGTTACCCTTCTCTCCTATAGATAGTACAAAAGGGAGAAGAAAAACATGTTCTTGGACTTTCTGGTGTGGGATGAAGAGTGTTGTGCGGACCTGTTAAAATAGTATGGTTTGGCAACGTTATCCGAACCTGAATGGTCCAAGTGCTGCCAGGAAAACATTGAATGCATGATTTCCAGTACTCCCTAGAGTGGAATCCAGCTTCTGCAGCCATAGGGAATCAAACGCCGAGCATTCGGGTTCAGATAACATTGCCAAACCCAAAAAGTTTGACAAATCTGCTCAACACTTGTGACGACCATTACCAGGAAATGGCTTTATTGAGATTTTTGCTATGCAATTTCCTTTGGGTTTTATTTGAAGACTTAAAATTGTCCCTATAGTTGACTAGAATAAGGCAACACAGCAGCACAGTTGTTAGCACTGTTGGCATGCCATGCTGGAGTTCAAAGCCAACCAGGGCAACATCTGCTGATTCTATGTTCTTGCCCATGTTTGCCTGGGTTTCCTCCAGATACTCCTACTGGTTTCATCCTAGGCTTTAAAAACATAGGGTAGATTGTAATCCCCAATGGTAAAAGTCTAATGTACAGTGGTCAATCTTATATAATTGAGTTAGATAATTAAAAAAAAGGGTGAAAATAAGAACATGACTGTTGAAGAAGGCGATAAAACAGCCATTTTCTGTTTTTGGATTTTTTTGTGGCCAATTTTGTTCAGATTTTTTGCAGTTTTTTGCAGCAAAAGCTATAGTCCAAAAATAGCTATTACAATGTGGGGACGCACAAGGCTGAAAATACAGCTGTAAATGTCTGTAAGTTAATGTGTGCTTTAACAAAAGGGCTATTTTACTACTTAGGTCAGAAGATACAGCCGTTTTTCGAACTGTAAAATGACTGTTCAATGACTATTTTACAGTTACAAAAAAATAGCCAAAAAGTGATGACCGAAACAATGACCATAATTCTATCATGAGTGAAATAAGGACATTCTTAAAGCGGGACCAGTTGGGGGGCTTGAGGACCACTGAGTTAAGAAACACTGATCTAGCGAGCCATTGGTGCCTTAAACCTCCTATCAACCTCCTATCAACCTATCTCATCATGGCCGTCTAGATCTCATACTTGGATATTGTTCATATGAATTTCAGATGAGACAGGTGTTTCCTGTTTGCAGCAGCTGTCAAGTGCTCTTTTATAATTAGTTGGTGGGGCGAATCATACATGAATCAAAACCACTAATGCTAAACTAAACACTTTGCCATTATATAAAGAAAAGACAACATCTATATATTCACAGGTTCTTAGACATGCTTAATCATATAATCTATAAATAAACAGCAACAGAGGAATACGCAGAGATTTATTATAAGTTTGTAAAGTATCAACATATCCAGCAGAAGCATAGGAGGGGAGCCATGCCGAGACCTGGAACAAGTTTAAACCTGGTATGTGCGAAGGAAGAGGATTTACTGTATCCAAATGTATTCGGCCATCCAACAATTTGCACAATAAAAACAATTTAACAATAAGAGACGTAAAGTATATTACAAGAATGATAACTAGACATAATTCCAACAAACGTGTAGACAAGGTATTGAACTTGGACAGTACGGTAAAGTGTGGGGTCACCCTACTCTGATATTTATGGAACTTCCATAAGCTGCGGTTATTAGGTTCTTAGGCAAATCAAACTTTGGTCTTTGCCCTATGGGAAATTGTAGCCTGTATTCTGCTTTATTTGGAGTATTGGAATTGTGCAAGGAATCCCTGCGTCTGCAAGTTCACAGCATCATATTGAATGATGATGCCGGGAGCTCCGAGTTCTGTTCCGTAGCACATCATCTGTATTTACAGAGCATATGAATGACCTCTTAGGGTATGTTTACACTGAGCAAAAGTGGCGGAATTCCGTGCGCAGCCCCCGACGTTGACTTCACTCGGAATCACGCCAACCTTAGTGTGTCGCTGCGATGCCTCAGACGCCTTTGCTATCTGCTCTCCGCACGCCAATTCTTTAGCGGACAGTGGAATCCGTCGGGACATATTATGGTGTTGGCGGAGAGGGAAGTAGGATCGCGCAGAGACGAGCGGTGGATTCTGCACAGAGTTTTCCAACAGAATTCCTTCTGTTCCTGTTCTATTGATGTCCTACGTTTTCCAGCATTACATTGCTAAATGCATTGCACAGTTTCAAGCCAGCCTATGTTCTTCCCAGAGTGCATTCTTTTGTGGATATGTGATGTCAGAGGAAATGTAATTGATCATATCAGGGTCACATTCCCAGAGTAGGTACTGTTGGTGGTGCACAGGGGTCAGCATACCACTGTGACTGGTCTACAGCTATGCAGCAAGCTGGGATGTACTGTTCTTTCATAGCCAGTAGTAACTCCTTCGGCAATCTCGTTACAGTAGCTTTTCTGTGAGAAATGGGGTAGCCTCCTTTCTCCATGCACATTAGTGAACTTTAGGGGTACAATACCCTATCACTAGTTCACTAGTTGCCCTTCTCTGGATCAGTTTTGTTTTGTATTAACCATTGCATACTAGGAGTATCCCACAAGGCCAGCCCTTCTAAGGATGCACTGATCCATTTGTCTAGGCTTTCCATTTTGGCTCCTGTCAAAGCTCAGATTCAAAGTCTACTTCTCATAAATTTTCAAATTTTTCCTGCCTCAAAGACATTAAAGGCAAAGTCCAGCCAGACCCATTTTTTCAGAAAGTGCTGGGGAGGATACAAAAAATATCATGCTCTTAGCTCCCCGACTCCAATGCTGGTGGCCGCATATGGCTGCTGCAATCCCGGGTTCCTCAGCCGCTCACTGGTCTGAGCAGGGACCTGGGTTGTGAAATGTAAGGTCCAATCAGCCAGTATGGGTCTGTAATGGGGTCCCGTCTTGGCTGGTACCTGGCTGAGTGGGCCTTACATGTCATGGCCTGGGTCCCCACTCAGACCATGAAGCTGCTGGTGACCAGAGAGGCAGTATGACCACTAGCAATGGAGTGGGGGAGGTTAGAGCATGTTATTTCTTTTATCCTCCCCAACACCTGCTAAATAAATGGGTCTGGCCAGACTTCTCCTTTAATTCAGACACACACACACACACACACACACACACACACTCTTAATAACTTATCAGTATATTTCTTACATTGTGGGTGCCTATGGGAAACACGTTTCCCTTGAAGAGACCCAGTGGTGCATGGAGACATTTTCCAGCAATCCTCCAGAAGGAAGAAAGCTATTTCATACTAACAAAATCAGCTTTCTACAGATACTCGTATGAGTTTTCATCCTTCTTGTTTAAGGCATCTGTTTATGCAACCAACAGCCAGCTCTGTACTGGTGAGGGGTAAGAACCCTGAAACAGAGAAAAGATTCCGTTTTATCTAATATGAGATCAATTTTCTTTCTTAAGGAGGAGAGCTAATGTATATGGGTATTTTGAGAAAGCTGGAATACCACACAAATCTAGGAGAACTTGAAAATCCCTTACGAACCCGGGATCCCAAACACTGGAAGCCAACCATGCTAACCACTGAGCCAACCAATGACGCATAAAAACAGATGCTGCAACTCTTGTTTCAGACTAATGGAGGGCCCGATTCAGGGTCCCTACTGTGTGCCCCTTATCCGGCATATGGACATAGGAAGACACTTTCACAATAGTTTCACCATTGTACAGAATTGTGAAAAGCATTCTAAGGTTTTGATACCTTGTATGACCAGAAGTATCTATGATACTGTTGTGTGACACTGATCCTTTTCTTTACCGTGTGACATTAGGTGGAATTTCCTATAGTCTGCTGTACATTACGTGAGGCGGGGAACTTTTTACCTGCATAGTTTACATAGTACACAATGCCGTATATTAGAAGGTTGTAGATAACATGGGTGGAATAGATGACTTTCACCATGAGAATAAGAAAAGTCATGTGCAAGTCTCATGGGTAACCAGTTATGTCATACTCTGTGCTAACTAATGGATAAGGCTTATTTTGTATTCCTGGACTCCTTTTAAAAGATAATATTCAGAATTGATATCATTTGTTATTATACAGCACTGTACTTTGCCCGATAGTACTTTTATAGTACTAGCATTTTGGCACTACGTAGATGTACTAGGATAAAACTTGACTATTATGGCATTATTACCCTCTACCTTCTATTTATTCAAATGGTAAAAAAGAATTGCTGAGCCTCTGAGGTGGCTTCCCATGGTTTCAGTTGGAAATAATAGTTCCCGGTTTAGGGTTCATTTAAAGGGGTATTCTAAAAACCCATTGACTTATAGATACAACTTAAAAAAAAAAGAAAAAAAAGGGGACTGGTTTCCTAAGATAATAAATTTAACTGCTATCTTTTTATGTTTTGAGAACTTTGTACATGATGTGTACATACGAAATGTTATTTATTGTTAATGTCCTGCTGTTTCCAAGAGGGAACGTTAAAAAAAAAAAAAAAAAAAATTCCTATTGAAGCGCTGCCCTCTGCTGCATCGTGTCCACTGCATACTGGAACTCCCTTATGCATCTGTCTCACATCATGTGATCTTCCCATCGTAACTGTATTTGCAGTTTTAACATCTGATTTGTTTTCACAGCTTATTACAAGTAAATTCTAGATATTTAGTGCTTTTCTTTTTGTTTTTGTTTAGGAACTCGGATTCGAATTGCTGCCTATTTTATTAAGAGATGGGTTAAACTCCGCTGCGTTGTGCAACGTCAGTATCGAGGTATATAATGATTGTTACTGTAATATGATTGGGTCTGATTATTCCATTTATAGATATTGTCCAACAATTTGCTCCATTCATGTAAAAAAAGGCAGAAATATTTAAAGAAAAGAAAAATAACTGATCCTCCATTCATTCCCTCCAACCTCCAACGGTCACTCACCTTAGCCAGTGATTGCGTTAGTGGCTATTTCTGAATGAGAGGTTGAGCAGAGATTGTTGAGTAGTAGGGACATGGACTATCAGACAGTGGCGGTGTATCCGGTAGGTCAGATTTCCTTTTTTTTTTTTCTTTTTTTTTTTTTAATCCTAGCCCGACACTTTCAAAGAATGAACCAAAGTTAAAGAACTGAAAATTTATTTCAAGAATGAAAGGCACACTGATCCCCCTTTTTATTTTTTCTCAATTGGCTTCATAGAGAAATGTCTATTTAGAAGAAAATTCCAGGAATATGTCTGCCCACTTAGTTTCCCTTTTGGCCAGGTATTCTACTCGCCTACTACCAACAATTGTTCCGTACAATTGTCCAGTAACTTTTGAAAGCAATAAGCTGCCCATGGAATACTTGGATGTAAGAAGTTCTCCATAGTGGGGGGGCTATTGGAGAGATATCTGTTCAGTCCTTATATTTTGTAACAGGGTAAATTAAAATATATATTTTTTTAAAACAAATAATCTGTTTTGAAACTGTGTGTGGCTTAAATGGTTATAACTTATTTCCCTTGCATAAAATGATAGATTGGATACGCCATTAATTCACGATCATTTAGGATCCGACTACTGTGATTCACAGCGATCCTGAGAATGAAGAGGGCACTGCAATTATTCAGGGCTGTGGCTCACTTATAGTTCTTCCCTGCACAGTGATGCCGCCTGCTGTCCAGGGGAAGTACAGCTGGTTCCATTCAAGTGAGTGGAGCTTACTTTTGTTTCCTAAAAAGACAGTGGGGAGGAGCACCACTGTTCAGGAACATTTTTTTTAAAGGGGCTGTAACACTGAACCCAATCTCTGTTTCAATAAGAATCCCAAAGATTGGACCCTCACAAACTGATAACATATGCTAGGCCCTAGGTCACCACTCAATGAGATTGGAATACCACTCCCAACATTTCTGAAACCACTAACAAATCCATTTGTTTTGGGGTCTCAGTTATGTATTTGTGGTTTTGTTTAACAGTGCTATAAGTCCAAAATTGAATTGCTTTACCGTAGCAGTTCATCACAGTCCTCCCACCCTACCTTCCCCCAATGTGGGTGGGGCTAAGGGTATGAAAACTGCAGAATTTAGGTTTTCAGCTGTGTAGAGAAGTCCCCATACAGAAAGGGGATGACAGTGTCACTTTAAGGAGTAACCATAATGACATTAGTGTATACAGTATATGGTTTGAGGTTATTCCAGTGCTTGGTTAGTTGTCATTGTACAAAATTACATTTTAAACAAAGAAAAGACCACAGTCAGTGAATGTAAACCTGCCAGCGATACACATATAGCTATGATGTCAAAGACTAATATGAATTTATGGGAAGTTTTTAACAAATATTATTGATTAGTGATTATTATTTGTTTAGTACATCCCTGACTTAAAAATGGCTTTTCCCATAGACGCAATCCATAACATCTGTGTCCTGGGTTCACACACAACCACACTGCTGTGGTTTTATCATGTGGTTATTGGCCAATTTGTTTCACATCACACGGCTAAAAATGGCCGCACAGAAACATGACAATCAGCTGTAAATCACATAGGGGGAGATTTGACAAATTGGTGTAAAGTGAAACTGGCTCAGTTGCTACTAGCAACCAATCAGATTCCACCTTTCATTTTTCAAAGAATCTGTGAGGAAAGAAAAGTGGAATCTGATTGGTTGCTAGGGGCAACTTAGCCAGTACTACTTTACAGCAGTTTGATAAATCTCCCCCATATTGTTTTGCTATGGATAAGTGGTCGCACAGCATGCTAGAAACGTGTGGACCCGGCCTTACAGTAAAAATCTACCAGCGCTGCAAAAAAAAACTGTAAAGCGCCATGTTATTCCCATTTGCAGTTGATAAATGTATTCTTTACTAGTGTATGTAACCTAATCCGGCTCTCAGTGGTTATTTTTACACTCATCTGTCATATCATACCTGTCATACAATAACTTAGGGTAATTTAATCTCCCTACAGATGCCATTACATATGATAAATTGTATTTTTCTGTCCGCTCTGTGTCACTGTGTGGGACGGAGATATATATTTTTTATGGTGGGAACCGGTCTTGACAGGCCACACATCAGAATGCCAACATGTACATATATGTAATATAATGATATTTGGCTCACGGAGACAACAGTAATAACTTTAGATATTTCATGTCGAGCTTCACCTGAGATAGATTTCACCCTTCGGGATATATCAGCTGGACGGCAGCAACTAGCTAATTTTGTAGCAAAACACTGAGCCTGTGAAACTCGAGTCCACATTGTTCTCATTATTGGTCAGGTGTAACCCAAAACCAACCTCTAGGTGTTGCTATCAAAGAAATTTATGCTTTTTCTCAGGCTTCCGTGAGAGGTTTATGGTCACGTGATGTTGCCGCAATGATAATAAAGCGTTCAGCGTGTATAGGCCCGGAATCCATTGTGTTCGTGCATCTAGTTGTTGGTGTTATATACAAAGCACCAAAATTCCCATCACAGTAGACCGATGACCAAATGGAAAGGATCCAGTTTCTTGATAATGGGAATGGGACTCTGCCATCGATTTTTAGAATGGACTGTACTTTCCTTATCCAACATGTATACATTTTTATTTGAAGGTTCATAAGTTAAAGGGGGGATTCCCAAACACCCATAACGGGCTTCCCCTGTTGCAAATATGACCCAGTCAGCCACATATACTCCACCTAAATTGCTCTTACTTTTCCCCCAAAATGAGGCGATATCCAGGACTTTTTTCCATCTCTTGCCATCTTGCTCCCAGATTTGTGAATTCTGAGAACAAATTTTTATCTCCCCAGTGATAACACAGGTATCTCGAATGATCCAAAAACCTTCTTACTACTATTAGATTGCCGGAAATACTGTGGATAAAATGTGGTTAGCATCTTGGGTATCAGTTAAATCACTGATGCGATGTCAGTCTAGTTAGTCTTTAGGCCCTATCACACGAATCGATTATCGGTCGTATTTGGCTGAGTATCGATCGTATTTGGCTGACTATCGATCGTATTTGGCTGACTATTGGCCATTACGGCCGATAATCATTTAGTGTAATAAAGGGGAACGATCAGCCAACATGCGGGATGTCGGCTGATCGTTGTCTTTTTACGTCTTTCAACATGTTGAAAGATGAAAGACAACGAGCCACTGACTTCGCTCCGTGTAACAGGAGCAACGGCAGCAGACAGGCGCTATCTCCAATGGGCTTCTTGGACGATCTAAAGATCGCTCAGGCAGCCCCCCTCACAGCTCCCTGCGCCCCCCTTCCCCCGCATTAACCGCTTGCTGTTGGAGCGTGCAATAGTGCAGGCAAGGAGCAAGTGAACGCTGACCTGACAGATCGGCGCTCGCTTGCTCTCTATGATCGCCCCATGTAATAGGGGTTTACCTCTCAGAATTTTTTGGGCGGATATATCCACATTGTCCACAAAAAGATGGAGAAAAGTAGAAGGGGCAGATTTACTGTTTTGAATTAATCAGAATTCTGGGTCGGATTTTGGCATACGTGTCTTTCATTATGTGTTTTATACAGTTTTTGCATTGTGTTGGAGGGTGTGGATTAAATTGAAGGAGTGGGGCCTGTCAGAAAGGGACGTGGTTAAAAAATTATTGTGTGCCAAAATATTACATACATTTTCAGATAACCAAAATGTGTTACGGGGGTGGGGGTGTTATTATGTAGCGGGAAACAAAAACAATGCCTTCTTTTTCCGTGTATCCGTTGCACTACTATTTTCTACATAAGCTTGTAAATTGCTACATTTTTAATATTGGCCCTGATCTTTAAAAAATAAAAAAAATACATACATAAATACATACATGTAAAGTGATAAAAGGAAGTGAGACAACAGTATAGATGCGCCAAATTTATTACACAACATAAGGGTCCATTTACACAGAAAGATTATCTGCCAAAGATTTCAAGCCAAAGCCAGGAATGGATTTGAAAAGAGAAGAAATCTCTGTTTATAGTCTGTTCCTGGCTTTGGCTTAAAATCTTAGGCAGATAATCTGTCTGTGTAAATGGACCCTAAGCCACTTTAATAAGTTAAGTGCAAGTTCATTGTTTCTGGTCCGAGTCTACTCTGTGTAAATCTTAGACAGGAATAGCACATCTGCCGCCTCACTATTCTTCTGTATAATGGGAGGCTGAGCCAGCAAGAACATATGTAGGAAATAACATTTAGAAAATTGAGAAAAGGTTACGAAATGTGTAAACCCAGACACGTAGAGATGGATAACATAAAAGAAAACTGCAGAAGACCAGGGAACATATAAGCTTGCTGCTCTAGTAACTAATTTCTTCACCCTTTATCTTTGTACAGAGCTCTATGTGTTTCCAGACAGATTTGTGGTCTGTGTAAGTCAACTTGAAGCTCATTCCAACACGTGGGCAGCCGACACCAGTAAGCCTTCCAGTATGGTGAGTATGCGATGGCTAAACAAGCCTTGATCTCTTGGAGACTCCACTACACATGTATCCTCACTTTTAGGTGGATTTAAGCATTTTTGCGGCATTTATGCATAGCTATAGGAAACATTCCTGTGCGCTGTTATATCATTTATTGTTCTTCTGTGGAAATCACATTGATTAGTTGGACAAGGAGGGGCTGAATGTTTATGTGCAGTATATACACGGAAATTCTAACATTTGTTCTGGAACCAAACCTATAAATGTTAGACCCACAGTTTAATAGAGATATATAAGAATACTTACTAGAAAACTTTTCAAAGTGGAGGGCAAGATACAGTGGTACCTTGGTTTAAGAGTAATTTGTTTTAAGAGCATTGCTTTGGTTTAAGAGCTCCCTGTACTGGATGGAAGGGCGAGTGGTGGAGGGGCATGGTCTGTATAGCGTAGTCTACAGCCCTGTACTCTCACCTAGGAAGTCTCTTTCACCAAATCTTCCAAATCATAGTAGATCCACTTCAGGCTGGGGCTCATATCAGGGGACAGGACTGTGGAGGTAATCTCTTCATAACTGTAACCACTCTCTCCCCGGACAGAGTATGCTGTATGTATGTGCCCACATATGTCCTGCTCATTCCTTCATGCTCCCTGCAGTCTGTCAGTCCTGATTGGTCCATGCTGAACACACCCCCTTTCCATTGATGTCATGTGACCACACAGACCTCTGACAGCAGCCCTGCTTTTCTATTCTAGCCTGTTGTACTACGCTACTGCATTGTGAGTATCTGCTTTTCAATTCTATATGTACAAACTGCGGTTGTTTTTCAGGTTTATGCACTTACTATAAATTATATTCCACATGCTGGTTGCTATACTGTACAGTAACTTATAATATCACATATTCAACTGTTTATGTTTGTTTCATTTGGTTTACATGTTATTCAGAATATAAAATCATTATTTTTGGGGTTTGGAACCAATTTTCTGCATTTCAATGATTTCTTATTGGAAAATTTGCTTTGGTTTAACAGTGGATTTGGAAAGAATTATGCTCTGAATCCAAGGCACGACTGTACAAAGAAACGTTTTATGGTGCAAATAGTTTTGTCCATGGGAAGCAAAAACTAAAATAACTAAAATATATAAAACACACCAATCACTGAACTCAAGGAGAACAGTGAAAAAAAAAACGATGGAGTACTCATTATTTAAGAGTCTCCACTAATTGCCCCCTACAAAATTTGAATATGCAAAGAAGGGGTCCGTGGAGCCTCAGTTGTGAGTCTCAAAACACAGGAATATCCAGATATCCCTCTCTCCAGAGAAGGAAGCCTGTTTGCCAAGGAGTGCCTCCTAGTGGAGAGAGCACCAAACCACCCTGATACGTGGTCCCTCAGGTCCTCACTCTGTTGCGAGCTTTGGGACCTAAATAGGGAAACACCAGGGTGGCCCCTGTAAGTCAAAGTCTAACTCTGTGACGAGTATAACGACATAAGACAAGGGTTACCAAGGCTAGGCATCCATCCACAGACTGCAGTTTCAGGGTATTTGCCCCTCATTTTTTTCACGGTTCTCCTTGAGTTCAGGGATTGGTGTGTTTTGTTGGTCAATTTGTCATTGCCCCTGTTAGCCAGAATCCATTGATCATCTGTTTAATGTTCACATTTCCTTTATTTCTTGACTTATTCCTTCGCACCTTCAGTAGTGGAAGTGCACCGGACTGCGACACTGTCCCATTCAAGTGAACAGGACAGGACTTGCATTGTAGAGAACATGTAATCATTGAGGCTGCTGCACTTCTAGGGTGCCACAGCTCCTTCAGTCACATGATCGGCAGGGGTGCTGAGTGTTGAACCGCCAACCTTCCCCTCTGATCTAATATTGATGTCCTATTCTGATGCAAGTTCATCCATTTTTAAAAACATGATAACAACCAGTATAAAAAATAAACTGCTCTAGACCTTTTTCCACTTTTGCAAATTGCGTAGACTTAGGGACCTATTGTAAAGATTGATAATCAGTTGAATCAGCCCGATTCTGCCAATTATCGCTCTGTGTCATAGAGACAATGATCATTGCTTGATCTTTTGTTTACGCCCGACCTAAAATCTTCGGGCGCCGACTGCGCATCGCTGTGTGCAATAGAGATATGCTGCCAGCGGCTGACGATTTAACAAACAGTTTACATTACCTATTCACATTCCCGGTCTCCTCCTTTGCTCTGGATGCTTCCTCTCCGGTCCCCCACGCTGCAGCTTCACAGTGGCCTGTCTAAGCTGACAGGCCGCTCAGCCAATCACTGGCCGCAGTAGACCCGGCCAGTGATTGGCTGAGGGGACTGTCAGCTCTAACGGTCTGCTCTGAAGCTGCAGAGTGCGGGATCAGGGAGGAAGCATGCAGAGCGGAGGAGAAGACCAGGAATAAGTAATGTAAAAACTGTTTAGGAAAAGGCTGCACGGACATCGCTAATGATGTCCATGCATCCCTTGCTAAACAATTATCGGGTCTTGTAACAGGCTCAGTAAACGATCTGCTAGATTGGCGCTCGTTTACACTATTGATCAGGCCATCATTAGCCTGTGTAATAGGACCCTTAGACCTAAAGTACGGTTATAGTACCACCATGTTTGAGTTCCTTTCTTCATCGGGTGTTGGGATTGTGCCGCAGAATGCACTAGTGACCATTATCCATGAATGGAAGTGGATCTGTCAGTTATTTGTATAATTATAGAATGTGAAAGCCAAAGTACATAACACACTGAACACACCGAGCGCTGGAGATGGGAGCGATGCCAGAGTCACCTCTTATGACACACAATAAGAATTATAAAGGTAGCCGTTCTCCTTCCAGAGGTGCAGTTGTCCTCAAATTCCTTTCCAAAATGGCTTCTACATTTCTTTTCCCCTTTGCGAAAATTTGGTTAAGTAAATATTTTCCTAAATCGACCATCTGAATGTTATATTGTTTATGTCATCACCTTTATTTATAGTTAGCCCAGTGTGTTTTCCATGAATAAAGCTGGACGAGCGCCACAGATATATTTCCTCCTCGAACATTCACAGTTGGTTTCCTTGAAGATATGTAACCATATCAGTCCTTATGGGAGCCTACGATCACTGAAAAACACACCAGTGGCCTCCTGCCATGGAGAACTTCAAGAGCAGCCGTGCGGAATTACAGCAGGAATCCTTGGCCGTGGGTGGATGCGGACCTGAGGGAAACTGATCATTTTTCTCTGGATGCCGCAGCCAGGCCTTAAACCACACTCATCCTCCCAGTTCTATAGGGAAAATGAAGTACGCCTGGAAGAAGGGGAGGATGAACAGAGTGTGACCACCCAACAGCCGGCTGTGGACGTGAGAGCAGAGATGTTCGTTCCTCCCAGTGGCTTAATCTAAACTCAGATCGATTGTTAAACATGCACATTGCTAGAGACACAGAATCAACAACCCCCACCCCCAAACCACTTGAAATAAACAGACAGGTTTTTTGTGGAAAAATTTGGCCACAGTGGGGGAGATTTATCAAACATGGTGTAAAGTGAGACTGGCTCAGTTGCCCCTAGCAACCAATCAGATTCCACCTTTCATTCCTCACAGACTCTTTGGAAAATGAAAGGTGGAACCTGATTGGTTGCTAGGGGCAACTGAGACAGTTTCACTTTACGGGTATAAACACACACACCGTATACGCAGCGTATTTACTGCTGCGATACGCAGCAAATACGCAACAAATACGCAGCAGAATAGATCTAAATACCTGAACACAGCATCAAATCACATCTGCTGCAGATCTGCTGTGTATTTGCTGCGTATCTGCTGCGTATACAGTGTGTGTGTGTTTGTACCCTACACCATGTTTGATAAATTTCCCCAGTGTTTATTAAGGGCTTAAGATACAAACTTTAAAAGATCAATTCATTTTAATAATTAAATAATTTAGATAAAAAATATTTAAAATGTCAAAACTCATTAGCATAACTTCCATCAGCCATATCCGCCCACAAGGGAGATTCCTCCCCTCTAATATCAACCGTGACAGAAAATGGGAGGGTGGGTGGGCGGTAGCTTCTTTCTTCCAGCTTCTTGACAGACTTAAGAACCAATCACAGACCAGCTCTTATATAGCTGCCATTCCCACCGCTGTAGAGTAGAATAACGCCCAATTAAATCCTTGGAAGAGTAAAACGGAGAATTCCCCAGGTACAAACATACTGGGGGGGGGGGGGGGACCTGGACTGAACCAATTAAGCTTCCAGAACCTTCCCCCATGTTAAAGATAGGAAGCTAACTTTCCTTATTACAATAAAGCTGGGAGAGGGTGGGGGGTGTGATTCCATGTGTTCCCCGGCTCTTACAGGAGGGGGGGACCCTTCCTTTGTATGTGGGCAGGGATGCCTCTCTGTTAGTTTACAAACTGTTCTGCATACTTTAAAGAACTGTTCAGGAGGCCCCCATAGGTGATAGTTTAAAGGGGTAGTGCATCATAAAAATGTTACTTTTAAATCAACTGGTGCCAGCAAGTGCCAGAGATTTGTAATTTACTTCTATTCAAAAATCTCTAGTCTTCCCGTACTTATCAGCTGCTGTATGTTCTACAGGAAGTGGTAATCTTTCCAGTCTAAAGAGCAGGAGAGGGTTTTTATGGGGGCTTGCTACTGCTCTGGACAGAGGTGGCAGCAGAGAGCACAGTGTCAGACTGAAAAGAATACTAGTTGATTTGAAAATATTTTTTTATTTTTTGTAAACTACCCCTTTAAGATGCAATATCACTTTAATTAAGAACAGTTTTCTATCTGTCTGTCTATCTATCGATTTATCGCCTATCTATCTATCTATCTATCTATCTCCTATCTATCTATCTATCTATTGATTTATCGCCTATCTATCTATCTCCTATCTATCGATTTATCGCCTATCTATCTATCTATCTAAGAAAAAACTCCAGAAATCGCGGCACCTCCGTATCGTGAAAAACGTGTTTCTTTATTTCATATCAAAAAAAGTATTTACAAACAAGTGCTGCAACGTTTCTGTCTCATCACAAGACCTTTCTCAAGCATGGCAAACATAGTGACTCACATCCTTTTATACAAGTGTGTTACTAATTACAACAGTGATCAATCTGGTGAAAACACAAGGTGATCATTCATTAACATTGTGAAAAACAAGATAGGGTTCCTGCAGGAACTATCAAAACTGTTCATATACATAAATACAAAATCCTGTATACATAATTCAGTGGATACAATATACATAAAGTGCAAAGGTATAATTGATAGGCGGGGTTAGCTTACCTTTGCACTTTATGTATATTGTATCCACTGAATTATGTATACAGGATTTTGTATTTATGTATATGAACAGTTTTGATAGTTCCTGCAGGAACCCTATCTTGTTTTTCACAATGTTAATGAATGATCACCTTGTGTTTTCACCAGATTGATCACTGTTGTAATTAGTAACACACTTGTATAAAAGGATGTGAGTCACTATGTTTGCCATGCTTGAGAAAGGTCTTGTGATGAGACAGAAACGTTGCAGCACTTGTTTGTAAATACTTTTTTTGATATGAAATAAAGAAACACGTTTTTCACGATACGGAGGTGCCGCGATTTCTGGAGTTTTGTTTGAAGTAAGGACGTGGTTCCAGTCCTTGTTGCGAGCAGTCCATCACCTTACCTGTGAGTGCACTCCATTCTGCTTTTTATCTATCTATCTATCTATCTAGATACAGGAAAAAGCCGCACATCCAAGACTTAATGAAGCGGGTGCTGTACAGAGTCAGTCCCCCGGCCTGGGGATCCCCAATAGTACGTACAGATGTTCCGCAGCACACCAGCATAGGTGAAAAAGGTGATTTATTGCAAGTAGTACAAAAGTACAAAGAGATGCGACGTTTCGACCCTCTCACAGGGTCTTTATCAAGCATGCTTCATAAAGACCCTGTGAGAGGGTCGAAACGTCGCATTTCTTTGTACTTTTGTACTACTTGCAATAAATCACCTTTTTCACCTATGCTGGTGTGCTGCGGAACACCTGTACGTATCTATCTATCTATCTATCTATCTATCTATCTATCTCCTATCTCTATCTATCTATCTACCGTGTTTCCCCGATAGTAAGACACCCCCGAAAGTAAGACATAGTTGGACTTTCGGGGGCTGGGCTAAAGTAAGACATACCCCGAATGTAAGACATAGTACTGTCAGAGGCTCGCACGCGCGCGCACACACACACACGCGCGCGGCCCGGCACGAGCGCTGCACGTCATGTGCAGGGACGCCGGTATTGGTGCGGGAGCTGAAGGAGCAGCAGGGCCCAGGTGACTGCCCGCACCGCCCCCGTCTGGTCCAAGCGACCTTCCCCCCACCCCCCGTGCGCGCACCTGTCCGCCCTCTCTGAGGCCCCGTCCTGCCGCACCGTCCATGCGCCCACCACCCGTCCGGTCCGGCGTCCCTGCTCACTGAGGGGAGTACAGGACAGCCGCCCTCACGTGCTGCTGCTCCTCCAGCTCTGACATGGCCGCCTCCCTGCACACACAGGACAACGTGTGACAGCTGACCTGTCATCTCATCCCCTCAGTAACAGTACAGGATAGGAGGAATAATGGGCTGCAGCAGGCGGGATAACTTATAGCTGTGTGTGTTATCCTGCCAGCTGCAGCCCATCCATTCCTCCTATGTTACAGTCCTGCACTGTTACTGAGGGGACTACAGTCATACACCCCTGTCCGCCCCCCTATACAGTCATACACCCCTGTTTCCCCCCCCTATACAGTCATACACCCCTGTCCGCGCCCCCCTATACAGTCATACACCCCTGTCTCCCCCCCCTATACAGTCATACACCCCTGTCCAATATAAGACATACCCCAAAAGTAAGACATAGTGGGACTTTTGGGAGTAAAAAGAATGTAAGACACTGTCTTACTTTCGGGGAAACACGGTATCTATCTATCTCCTATCTATCTATCTATCTATCTATCTATCTATCTATCTATCTATCTATCTCCTATCTCTATCTATCTATCTATCTATCTATCTATCTATCTATCTATCTATCTCCTATCTATCTATATCTCTCTCTCTATCTATAATTGTATAGACATTTTATGGACATTGTATAGACTTTATATAGTCATTTTTTCTCCCCAATTATTTTACCATCAGACTAATAAAATGGGATTCCTGCATAGGTTTTTCAGTAGCTCGGATGGTTGCCTCAAATGGTTTTCCCCCCTGAAGTAGTTTATCCTTGTGTATTGAGGTGTTTGGTTATAGCCCCCTGGGAGTGAGAATGAGGATTTCCCTTACGCTAACCGCACTCATTGCCACAAAATATTCAGTGCTTGTGGACATGTGTTTTGATATAAATGCTTGCAGAGGTCTCAATTATAAGTAGAGCAGCTACATGTGGAGACCATTTTCTCCCCCTAGGGAAAGGTGGCCAATATCGGCTTGTCGACATAGATATATGTAATCTACATATATGTTTTCTAGTGGACCTCCTTCACCAGAACACGGTCATGTTTGGGCCTCATTATTGATCATAGTCCATAGCTCTTTTTTTTTTTTTTTAAATTGTCGCATACCGTCCAAAGAAAACGAGAACCTGAGAAGTGGTTTCATACTAGTAGGCACGAGTGCAGTATGTCTGGTTATTTCCCATCAGGGGATGTAGGCTCTTTTGTCATGAATCTTACTCGGAGAATGTCGACACGGATGATTTTCCTCTGACTCATCTGGGAACCTGGACAATGGTCCTAAAAACTTTGCCCCAGGTCATAATGTGAGCCGATCATGTAACACTCAGTCAATCCTGGGATAACATCTTCAGCAGGGTTATGATGTGGTTGGGGGTTTAGAATGATTGACACTTCATAAATGCTTTAAGACTACGAGCACCATCTTATACATAAGAGCAGTGTAACAACTTCTCATGGTTCTCAGGCTATTTGTCAGTGAGCGAGAACACTCGTGTCTACGTGTCTAGGCTACGAACAGTGTTCTTATTGAATGAGAAAGTATAAAGAACGTTGTATAACTTTTTGTTTATAGTGTATAAGGAATATCGACACAAAACCAAAAAATTCCTCTAAGTATTGGCCAGTCCGATAAGAAGCCTTGTGTAGGTCAACGCCAATAAAGTAACACTCTTGATTTACTCGTCTAGATTCCTACGCCGGTCATACGTCAATCTGTCAAGAGACCATTTATATAGGACTCGCATGCTTTTTACATCACTTCGAAGTTTCTTGGTATCATGGAGACCTTCTCTTCTCTCCTAATCTCCCTTCCCTCAGGGATGTCAGGGCCTTAACCCTTCCCAAGAGCACATGCTTTGTCAGTCAGAACGAAGGATTCAGGACTACGTAGGGCTAATGAGAAGTGACGGGCCATGGGCTGGAAAAGCCTGGTAATGCATAGTGCCCACCCAGTCTTCACGCGAGTGTAAATATGCCAAGAAATGTGCTTTTAATTTAGGAGGGGGGGGGGGGAGGTCATTTTGTTAGTTGCAAGTTTTTGGTCTTCCGCTGTTGATACGATACATCAACATCTATAGATTACCAGTGGAAGGTATTGTCCACATCTGCAATACAGATCCAGCAATGATTCCCAGATATACAAGAACGCAGTAGATTACGTCGACGGCACTTTAATAATGGGACTGGACGCAGCGCTCGGTATTTTTTTTATTTTTTTATTTACGTCTGTTTCTGAATTCTCTTGTAGGCTTTGGAAGCCTTAGGGAGTTTACATCACTGCACATAGCTGAGACTCTGGTTCCCACAGAGCTGTTCAAAGACTGACTCACGGTCTGTGTTAATTGTTCTCAAAATTCAGCACTTTAAGGGTGTGGCCAGAGAGGAAAGTCTACTGTACTTATAGGGCATGTTCAGAAATGTTTCACACATAAATCATGTTTTTGTTCCAGTCCAAAACCCAACACACAAGTTAAAGCAGAAAGTGCCACCTTATACGGCCGCCTCCTCATGCGCTGCTCGCAGCCGTCGGTCTCCGAGGACCTGCCAGCAACGTTATGAGGTGTGAGGGATACAGCGTGCTCCGGTTGTCAGGGATGAATTTATGTGTAATGCTCTCCTAGGTATAAAGCTGCAGGGGAGCAGAGATGAGGTTACTCCTTTAATCTTTTCCATCTTATGCCGTGTTACGTAGAGTCAAATTCTGCTATGTTTTCCTTTTCTCAATGACCTTTGGGGCACCCAGGCGGAAAAGATACAAAAAGGAGGTGTGTTTTTTTTTCTGCCAAAGCTTTTATAGAACGACATGCTCCACAACAGCTAAAAACCAGCAGGTTGTATAGGCGTGATCTGATACTGGTAGTTCCACTTTAGCTGGTGGGTCTGCCAAGCCCGACAAAAAACTACTCTGTGCCAAAACATGCCAAACATACTGGCAGCTGTCTGTTTTTTTCACTTAAAGGGGAAATCAATGGATAGTTTCCTATGTCCTTGGTGTACAGCAGGGATGGGGAACCTTCGGCCCTCCGGCTGTTGCAAAACTACAATTCCCATCATGCCTGGGCAGCATGATGGGAATTGTAGTTTTGCAACAGCTGGAGGGCTGAAGGTTCCCCATCCCTGCTGTACAGCAATGCAGCAGTCTCATTAATCATTGCTTATTCTCTCTGAACTGTCATATCCTGTAATATATTATACATCGCTGTAATATATGAGTGAGCACTAATTGGTTCATCGGATGGGATGGATCATGACAACATTCTGTTCAGGTGCTAATAGTATCATGATCCATATCATGATGATACTTATCGGCTGCTGTATGTCCTGCAGGAAGTGGTGTATTCTCTCCAGTCTGACACACTGCTCTCTGCTGCCACCTCTGTCCATGTCAATAACTGTCTGGAGCAGTATCAGAACCCCATTGAAAACCTCACCTGCTCTCCAGACTGGAAATAACCCAGTACTTCCTGCAGGACATACAGCAGCTGATAAGTAAGTAATATAGATTATTGTGCAAAAAATTGTTATATAGTTTGGATTCAAGCGATAATCTTTCCGTGTATGCAGGCGACGATCAAACGACTAACAAAAATTTGTTTGTGTCGCGTTGATCGCATCTTTTGAGCCGTCCTCAAAATCATCATTACTTTTTTCAGTGTTTATGCAAATCTATCATTCACTCGTATAGAATGGAGTGCACAAAAGATCGCAATAGCAATTGTAAATATCATCAAAACTAACGACTATCGGTCCATGTATTTTGGTGAATGATTTCAGGTCATTCACAAAAGCGCTCGTTTGTGATCGTTTTTCGTTAATCGCAAGAAAACAGGACACTTAGGTTCTCAATAAACCCCTCAACAAATTAGGGCGTACAGGTATACCCCGAACACCTGTCACCAGACGACCCAGGACATACCCATACGTGCTGCAACGTGCAGCAAAAATCTTTTTCTTTCAAATCAAATTATATCATAAAGTTATACAGATTTGTAATTTACTTCTATTAAAAAAATCTCATGTCTTCCCATACTTATTAGCTGCTGTATGTCACGCAGGAAATGTTGTTTTATTTTCAGTCTGACACAGCGCTCTCTGCTGACATCTCTGGCCGAGACAGGAACTCTGTCTCGGTTTTCTATGAATCACCATAGAAAACCTTTCCTGCTCTGGACAGTTCCTGTCTCGGCCAGAGATGTCAGCAGAGAGCACTGTGTACGACTGAAAATAAAATAAAACTTCCTGCAGGACATATAGTAGCTGATAAGTATGGGAAGACTTGAGATTTTTTAATAGAAGTAAAATACAAATCTATATAACTTTTTGACACCAGTTGATCTGAAAGAAAAAGATTTTCGCTGGGCAACCCCTTTAAATGCAGCGATCACGCTGTGTTTAAGTGTAAGTGACAGAAGCATCTCCTGTAACTTACCCCGGGACCCTGGCAGTGTAATTGCGGGGTTCCCGTTCGCTTTCACGCACCGTCTGAAGAAGCGCTGTGGCGTGAAATGGCCATCGCTTGCTATTTGTACCCATGTAATTGGCACCATGCTGATTACACAAAAAAAAAAATCTGCACTTGTTTTTCCTTTTGCCTTATTCTTCAAGGGGAATGTTGGGTAAAAGAAGCTGCAGCCAGCGAATATCTATAGTTTTAAAGATAGCCCTTTATAATACATATTTTTTTCACATCTTAGGCTATTTAGAGTAATAGTTGCAAGTATTCCAGGGTTTAATGTGTGTAAAGTCTGTTGTGTAATAAGATGATTAGACTGATAATCGGATTAGTATATTATAGTCTGTAAAACAACAATGTCACTTTATAACCTGATTCCTTAAGACGGCACAACAAGTAAAGTGTTTCCAGGAGGACAGTTTACTAATGAAGAGGAAAAGACCTATTGACACCTATAATTATTTGTAAATATACTGTAACCATAGATCCTAGACCAGGGGAGAGCTGTGCCAGGAACTTCACTCCATGAGGCTAGGCTCCGGGTTTAAAGAGCCAGGGAGTAAATTTACTGCTGAGTTCTAATGAACCTGAGGTGAGGGGCATGTCAGGCAAGTGTCAAAAGTGCTTATTGGGTTACAGAAGTGTGTCTGGGGGTCGCCATACATACTTTAACCATTTAGTAGCCACCTCACTTACCTCCTGCCCACACACAATGTTTCATAGAAATATATATATATAATGTTTAGTCAACTTCAAGAGCTTGAGCATTTTTGTGACTTAAGTGTTTTTACAGGAGTGAATTCTGTTCGACTGATCTACATGGAGAGAGTGACTTGCTATTTGTTACCACCACAGTCGGACAGCACTTTATATAGGGCAGTGTTAAAATAAATTTGCCATTTATCATAATATCTGGGATAAGAAAAATGTCAGTGTCTAACCTATCCAGGACGTTGACATTGATGGCCTCCATCTATGGGGGGGTCCAACTTAAAACATCCCCATCTGTCAGCTGATTGAAGGGGCCATGGTGCTATTGTTTCTACCGTGGCCAGTTCACTATTCGCCAGTCATGATTTTGTACTAGTGGCTGTGCATAGAACGGCGTCTCTCTGACGTTTGGTTCAAGTGAATGGGGCTGAAGTGAAATACCAGACACAACCACTACAAAATGCATGGTGCTGTGTCTGTATCTGTTGGGATAAATATACTTATATTTGGCCGTCATCTATTATTGTAGGCACCCTATCTTTGTGTATCTCTTATTGTTGGCAGTGTATTTAGTATTTTTTGAATATTTGGTTATTTCAGTATGTCTGGGCACCTAAACCGCAGGATTCAGGGGTCAGAAAGGTCAGTGCTTATCTATGAACTTACTGAGAGAAGATTGCAGGGTGTTGTGCTGTGCAGGACTGCTCCGTGCTCAGTCACTCCTAACAGCCCCTCCCCTCTCCATAGCCACATAATGGACACAGAAATCCTGCTTCTTCTGAAGTGAGGGGGGAGGCTGGGAGATTGCTTTTTCAGTCCAGAAGGAAACTCTTTTGGTTTATAAAACCTATTACAGAGTTTCTTAAAATCGCTGAACTGTTGATATTTAATGTTTTCAAAAAATGACCCTGAAATGACAGTTACGCTTGAACATTCATCTGTATGGAAGACTTGGGGGAGACATCTATCAGCTGAACAAGCATTAGACTAAAAGCTAACGTGTGTATACGGCTAGCTTTACCATTTAGAAGCTGGTTCTTCAGGTGCAGAAGGCAGGCGCTTTTCTGCTCATTGGTAATAGCCATTCTGTTTTCAAGCTGTTTACCTGTAAAATCATGAAGTGACACAGTGAAGAGGCTGAAGCAGTTGGCTTCACACACTGTGTAGTGGTGCTGCTGCATCACTGCAGCTCAGCTCCCATTCAAATGACTGGGATCTGAGCTGCAGTAAGCTGGTGTCACCACTACACAATGCAACTTCTTCAGGCCCCCTCATTGTGTAGTGTAACCACTGAACAGCTGATCGGCAGGGTTGCTATATATGAGCATCCTGACAATCAGGAATTGATTAGGCCCAAAATCCCTTTAATGACTGCACAATTTTGCTGGAAACCAACTTGCAAAACCATGTGGCTATTAACAATAGAAACCTGTAGGACAAGCTACTACACCTGGTTTCGTACTGCATTGTAGCTGCATCAAAGTGTATCCAAAAAACGAAACTCTCAAGTCTAAATACAGGACACGTGTAGTATATGCCTCATCGCTGCTAAATCTCATGCTGGGTTCAGACTTGTTATCCCAGAGCTCTAATTCTGTGCATTTAGCCTAGACAAATTACAGTATCTGTGTTGTGTCCTCATTGGACATTCCATGTGAATGTTGTATAGCTCAGGTGTTACATATAGAAACAAAGCAGAAGGACAAGATTTAGGCCATGTGTAACACACGGTGAGGAGGGATTTTATATTTTTTTTTTTGTAAGACATCCTTTGGGACTGTGAAGTAAACAAGTATGTGGAGCAAGCTAATAAAATGATTGCAACACCGAGATCTGTGATGTAGCCAGTGGCTGTCTGTCTCAGGGTGAAACAAGATGCTTCGTACGTAGATTTTTTTTTTTCAGCTCACATTAAACAAACACTCTCCAGTAATGCGCTCTCTTAGCGTGGACAAAATGAAATCTCCTGCGGTCCTTGGAGGAAGTATAGCCAACAACCACAAACCATGCTCATCCAAATGTTAGCCTTAGGTTTTAACTCTACAGTTACCAGGGCTGAACGGACCCTGGATCTGCAGATGCGTTTCTGTGTTTGCTGGAGACAAAGATGCACACTCTTTTGGGCTAAAGGCCACACTGTTAGACCCAGTTCACACTGAGCAAAAACAGCGGAATCCTCCTCAATTCTTTAAATTAAAAGTCGCGGGAGCGGAGGCATGCGCTCCCTCCCATAGAGATACTACAGGACACTGAGCACGGCAGGATTCCGCCATTTTTGCTCAGTGTAAACTGGGCCTTTGGGTATGTGCACACTGAGGAATTCTCGCAAATAACTTCCAGCAGAATCCGTCGCTCACCCCTCTGTGCTCCCACTTGAAGTTCTGCCAATTCCATAGGCTCTATTCTATGCTCAGGCAAATTTCGCCATCCAACCGAAGAATTGTCATGTCAAATCTTTGGGCGCACAGTGGACTCTGCCTGAGCATAGAATTGAGCCTATGGGACCAGCGGAACTTCAAGCAGGAACGAGGGGTGGGGGAGGGGGTCAAGCGACGGAACCTGCTGGAAGTTATCCATGAGAATTCCTCAGAGTGCACTTGCCCTCAGATTGTACTACGTAAGGGTATGTGCACACTACGGAATCCCGACGGAACACCCATCACAGATTCCGCAGCTCGCACCCGTTTGCGGACTCAAAAAGAAAGAGTGGGTTCATTCTTCAGGCGGACAGTGGAATCTGGCAAACCATAGAGTGGATTCTATGGGAGCCGCGGGATCCGTCGGGATTACGTACTGTGCACATACCCTTATTGAGCAGCATTGACGTTTTGCCAAATGGATGCACTTTAGCTATTATAAAATTTTACAACGATTTTATTAGAATAAAAAAATTTAGTAAATAACAAATTGTAAATGTCCTTCCTGCCTAGTCTTGCGTAGAGCATTATGCATGTCACCATTCACTCCTTTAAAATAAAGAACCTATAAGAAAGAAAAAAAAAGATCATGTTTATTAGTTCTTCTCCATCCCTGAAGTTCATGAGAAACTTCCTGTTCTTAAAGGGAAACTCTCAGCAGGTTAGACGAATCTAATCTACTGATATACCCCTGTTGCTCACAGGGCGCTGAGGATGATAGAAAGTTCATTACCTTCATCCTCAGCACTGTTTCTGTGCAGTTTGTAGTCAAATCCCAAGGCTAGTAAGGCGTTTATAAGAAATTTATATGCCAACAGTTTTCATATGATCTACCATAAAATAGTACATTAAGAACTCACCCTTAGTAAACCTGGCACTATAACATGGGGGGGGACGCGTATTACCTCATCACCACCAAGGCTAGATTGTAAAGCTTCCATCCTTCTGCTGTATTGAACGATGCAACCAGCAACATCTGTGAATCTTGGACGCAGCGAGCTGAACTTTCATCTTGTAATATAGAGTTTCCTGGGTCAGCTTCCAAAGCGATGTCTAATTTTATTACTTTTTATTGTCTTTTCAAATTTCATAGAAAGAGTCTTCCAGTGGAACGTCCGAATATTTTGCTGAACACAGAGAATGCGAAATAAACAACATATTATCCGCCGCGTTGAAGAAACAAGCTGTGCTGAAAAACATGTAAGCTCTCCTCCGGGGTGACGATATTATCATGAGGTGATAGTGATGTCTGAATTTTGGGCCTTCCATAGATACGTTTGCCAGGCAACTCTGCATGGAATTCATGTTAAGCTGCGCTGTGTCATAGAACAGAGCAGGATCGGGACAGCTGTTCTCCGATGACGTCATGGTTTTCACGTCTTGACGCCACTCATTTGCATAGCTCCTCTTTCAGGATATGTAAGAGCTTGGCACATGACAAACTCACCTAGATTGATGGTCCAATGATGTAGGCCTCTAGAGGCCCCTTCTTCTTCGTTCTTGTATACATAGTAAAATATGGCACCGGCCCGAGGTGCATTGAGTAATCCCATTAATTGCCTCGGGATACATTCCTTAAAAAGCCCTATTTATGCTATAATATTTTATTCAGCCTCCGCTGAAACTCGATCCCCGAATGCAATATTGACCTTAACATCTGTAACAAATTTAGACAGCACATTGTGAACCTCTCCATAGCCAAGTGACTAAATATGTATATATGTATATCCGTGCATGTTGAGAGAAAAACGAGAGGATGAAGTATGATAGCATTCCCTCCCTGCAAACAATGTTTCTTGTCATGGTGATATCTGTATGGCAGCTTTGTTACTCTACAGGACGGATGTTTTGTGAGCCTATTAAACTGGTAATGAATTACATGAGCAGCGAGAAGAACAAGCCCTGTTTTCTAAATTACAGAGTAAAGAAGACAAAAGCGACGGCCGATTCCAGCCCAGAATCCGGTAGGGACTGCAAATCGTGCCCTCGCCTAGGGCTAGCGGACCCTGACAAAGGAAGCAAGATTAATACACAATCTGAACCACAGTGTAGGAGTGCGGAACAAGCAAAAGATTGCGTAAGTACCAGTCGGAACAACTCTGAGCTTCCTGATGGTGAAGTGGAAAATGATGTTAATAGCAGACAGCCCTGCAGGACTCGTAGCCAGCACAAACCCCAATCTGCAGCGTGGTTACAGACACAAGACCCGACCAAGGCTCTTTCCTGGATCTGTGAGTCAGCGCTGCCAGAACAAAAACAAACTCTACCAACGAGTATTATGCAACAGAAGAGGAGACGACACAGCTCGGAAGGGAAATCTACATCGGGCTGTAAGAAAGCAGACTTAAGAGATGATACAGTCATAAGGTCAACTCAAGAGCCTGTAGAACCTTTGAGGAACCCTGAGAAGTTCCCTGTAGGTGATGCAGCAGAATTTTTGACACCAAATGGTGAGAACAAGCCGCACATGTCATCGTATAGCACACGTGATGAGAAACATTGTGAAGAGAGCAAAAAGCACACAGGTGGCCCGTCTAGGAAACTAAAACTTCAGAGGCCAAAAAAGATGCCTTAATTTTTACATTCATGAATTGCACTTTAAAATAATATTCTTAGAAAGAATGGTATACAGGTTTGTAAGTGACCGCTTTATAAAAATACTAATTTGTGTAGTTTTTTTTCTAATCTGACACAGTGCTCCCTACTGTCCATGTCAGAAACTTGTCCACAAGAGGAGTAAATCTTTCAGAGCAAACCTCTCTTGCTCTGGGTAATTCCTGACATAGACAGAGGTGGCGGCAGAGAGCACCATGTCAGATTGGAAAGAATACACCACTTCCTGCAGGACATATAGCAGCTTATAAGTACTGGAAGGCTTGAATAGACTTGAAAAGAAGAGAAATCTTAGGGGGGGATTTATGAAAGGGTGTAAATATACAGCTGGTGTACACTGCCCACAGCAACCAATTACAGCTCAGCTTTTAGCTCTGGTAAGACAAAAGAGGAGCTGAGATTGGTTGCTGTGGGTGGTTTACACCAGGTGTTTATTTGCACCCCTTCATAAATCTCCCCCTTAGTCTTTCCACAAAGGTTTAAAGCATAACTGTCATTTCAGGGTCATTTTTCTGAAAACATTAAGGGGAGATTTATCAAAGGGTGTAAAATTTAGACTGGTGCAAACTTCCCCACAGCAACCAATCACAGCTCCTCTTTTGTTTCACCAGAGCTGGAAGCTGAGCTGTGATTGGTTGCTGTGGGCAGTTTTCACCAGTCTAAATTTTACACCCTTTGATAAATCTCCCCCTAAATATCTATAATTAGGGATGGTCCGAACCTGCCGAGGTTCGGGTTCGTATGAACCCGAACGCTCGGCAGCAGATTCCCGCTGTCTGCCCGCTCCGTGAAGCGGGCGGATCCAGCGGGAGTAACGCCTGGAAAACTGGGATACAGCCTATGGCTATGGCTGTATCCCAGTTTTCCAGGCGGTCCTCCCGGAGCGGGCACGGAGCGGGCAGACAGCGGGAATCATTACCGAGGGTTCGGGTTCGTACGAAACCGAGCTCGGTTCGGACCATCCCTATCTATAATACAAGTGATTTTAAGAAACTCGGTAACAGGTTTTATTTACCAAAAGAATTTCCTTCTGTACTCAAAAAGCTGTTTTCCTAGCTCCCCCCCTGACTTTAGAAGAACCAGGATTTCTGTGCCCAAAATGCTCTATGGAGAGGGGAGGGGCTGAGAGGAGTAAGCACGGAGGAGTCCTGCACAGCACAACACCCTGCAATCTTCTCTCAGCAAGTTCCTAGATGAGCACTGACCTTTCTGACCTCTGAATCCAGTTTTAGGTGCCCAGAAAGTCTATAAACAGCTGACCTTCATGTCTCTTCTTCCTGCTCACTCATCTACCTTGCCCCCCCCCCCCCCCATAGGATATAATAGACACAGCAGAACCCGTCTTCACTGGCTTTTCTGAAATAATCACTGCTTTGTCTGATAATGCATAGATAAGAAGTGAGGGGGGAGGCTGGGAAATTGCTTTTTGAGTACAGAAAGAGGCTTTTTTGCCTAATAAAACCTATTATAGAGTTTATTAAAATCGCTTATACTACTGATTTCTAAAAAAAAAAAAAAAATGACAGTTACACTTTAATCACTGTATAATGAAATGTTATCTTTCTAAAATACATGGTGTTCCGGCTCCTCGCTAGTTTTAAGAACTGTTTGTTATCAGTAAATGGCAATGTTCTTGCTCCTCGTTCTCCGCTCGCTGCTGGCGCTATTACATGGGCCACCAACAAGCGAGTAAGAGTCGGGGGGCTGCCCGGGTGATCGCTGGATCGTCCGGGCAGCCCATAGAAGATAGCGGCTCCCATTACATGGAGCGACCACAGGAGATTACAGCTGATAATCGCCTTGTGTAATAGGGCCTTTACAAAGCTGTCCAAGCACATTTGACTGATTGATACAATTGTGTCTGGTCTAACTAGTCGTCAAAAAAATCCCCCACTTTATTCAACTGGAGTTCAGAAGGCGGCCTGGACCTTGTCCGATCATATCCATGCCTCAGCTTCTGGGTGTTAACAAAAATCTTATATTCATTGACAGCAAATGGTGTTATAGGGTCAACTTTTTATAATTTAATGACAAAACTTTATTTAAATTGTCACTGTCATTTAAAAACATTTCCAGAAAATATGGGAACATATGATTTTTATATAATGACTATCTAGGGCTTAATAGACATATGGCCAGATTCAAAAAACACACTTATGGTGCGGCTGACACATGCTGGAGAAATAACCACAGACTTAAAAGGCATCTATCAGTTAAAAGTGCTGCCTATCATTCTAACATGCGAAAGTAGATCTGACTGACTGGCCAGCCAAGCAAAAGATTGTGGGCTGTTAGGTAACCGCCTATGGACAGACCATATCGGTGGAGATCAGGTGGGATGGATTTTTACTGCCTGACCCCTTTGTTCTCAGAGAAAGAAGCTGACGCAAGAGCAGTCTGGTTGCAGCTTACGCCTTCCCATAGAGAACACATGAATGTTTGACCTTACGGAATGTGTATGGCCACCTCAGTTTCCTAGTGATTTACGTTCAGTCCATTTTCTGTAAGTATAGTTATTTTGTGGATCTTGAAGTTGTGCTCTGCTATTAGACTACATTTAATCCATTTAAGTAAATGAGCCTGCTGCGAGTATGCTGTGGTACCCAACCTATACTCATGACATGGTGCCCCGGCGCAGTTTGAACGCATCTTTCGGGCTGATGTCTGACCAAATGTTTTATTATGGCATCTATGTCCTTAAAGCAATATTCCACTGTAGCTAAAGTATTCATGTTTGGCTTTGGATATGCATCTCTCTGCCTTACTGTTTAGTGCATGTTTTTTATGTTTTGTTACTGATTTTAATAAAGATTTGTTACCTCTAGGGTCCCTCATACAATATATAGTATATGTGCACTGTGTATATACCGTCTTTGCACAAACTTAAAATTAACAATGTAACCGCTTGTTTACTTTGCTTTTTTCCAAGACAAAGCAGCCAAACGGGTCTAACATCAAAGTTGTATGTCAGTACGGCTCGGTCTTACAAAATGCGAAACGTCATTCAAGGACAAATATTGCTGAACAGTCGCCGAGCTAATTGCTGACTTTCCGTGCGGTTCAAGGCTCCGTGTGGTTTGCCTGATGGCACAGTACACTATGAACTTACCTCAAATCACTGAAAGCTGCTACAGCCATATAAACATGCATGGGGCAAATCATGTCACAACCACAGGAAGGATGCCAGTAATTAAAAAAAAAAATAAAATATATATATATATATATATATGGTCAGGAATTAGTCAGGTTACAGCTAAGGCATGATGAATCAGCATACATGTTAATCATGTGGACATTTCCCCATAGAAGTAATGTGATATTTCACGATATCTTGACAGTGAACATGAAATACTTTACATATCTGTTGACATTGGAGTCATTGTGCTCCTTCAGGTTTCTGTTGCCCTTGATGGGTCTATAGGGTATGTACTATACGGTTCCATAATGGATCCTTTAAAAATAAAATCAGTATGCAAGTTGGTTTTTAGGGCTATAATATATGGTCCAAAAGGCCACAATGAAGAAAGACATGACTGAATTATAATATAGACATGCGTATAGGTAAACCATGTTTCTCCTCCAGGTCTTGCAGCTGCAGCTATGGACTTCAACAGATCAGATTTTTCTGGCCCAAAGGATTGTCCTGTTATATTGGTTCCAGTCCATCTTTCTTACAACAGATGATGTCGGGGAGAGAAGGGGTTGGGGGTGTTGGACTTCAGCTGCCTGAGCTTTTTGTTTTTGGTAGAGACTTCTCTCCCCTCTCCCCTTTTGCCCATAAGCCTATCTGAACATTCATGTGAATGGAGGGATTAGAAGAGACAGCTGTAGTCCAAGCTATCGTTTGGCCAACAACTGATTAGAGTGTATAGGCACTTTAACTTTGAATAACATCTGGTCATGCAATGTTACGGAGTAAGAGGATGGGCTCTCGAAACGTTGCGAGGATGTGAAAAACAGGCACCAGATTGTAAACGTTACAACTAGAGATCAGCAAACTTACAGTAAATATGGCTAAACACGAACCTGACATTTCGGCCGTTGATTGCTTTAGTCATAACGCTGCTTTCCAAGTTCTCTGGATGCCTGGAAAAGATGGATGCTACTCCTGGACATTTCCATCATATATACTTAAGCAATCGACGGCTGGGCCATCAGGCTGGGTTCGGGTTTGGACTAAGTTTGGTTATTTCTAGTTAGAACCAAGAAATGTCCTAACTAATAGATTACTAAAAGAGTAAATTGACATTGGAAACCCATAGAATTCTTGTGCGTAACTGAATGCCCAGGATGGTAGAATGTTTGTTATATGGCGGGATGGCTCGAGACTCTGGACTTGGACTCTGGAGAAATGTAAAGATATCTGTTGTTTCAGTTATTTATAAGCAAGAAAAATAAAGTTTAGTCTTAGTCCTTTGGTGGCCACTAGAGGTGGACTCTTCTGGTCATAAGACCATATATAAGAGTGAAGGTCAGTGATGGTTTAAACTGCAGACAGTCCTATCGCTAGGATAGGTAGGGGAGTGCAACAATACCAATGTTTAGTCTTCCGATGGCCACCAGGCCAAGTGCCCACAAGGGTGGATGCTTTTGGTTAGGTGGCACATCCTTCCCTTACCTCTGCAGTGGGCCATCAGGAGCAGATTATGTGGCTAAAAACTACTGACAGATTCCCTTTAAGCCAGTTTCACACACCTGTATTACAGCCAAGTGGGTCTACAAATTACAACTCTCAGCATCACTGGAATCTAAGGTTGGCCATAGAACTAGCACATTCATACACTCTCGTAAAAAAAAGGCCAAAGTCTGTTCATGCTTAAGTGTGTTTCTCAGCGCTATAGCAATATTTTACCTGACCTGTAGGCATACATTGTGGGATGTGTTGGATTCCTCCCATCAACTCTAATGTCAACCTATTTTTTAGTGAGCTTGGGGATATCCACCTTCAATTTTTCCATAGTACATGTGGTGTTTTGAGATATGATATTAGACATGAGTTTAGAGTGTTTATTTGCATTGCAATTGCTTTTGTCTACAATTGTTATCTGTATCTAATTATATATCATCTAGAAATGCTCTGCCATGTCCATGTGAAAATAAATACATCTGTCAGACTATATAAATCATACCAGAGGAGGGTTTGTGCAAAAGGAGGGTAGAAAGCCCCTTTAATTTCTTCTTAGAAGATGGCAGATTTATAGAATATCTTCTTTTAAGTGAATCCATCGGGACGAGTTCCTTCTTCTCGATTTGGTTTCTAACCCATATCAGTCATTGGTAGAACATGCAGATATTTATATTAGATTTAATATCAGCCTATTACATCTCCAAAAACGTCCTTTTACGTCTGGTTGTATTGTATGCCGACTGAAGACTGAAGCTCTGCCATCCGACAGTTCTGCAATCTGGGATTCATAAGAAATTTGGACCAGTCTTTTCTGAATCCCATAGTTTGACATTGTTATGATTAAAGTGAAATAGCCACTTTCTGTAGCTGTCAATTGTCTTGTCTGGAAAAATTAGAGGAGTCCCAGAATATGTTGCCCGCAGTCTCTGTTATAGTTATGGGATCTTTGTAATATTTGTATTTTTTGAAAAAAAGTTGTCAATTTTCCTAGCGTGGCGCTACGTAACAGAATATATTTGGCAGCAAATGGAAACCAGCTGGTCCTGGTTGTCTGCTTAAGAGAGTAGACAATGCAGACAATCTGTTTCATTGCGAATACCAGTAAGTACTGAATGTAACATGAAAATGGTCGCCCTTACATGGTCAATTGTTGAAAATGGCTAAAAGTAGCCTAATTAGAGTCCAGAAATAAAAATAAAATATAAGAGATTGCAGACAAAGCATCTTAATCCTTCAGGAGGGGACGTTCCTACTACGGAATCCAGGCGGATAAGCCCTGGTGGATTCCCTGCACTCGCGCTCCCACTTGAATATCTGCTTGTTCCATAGGCTTCATTCTATTCAGGCAGATTCCGCCGTCCGCTCAAAAAAGAATTGACATGTCAATTTTTTTGGTAGACGGCGGAATCCGCCTTAGAATAGGATGGAGTCTATGGGACAAGCAGATATTCAAGTGGGAGCGCGAGTGCACGGAATCCACCAGGGCTTATCCGCCTGGATTCCGTAGTGTGAACGCGACCATATACCAGGACATTTTGGACAATTGTAAGCTTGTGGGAACAGGTTGGGATCTGCCTTTTTTTGTTTCAGTGCACAAAACAAAGTCCATAAAGACATGGTTGGATGAGTTTGGTTGAAAGAACGTGACTGATCCGCACAGAGTCCTGACCTTAACCCTATCCAACACCTTAGGAATCGTTCACGGGTACAAGAAGTAATGTTGGCTGCAGGCAATTTGGACCTCTATCAGTCTCACTACCATAAAGATATATAAGAAAAATTATCAACTAGAGATGAGCGAATTTATAGTATTAGCGAAACGCTTCATTACCTCGGCAGTCGGCCTTCAAGCTCTGTGCCGCTCCTCCCTGGGTGCCTGAAAAAGCTAGATCCATTCCTGGAAACCCCTCCAGATTTGGATCTAGCTTTTCCTGGCAAAGTTTTGCATTGATATTAGGTAGATAAAACTAAAAGTGGAACCTAGTGACATTATTCAGCAGGATAATACCCCCCATACAGCAAGGTCGGCAGATTTGGAAAGCTGCTGAAATCTCTATGGACGAATGTGCCACAGAAGGCCATATTGAACCTGTATGCCTCCATGCCCAATGGTATCTCATCTTGTAGTCAGGCAAGAGGCGCCCAACAGAGTTCTAGAGCACTGGTGTCAAACTCAGGCCCTCCAGCTGTTGAAAAACTACAATTCCCATAATGCCTGGACAACTAAAGCTTTATCTTTGGCTGTCCATGCATGATGGGAATTGTAGTTTTGCATCAGCTCGAGGGCAGTTCTAGAGCAGTCATGTCAAACTCTGGCCCGCGGGCCAAATCTGGCCTGTGGTGCCATTATTTCTGGCCCACCATGGCTACACTATAATAGACTATGGGGGATTGCTGGCTACTATATATGAGATTATGGGGGAGGGCTGGCTTATATATAAGAGACTATGGGGGAGGGCTGTCTACTATATAAGAGACTATGGGGGCGGGCTGGCTACTATATAAGAGACTATGGGGGAGGGCTGACTACTACATGAGACTTCAGTAGGAAGAAAAGGGGGTGTGGAAGTCGGCACTCCAGGACGTAGTAGATTAAAATATAACTCTTATTCGTGCATTAAAATCCCATGGTGGGCACAACAGGACCTACGCGTGCCCACCATGGGATTTTAATGCACGAATAAAAGTTATATTTTAATCTACTACGTCCTGGAGTGCTGACTTCCACACCACCTTTTCTTCCTACTGAAGCCCTGCTCACGGCGTCTGGCCAATGCCTAGAAGTTCGAGCACCCTCCCTTGCAATCAATCTGCTGCTGCTGCTTCTCATTGACTGGTGAACTGTATCTTCTTTTTCCTTTTCGTTTATGCTACTACATGAGACTATTGGGGAGGGCTGGCTACTATATAAGAGACTATGGGGGAGGGCTTGCTACTATATAAGAGACACGAACTGGAGAGAGTGGAACGGCTGCACATCCCATCTATGGCTGATACTAATGCCGCTAAGCCTATATTAAAAATCAACAACAAATCAAATCTGCGCGGTGGTACACGGGGCAATATGGCTTGATCAATTCATATACAGACACTCTGGTGTTGATTTTTAATATAGGCCTAGCGGCATTAGTATCAGCCATAGATGGGATGTGCAGCCGTTCCATTCTCTCCAGTTCGTGTTTTACAGTTCTCCCTCTCTGAACAGCTAGCACTCCTTTATAAGACCCACATGACCAAAATTAGCAGGATATGCCTGTGCTCACATGTCTGGACCCTATGTCTTCCCCATTCTGTGAGAGCAGCAATGGTAAGTGTAATACCACATCCATACTTGTGTCGTTTGGGGGCAGCCTTCCCCGCCGGTAGTGCTGGCTGGGTTTTGGTGGGGCTTTTTGGGTCTGGTCCTGTGACATCGGGGTTGCAGGGCCGTTCCATGGCCTCCCTTCCCTGCATGTGCACGCTTTGCGGGGTTGGCGGTCGCCGACCGACACGGTGTGGAGTTAGCGTAGGGATCCGTGTGGACCAGAGGACCTGCGCGGTGGTACACGGGGCAATATGGCTTGATCAATTCATATACAGACACTCTGGTGTTGATTTTTAATATAGGCCAAGCGGCATTAGTATCAGCCATAAATGGGATGTGCAGCTGTTCCACTCTCTACAGTTCGTACTATATAAGAGACTATGGGGAGGGCTGCCTACTATATAAGAGACTATGGGGAGGGCTGCCTACTATATAAGAGACTATGGTGGAGGGCTGGCTACTATAAAAGAGACTATGGGGGAGAGCTGGCTACTATATGAGACTATTGGGAGGGCTGGCTAATATGTGGGACAATTTTGGTTGGGTTGGCTACTACATGGGGCAATATTGGGGGGGGGGGGGCTATTACATGGGTTGGGGTTTAATCATGGCATAGCAATATATCATGTCATATATCATAGTGCACAGCGCTGGCAGATGCACACCACTGACAGTGCCAGGAATGCCACATGCTTCTCTGACAGTGCCAGGACTGACGCATTTGCGCCTCAATAATTAGGTTGGCGTTGTCCAATATTTTTTCGTTTTGGCCCACTGTGTATTTGAGTTTGACACCCCTGCTCTAGAGCCTCTTTTCAGTTGTACAGTTGTCCCCAATAAACTTATCCTTTTACTCTAATACTGTAATCACGCCATCATTATTAAATTCTTACACACAAAGCTTCATTCGAATCCAAAAGCTCAGTGGGTGAGTTATTTTTTATTCTATTTTTGTTTTGTTTTGTTTTGTTAATGAGCATATAATATACTATTGAGAGATCCCTCTCATTTCCAGCAGGGCAGACGTTTCACCTGACTTTCCAGAAACTTGACATCCTCCAACATTCCAGGTAAAGTTTGTCCAAGGATATTACAAGGGATCCCTTTATTTTTAAAAATTGATCCAACTAAAATGACTATTAAACTGGTTTCAGAAAGTTATATAGATTTGTAATTTAATTTTTAAAATCTGAAGTCTTACCATACTTATCAGCTGCTGTATGTCCTGTAGGAAGTGTTTTGTTTTTTTTCTTCAGTCTGACACAGTGCTCTCTGCTGCCATCCCTGTTTGAGACAGGAACTGTCCAGAGCAGGAGAGGTTTTCTATAGGGATTTGCTACTGCTCTGGACAGTTCCAGTCTCAGACAGAGGTGGCAGCCGAGAGCACTGTGTCAGACTGGAAAGAATACACCACTTACTGCAGGACATACAGCAGCTGATAAGTACTGGAAGACTCAAGATTTTTTAAATAGAAGTAAATTACAAATCCATATAACTTTCAGAAACCAGTTGATTCGCTAGAGTACCTCTTTAAAAAGTTGTGTCCATATACTTTGCGCCTGGTAATATATAGGGTGGGAAACTGATTTGAGGTTGAGTCTGTATTGGGCAGCGTGTAGGGATCCTGCAGGTGCATGCCAGTAAATGAACCTTTATATCTATTACAGTAAGTGAAAAACCACATGAGACATGCAGCAGGTGGTCCTTCTTCCCAGAAACGTCATATAATCTGGAATAATCTCACCTGCCTGTGGTTCAGCTGTGGTTATACTTTTGTTTTTCATAACCATAGAGATGATATCAAATCTACAGGTATTAGTTACTGGAATCAATGTGCCACATACCAACATAAACTACCTTCAACATCATTGAATGTTATGGTATATGGCAACAGGAAACTATTACCTGACCCACATTTGCCAATTCCCAGCCACCTCATTTTCCATACACTGGACGATGGCTACAATAAAGGGAACTGGATGGGAGTCGGTGGATCCCTGTTCTTCAGTTAGGTATCGGGAGCTCTGTAAGGTCTGCTAGATTGGCGCTCGTTTGCTGAGCAATTACACAAGGCGACTATTGGACAGCAAGGGCTGCACGGACATCGTTAGTGATGTCCATGCAGCCCTCGCCTTTAGGCTGGGTTCACACTACGTATATTTCAGTCAGTATTGTGGTCCTCATATTGCAACCAAAACCAGGAGTGGATTAAAAACACAGAAAGGATCTGTCCACACAATGTTGAAATTGAGTGGATGGCCGCCATATAATAGTAAATAATTGCCATCATTTATTTGTTTTAAAATAACAGCAAATATTTGCCATTAAATGGCGGCCATCCACTCAATTTCAACATTGTGTGAACAGATCCTTTCTGTGTTTTTAATCCACTCCTGGTTTTGGTTGCAATATGAGGACCACAATACTGACTTAAACATACGTAGTGTGAACCCAGCCTTAGGGTGGGTAAAATAAAATATTAACTCACCTTATCACGTTCCCGGTGTCTGCAGCTCTCCCTTCTGTTTTGGTCTCTGTACGCACAAGGCGCAGCCGCTCAGCCAATCACTTGTGGAGACAGACCCCGGCCGCTCAGCCAATCACTGGCTGCGGCCTGTCTCGACCAGTGATTGGCTGAGCAGCTGTGGCCTATCAGTGCATAGACCGGAACAGAAGTCAGAGCTGCAGACACAGGGAAGGCCTCCAAGGACACCAGGGAGCATGATAAGGTAAGTTAGCACTTTTTATTTCATACTACAGTCGACAGCCGTTGGCCATGCATCGCTATTACGTGTAGCGATGCATGCCCAATGATTTTAGGTCTGGACCTAAAGATGATTGTTTCATCGGCCGATCGTTCTGTTTATTACACGGGGTGGTAATTGGCCGAATCTGCCTTATTTGGGGGATCATGGCTCTGTGTAATAGGGCCCTTAGGAAAGAGGTGAGGCTTGGGCATGGAAGACAAAAGGTAAAAATGGCCCTGTGGGAGGGGGGGGGGGTACAAAGAGTACTGGATGGGCTTTTTGGGACATGTGATAGGAGTCCATAAGAGGGACTGTGCTAAAAGCAGTTGACAGGGGCTTTGTGAAGGAATAAGAGTTCAAAGGTATCAGAACCTGAGGCTCTCTGTAAGGTGATGGAATGGTGTACTGGTGGGAGACAAGGCAGCAGGTGCTCTGTGGGTCAAAAAAGAGAAAAATCAGCGGACAAAGTGGAAGGGGATCTTTGAGCATGGGTGGGGTACAGAAAATGGTAGGGCACAGAAGCTGACCTCTAGTCCTCTGTAGTCTACATAAAAATCTGCACATTGATAATTCAGCCGGTACTGTTTGTTTTGCTGGTGATGGAATCGGCAGGACAGGCACTTAGGTGGACAACCATCACTGCACCTCATGTAAAAAGTGTTCCACCTCTTCACGTAGATGAAGTTGTGTCACTTTACAGGGAAGTAATAGGAGGAGATGTCGAGGCCCTGACTGGTTTAAGGCCCTATTACACTGACCGATTATCTGTTGAGTTGGGCAGATATCTCTCCATTTAAGAAAGCAATCAGCCAAGGAGCGAGTAATCGCCTTCAAGCGTTCGCTGGTGCCCTGCCAATGGCTGATTAAAGGGGTGCTCCGGCGTCGGTTTAAAGGAAATAATAAAAGATGTGAGCTTGCCTCCGGACACTCCCCTAGTGTTCTACTGTCTTGTCTCTAGGTCTACCTCTGACTACAACTGCCGCCGGTACTTTCAAACCCGTCTTGAAAGTGACAGCCCGATCAGCCAATCAGTGATCGAGACAGGGCAGCATTGCGACCAGTGATTGTCTGAGCGGGCTGTTGCTGTAGAGATGTTTTCGTAAGTATCGGCGGCGTCTACTGTCAGCAGAAGACCCAAGGATAAGGCAGGAGGACACGAGGGGAGCGTGAAAAGGTAAGCATTAGTATTTTCTATATACTGACACCAAGTACCACTTTAAAGCAAGGGCTGTACAGACAGATGAGTGCTCGCTTACCCTGCGTATTGGGCTGTGCAATACAGCCTCTACAGCAGCCGGGAGTGAAAGATGATGGGCACCTTTTTTTTTACCTGTGACCAGGCCCGATACAACAGTACCAGTAGGGGCTTCCTGGTGGGTCAATTCAAGTCTACTAGGGTGGCACGTTTGGATATTTATAACTTAAAAGAGCACTAATAGACTGTATAATGCCATGTGTAGGGCCTGGGGGTGCTGCATAGGGATTCAAAGACTAAAGCGAATGCCCCTTCTTTTTTTTTTCTTCTTCACAGTTTTGTTTTTGAGGAAACTCTGGCAGACTGTGCC
Source organism: Dendropsophus ebraccatus (assembly GCF_027789765.1). Taxonomy (NCBI): domain Eukaryota; kingdom Metazoa; phylum Chordata; class Amphibia; order Anura; family Hylidae; genus Dendropsophus; species Dendropsophus ebraccatus. Next base: position 49,919,134 of record NC_091468.1, read on the forward strand.
GGTTGTCTATTCCTATAGATAGGCTTTATTGTCTAGAGATTATGCGGTAAGCCCTTCAGCCACTCCATCATTAATTGAATTCAGTCTGGTAAAAGGGATGTATCATGATCTGTTATAAATTAATGCAGGAAATTTGATAAAATTGCTCTGCTCTCTCCCAAGACAGTGGCAATTTTTTCCGTTAGTCTGTGTATAGTAATACTGACCTATTACACTAACAACAAAACAAAAGATTGCCAAGCATGGATGAGCATGTGACCATGCCCCCTACCTTGAAGTCCTTCACTGAGCCTGTATATGTCTATGGAGGACACAGAAATAGGGGCATGGTCACATACTCCTCCATGCTCTAACAACTTATATACAGGATTGCCATTAAACCTACTGACCAGTACAGCACAGCCTAGGGAGCAGTGTCTGGTTTTATGGGGCACATGGGGATCTTCTGTCAGTAAGTGCAATGCGGAGCAGAACATTCTGACAAGTGACATGAGGTAAGTGAGGATGAATTGCATCCCAATACAGAACAGTCTGGCCCCTGTCGCATTGCATGCCCACTTAACCCCCTGGGGGCCAGACTGATCTCACACTGTGCCCGTGCCAGTAAGGAAGGGGGCAAAGTGCCCCCCTTTCTTGCTGAGACAGACGCAATGCATTCATACTCACCATCAGATGTCTTCTTTCCTCACTAGATCCGGCACACTGAGCTTGATGTGTGTCGGGCTCTGGCTCCTCAAATGTTCGTCCAGCCTATCAGCAGCTGAGGTGGGATATTGCTGCAGCCACTGATTGGCTGAGCTGAAACTGCAGGAGTCTCTGCTCAACCAATCAGTGGCTACATCGGTGTCTTGTCTCAGCCGCCGATTGATCAAACACTTACGATGGACACCGGGAGGGTAAGTTTAACACAATGTGGCCCACAGTGGTTTAAGTTAACCGCGACCCTTTCTGGCCCGCACTCTAGCAAGCACGGCACAGGTGCGTTTGGGTCAGTGCTTGGACCCCAACAAAGACTTCAGTGTTGAAGTCCGTGTTCGGGTCTGAATACTGACCCAAAAAAATGCTGAAGAAACACAAAACACAGTACACATGAAGAAAAAAAAAAAAAATGCCACAAAATGCAAACGCTTAAGAAAAACACCACAAAAAACCTGTGGCTGGGGCATTTTCATTGGACTCCATAGGAGGTATATCTCTAAACGCTAGGTCTGATGGGGGCAGTACTGTTCTATAGAGCTGTGCATAGGGATCTGATCCAGTGTAGAGATGATCGAACATCGGAAAATCCTAGGTTCGATCGAACTCGAACATTCCCGAACCTTCCGCATTAGATTGCTGATGCCTGCCTGGTCCGTGGGGAAGGAGGAGCGTGCCCAGGGACCACCTGGAATTAAGGGATTCAGCCTATTACCTAGTCTCCTCCTTCTCCACGGACCAGGAAGGCATCGGGAATCTAATGTGGAAGGTTCGGCAATGTTCGAGTTCGATCGAACCTAGGATTTTCCGATGTTCGATCATCTCTAATCCTGTGCTGTTTTGCTCATTCCACTGATCTTCCAGGATAGTCCTCTTCCTACATTCATGATTTTAGCATGATATATTATATTACCGTCTATGGAGAGCTGAACATCTTGTTCTTCAATAGATATTTATCAGTAATTGTTTCTAGGTTTTTCACATAATTACTCCAATAGTCTGCTTGTTTAGGCTTTTATCCTGGGCATCCAGCTCATTACATCTGGTTTCTGTGTAGTGCTGCCTCCGCGTTCACATGACAGCGCACGCTCCCACACTGACTGCGAACCCTCATACACTGCCAACATATCAGCATTACACAGAGGGAAGGCAATAATGGAGATGGGTTTGCTTAGTTCAGGTCTGAGGATTAACCTGTAATTTATAGATTAACAATATGGTGGATCTTGGAAACATGCAGCCCTGCCAGAAACCGACTGACATCCCGTGACTACACTAAGACAAACAGAAGCCAGCTGACTTTCAGCTTCACATGCATCTGCTTTCACTGTGACATTGTGTGTATTACTTCTCTCTGTGTTTATGTGGGTTGCTCTTGATGCTCTCATTTATTTTTCCCACTACTGTGGTTGTAACTATCTATAGAATATGTCAGCGCTATATACACGAAATACTGAGGCTATAAACCCAACCTCATATGCTGAAGCAGGATTGTGATAACCTATGGTTAGAATACATTGAAACGAGTCCATGAGCTGCCCATGGTGGTGTTGGGGGACACATAATCTATGTTTTTTTATTCTTTCATTTTAGCCCAGAAACCAATTATTTTTGCCATTGTAAAAGCTGAAATTTACAGCCAAGTCAGGCTCGACTTAACCACCTGTGTAGTATGGACCTGTTAGCCTGACTAGCAATGATTTAAATGGGGGCACAGGAAAATGCAATAAGTGGACAAACAAGATATTTCAGAAGTTCTTTAAAGGGAACCAGTCACCTGCCTGGTGGAGTGTAAACCAGCCTCAGTACCTTATAGCGCTGTGCCTGGCAGTCTCTGGCGAGGTGGCGATTTTAAAAAAAAAACACTCTTTAATGATCGCTCTCAGTAACTAGGTGTTGGTGTGGAGTCATTGCCGCATGTAATCACGCCGCCTCTGCCCTCTTTCTAGACACACATAATTGGCAGCAAATCTATTCACACATCAGTATATTTATCACTCCGCAAATTTGTCGGTTCCTTTTATTAGTAATTCTCAAATTTCCATCCGTATTGCTTCCGTATTTTTTTGCTGATCCACAAAAATTTTAAAAAGTGTGGTTAATAATAATGTAGTCACTATTTGTGGATTGTGGCTCTATTTTTTTCTGCAAATATATGGATCCCATAGAGTTCTATTGGTGTGCCCGTGGAGGAATTTCTGTCCGCACTAGGTCCTGTCCTTTTTTTTTTTCAGCACGGATCGTGGCCCTGTGCATGATGTGTGAATGGAGCCATTGAAATACATTGGTGGGGAGATTTATCAAACATGGTGTAAAGTGAAACTGGCTCAGTTGCCCCTAGCAACCAATCAGATTCCACCTTTCATTCCTCAGACTCTTTGGAAAATGAAAGGTGGAATCTGATTGGTTGCTAGGGGCAACTGAGCCAGTTTCACTTTACGCCATGTTTGATAAATCTACCCCATTGTCCCTATTTTCTGTCCGTAATTGCGCAGAGAATTGCGAACATGTGAATAGGGCCTAAGTGTACATGCAGCCAGATGTCCACACAATTTTAAAAGAGTATATCCGTTTTGGTGATGAACTGACCCTGTGATCTGGCCATAAATTTGGTCCTTCTAAATGTTGCGCAGATCCTTACACTCTACTATTTTTCCTGCTTCCAGTATATCAGATCAAAGAACTGATAATCCAATTGTCAGTGCTTATAACTGGTATTTTTTATTATCTATCTATCTATCTATCTATCTATCTATCTATCTATCTATCTATCTATCTATCTATCTATCTATCTCTATCTATCTATCTATCTATCTATCTATCTATCTATCTATCTATCTCCTATCTATCTATCTATCTCCTATCTATCTATCTATCTATTTATCTATCTATCTATCTCCATCTATCCTTATATTATCTATCTATTTATCTATCTCTGTATGGACTCCTATGCAAGACAAGGGATAAAAGTGATACCAATAACACATCACAGATCAGTGGTACAGACCAGGAGCAGGGCTTGCTATTTGGCTGGGAGTATGGCTCTATCTGCTGAATACAGCTGACTTTCCTTTGATGCTCTAGGAAGGAAGCAAGTTTGTTTTCCTACAGTCTAGAGTAACAGCTGAAGTGAGAGCGGCAGCAACATGAACAGACAGTGTTGGATCTGTGCTGATCATTATATAGCTGACTCCTGGACAGAGAATCGTCTAATGATGGCGCTGTGTAATTCTTCACTCTCTAATGTATTAAAGTGTCACTGTCATTTAAGTTTCTTTTGCAGAAATCAATAGTACAGGCGATTTTAAGAAACTTTGTAATCGGGTTTATTAGCCGAAAAATGCATTTTTATCATAAAAAATCAGTTTGAAGATGAAGGGAGATAAGGCACCAAAACAGCACAACAAAGAGTTAATTTACAGCTACATCACCAGCTATATCCGCTGACAGTCAGCACTGACCTCTCTGACCTCTGAATAGCAGCTTTTATGCAATTCCCGCTGCTCTCTGCTGGTGACTAATCTCGCTCCTCCCCTCTCCACACAGAGCTCGACCGATGTAAAAAAAGGCGAGATTTCCTGATATTGAGCAGTGAATGAAAGGAGGGAGGGGGGACCTGTGTAAAGACTTTTTGAATGCAGATAATGGCATATTTGTCTAATAAACCCAATCATAAAGTTTCTTAAAAACTTTCTGCAAAAAAAAAAAAAAAAAACAGTGACACTTTAATGGTAACCTGCATTCAAATGACAGGAGTATAATAGGATTTTTCTGGGGTACAAAGCCTGTTTTCACATACACTATTTGATCATGCTAGGTTGGTAGAGTAACACATCAATCTGTGCCAAAGGCTCTCTCTTTAGGAGTGACGCTCCCATACATTCCATTGTATGGCTATGGCTGTATTCATGTTTTCCAGGCAGCCTTAGCCTTCTGTAATAAAATGCTGCAGATTCGCTTATATCTGCCCACTATCAGCTGTAATGTGGAACCCAGTAGTAACACACAATACCTATTCGGATCAATGAGCTGTTCACTTATCCAGTGAAGAAGGTTTTCTTTAAAATCAACTGGTTTCAGAAAGTTATATAGATTTTTAATGTACTTCTATTTAAAAATTTCCAGTCTTCCCATACTTGTCAGCTGCTGTATGTCCTGCAGGAAGTGGTGTATTCTTTTCAGTCTGGTACAGTGCTCTCTGCGACATCTCTGTCCAAAAGAGGAACTGTCCAGAGCAGGAGAGGTTTACTATGGGGATTTGCTGCTGCTCTGGACAGTTCCTGTTTTGGACAGAGATGTCAGCAGAGAGCACTGTGTCAGACTGAAAAGAATGCATCACCTCCTGCAGGACAGACAGCAGCTGATAAATATGAGAAGACTTGAGAATAGAAGTAAATTACTAATTGATATATCTTGATATAAGATTTTCACCTGAGTACTCCTTCAATGCAGGACAGCACCAGTCAAAACACGCTCCTTTGGAACTCAAGAGCTGGACAACCAGCTCTTGGATTATATCTCATGGCACAGTATGTAAAGGGAACCTGCCAACCCTTTCATTCAGCCTGAACCACTGTTGGTGTGGTCCTTGGTGGCCTTTCTCCACCCTACTAGCCATGATTGATAGATCTCTCTGGGTATCAGAAAAGATCTATCAATGTAGGTTGGTAGGACAGACAGAAGCCACCAAGGACCACACCAAAAGGACCACACCAATGAGGCAGAATCCACCAGGGACCGCCCCAATGACTAGTGGTTCACAGGGCCGTTTCTAGGTAATTTGAACTACAGGGCAAATCTTGCTAAAAGCGTGGTGGTTGTTACTAGGGAGAAGCAGTGTGTGTATTATGGCTTAGTGTAGTGTTATTCAACCCTTTTCAACTTGGGGCAAAAAAAGTCAATCAGTGACTCACAGGTGACGTCTTCTATGATCTGAGGTGACACTTTCCTTTTCCTCTCCTTCTGGCCCAGACCACCATGATGATTTCTTGCAGCTACAATTAGTCTCTTCTGAACCTGACAGACAAACATTTTAGGCTCTGCACTTTTACAACTTCCACTTTTTTGTGTCATGTTCAGTACAGTCAATAGGTATGTAGGATGCCTCCTGTATGTAGGATCCACTACTGTGCACCTATATAGTAATAATCCCCCCTGTGCTGCATTCAGCATAGTAATAATCCCCCCCTGTGCTGTCTCCGGCATAGTAATAATCCCCCCTGTGCTGTCCCCACAGTAATAATCCCCCCTGTGCTGTCCCCACAGTAATAATCCCCCCTGTGCTGTCCCCACAGTAATAATCCCCCCTGTGCTGTCCTCATAGTAATAATCCCCCTTGTGCTGTCCCCATAGTAATGATGCCCCTGTGCCCTGCCCCTTAGTAATCCCCCCCCTGTGCTCCCCCCATAGTAATAATCCCCCTGTGCTCTGCCCCTTAGCAATAATCCCCCTGTGCTCCCCCATAGTACCCCCCCATGCTGTCCCCATATTAATAATCCTCCTGTGCTCCCTCCCCCCCTCAAAAAACAAAACAACAACACATTATACTCACCTTAATTCCGCAACATACAGTGGGTCCCTGTCTCATCTTCAGCCTGCGAGGAGCAGGCCGCCGCCCCCTCCGCACACATCTTCTCCATCCCGCAGGCGCAGTGATATGACGTCACTGAGCTTGCTGGAGAGAGAGGGTGTGTGCGGAGGCAGCGGTGGCCTGACAGGTCCTGAGCGCTCGGCGGAACGTGGTCCCGAAGGAGGGAGCTGCGGTCAGGGCGGCTGATGGGGCGGTCGGGCGAGTGATGAGGTGGGCGGGCGGCCGACCGGGGGTGCCACCAGCGCCTCCAAGCTGTCGGCACCCCGTGCGTTCACCCGGCCCACCCGCCTCTAGAAACGGTCATGGTAGTTCAGGCAGCATGAAAGCGATGACAGGATTCCTTTAACTTCTAAAAATTCAACCTGGGGACTAATGCCTGAATCTACCTATAATTGATATAGTAGAGTCCAGCAGTAGTGATGTTGGCCGCAAAATGACCTAACTTAAAGGGACTCGGTACCCACAATCTGCCCCCCCAACTGCTCGTACCATCAGATAGCTGCTTTTAATCCAAGATTTGTCCTGAGGTCCGTTCGGCAGGTGTTGCAATTATTGCACTAAAAACTTTTAAACTTGCAGCCCTGTGTCAAATTGGTGTGGCCTAGAATGCCTGCAACGCCTCTCCGTCCCTCCTCATCATTACGAATGCCCCTCGGTAGGATTTCTCCTATTCATCACTCGTCTGAACACTGCACATGTGGTGGATTGTTAAGGCACATGTGCAGTGTTCAGACAGGTGATGATTAGGAGAAATCCTGCCTGGGGCATTCCTAATGATGGGGAGGAGGGACGGAGGGGCGTCACAGGCCTAAGACACAGACACTCTAGGCCACACCAATTTGGCACAGGGCTGCAAGTTTTAAAGTAGTTTTTTAGGACAATAACTGCATCACCTGCCTAACGGACCCCAGGACAGATCTTGGACTAAAAGCAGCTATCTGAAGGTACAAGCGGTTGGGGTGGGGGGCAGATTCGCTTTATAGCTCCATATGAACAACTTGTTGGCACAGAGGTAGGGCAACGCACTGCTAGAAGTCACCCACCATCTTTAGGCATTATATGGATTATACCCAAGACACTAGGCACAAGTCTACTGCCAGTAGCTGGCCAAATGCTATTACTGTGTCTTGAGACCTGACTTTTTATGACATGTTCCCACATCATGTAATTGCCTTTATTAGATGTTCAAACAACATTCCCAGACTATCCCTTTACCACTATAAAGCTATATAAATATATATTTTAATAAATGCTTTTATTGCCGCTATTATTAAGTGAAACACTGATCCTTCTTCGTTTAATGGGAAGCAAGTCTATTTCTGCTGAGGCCTGGTGAATCATGCTCGGAGAAGAGAGAGAACACAAAGCAGCAGGGGGAGACTTACTGCATTTGCTTCCATTACTCGAGTGAATTTCTTCCAAGTCTACATGACACCGTGAACTCTGCAAATCTCATGAAGTCAGAAAGGGAGAAGCAAAATAAACCATAAAGCAACTTCTTGGTTACAGCTGGCCGCCCTACAGTGGACGTGTAACCCAGAGGCAGCCCTTTCAATGACTGCGTCCCCTTATAGTCGGCCAAATCCATTGACTTCAGCAGGTTCAGCCAATTGTCTATGGTGTGTGGTGGCCTCCTTCCCACACTCCACTGAAAGATGATGTCAGTGGAGAGAAGGGCCGGGTGTGTTGGATAGAGATGATCAAACATCGGGAGTTTTCAGGTTCGTTTGTACTCAAACCTTCGTCATTTTGACTCCGTGGTGAAGGTGGAAACAGCCTGAGTACCGCCTGGAAAACAGGGATGAAGCCTATTACCTAGGCTGTATCCCTGTTTTCTAGGCGGTACTCGGGCTGTCTCCACCTTCCCCATGGAACGGGAAGGCATCAGGAATCAAATGCGGAAGGTTCGAGAAGATTCAAGTTTGATCGAACCTGAAAATTCCCGATGTTCGATCATCTCTAGTGTTGGCCTCTTTCCACCTGGCTTCTTCCTGGCTAGATTGATAGATCTCGTCTTGTTTGTGCATAGGGAACGATCAGTCAGGACTGGTAGGGCAGGAATAAGCCACAAGAACCATCTGATGACTCATGGTTCAGGCAGCGTGAAAGGGATTTCATACTGCCACAATACTCAATATGTATCATGGCCATAGTCTTCCTGCTGTCATTGGAGCCTATAAATAAAAAAAATAATAATAGATTCATATATGTGGTATGGGCTGTATCCGCGATGCAGAAAAAAAACATGAACCCTGAAAAACAACTGCCATAAATAAAGAGCTAGTTGAAAAGAAAAGGCCGTCGATATTTCACGTCCCATTTAGTTTGTGCTTCAGTCTTTTTATTTGACAAGAGACATGTATATGACAAGTCTATGATTTATGTAACCGTAACAGTTCAGGTGACAGCTTTTTAGGAATGCACCTTGACATATATACTAATGAGATTTTTCCCTACAGCATAAGGAACTATATATTGTTTTCAGTCGTGACCAGAGGTGACAAATCCGGCTGTCCCACATTACTATCGATTTTATGCAGAATTCTTTATTTAGAGACTAGAATACAGTTGCAGGAGTTGTCCACACGCTATATTAAGGTACAGAGGCATCATTGGAGGTAGGTGGAACTCTCCTAGTTTGGACTATAATCTCCTAACCAGAGCCAAGAGCCGCCAAGCCAGTAAAGTCCAGGGTATAAAGTCACAACCTATACGCTTATTTTTGTACATTTGTAGGTTTTTGATCCTTTACTAAACTTAAATCTTATTACTTTATTATTCATAAATCTTTTTACTCTGATCTTTATATCTTCATGGTACCTACCATACGTTAAGCACATTCTCATATCCAACTCTCACAAGTATTGGAGCACCCTTATGATGTTGACATTTCCATTACAATGTCACCCAACCCTGTGTAAAACGTAATATGATCATATAGCCAAACACTTCTTTATGATCACTGACCAGACCCAGTCTGGAGTGTAGGAAATTTAACTCGTTCCTGCTTCCACTCTTTTTTTAGTACTTTGCAATGTTCCACCTAAAATTTTTCTTCTTCTTTACATCAGTTCTGTTTCACAAACTCAAAAAGTTTTAGCTAAAGCACAAAGTGTATTTGATCTCATAGAAAAGTGCAAAAGACATTGTTTGTAGGATATATTCTGTTAAAAATGTTAACATCCCAAACCTTAAAAAGGGGTCGTCTAGGGAGCACAAGATAGCTAAAGCCTCCTGCTCCCCGATACTTCGCTCTAGCCATTCCACATCTCAGAAGTATCTCTGTCCGAAGGTGGAGGGGCAGGTCTAAGTACCCATAATCGTGTGCAGGCTAAAATATGCCAGGGATACAAAGACAAATTTGGTCAGCTCTCCTACAACACCATTCACGAGGCAGGAGTATGTTGCTATGGCTGACATTACAAAAACACAAAAAAAATTGCTCACCACTAATGGCAAGATACAGACCCAATACAGATATCAGAGTCACTAAAAGAAGCCCCCAACTGCAAGAAAAGAAAAAAAAAAATCCATAAAAATAATGAAGCTCTTGGTTACCATTTGCAAATAATGTTACCCATCCCACCATAAGGTGGCCTCATGCTCGGGATGGACCTACAGTGTACTTTGGCATATAATAAGGCTATGTTCTGGGCATGCAGGGTCCAACTAACACTGGCAAATAAAATAACCACCTGGGTGGGATGGGTGGAGTGCCCGACCAAGTAGAGGCAGACACTCCCCCATCTTAAATACAGGCAAAGACAAATTTGCAAGCCAGCACGCAATGTCCAACAGCTGCACAGTGTCTCCGATATGACAACACTGTGTCGCTCTTCAACATCACGTGCAGGGGGTAGTTTCACCCACGCATCATTATTGGGACTTAGACCTGCCCCTCCACATCTTGAAATGTGTATGTGTGTGTGTGTGTGGGGGGGGGTGTTGGATGAAAACATTTCAGCACTGGGGAGCAGCAAGGCTTTGGGGAATTACCAACTGATCAATTGAATACAAACTACTGGAAAGCCCACCAGAGGTCAATTGTTCTGAAATTGGAGTGGCAGCATGCTTGGTTCAGTTCTAGCAGTTCCAGGCGTAAACCAGGTGCGGGAGGAGGCCCTGCCGCCCCCCTCCCCCCCACCCCCAAATATGAGGTGAGCGGGGAATATGGCAAACATATGCCACGGAAAAGAGGCCATTCAGTCCTTTTTTATGGCGTACACCAGGGTCACATAATGATGAATAACCCCCCCCCACCAAAGTCTATTCCTGGGTTACAATTATGTAGCTGACAAAACGGATGCCACAGTTGTGTGCAGGTGGTAGGTGCCAGTGCATTTAATACAGAAGTGGAATATTACGATTACCGTAAGGTGATAACAAGCAAGTGCACTGAACAAACATGAAATCCAATGTCACAGGTTTTCATACAAAAAAAATTTAATAAATATTACTTTTCAAAATTTGTAGCCTTGAACAACACATCAAAAGAGGCAGGGTTTATATAACACTAATATCACAATACAGGAAATCTTCAGGATCTCTGCGGCCGCTGATCAGATAACAGAGTCTCAACCTTTTCTGTAGATGTCTACATAGTTTGTAACCATGGGATTTGTGCTAGAGTGAAATACACATCCACATATGGAATGTTTTTGGTCAGAACACACAGGCAACTTTTGGCGAGTGGTGACAAAACGGTCTTATGATAACTAGAGGTTTTTGTATGGCATTATGAGAAAATACAGATTTATCGGGAATGTTTTTGGATACAAAAAGAAAGGTTATCCAACAACAAAGAACATCTTAACATTCAACAGTGGGTCGAATATCGCTTTGTCATTTGTGATATGGGCAGCAACCACCATCTCTGGCGTGCCTTTAGTGCGTCTTTGCGTCAAGGAGTTCTTTAAACTATAAAACACCCATGTCCCTTAGGAGGAATGTAAGGCGTCGTGTTAGGTGGAAAAGCAACAGTGATCACTGGATTTCTACTGTTCAAGTATTCAAAATCTAGCGCAACAGAATACTCTCATGGATCAGTAGATTACAAAAAAAAAAAAAAAAAGATATCTACAAGTGGTTCTTTAGTTATATTTTCAAGGTGGCAGAAAATGTAAAAAAAAAATAAAAAAATCAGAATTTACAAAATAAAAGATTGCGAAGCTTCAAACTTCACACAATTTGATTTTTTTTAATGTTTTTTTTTTTTTTCTCCTTATACATGAACGCTGACATTCCTTGTACATGGATAGCTCTACACGGTTCCTTTAACTGCCTTGAAGCCGAATATCTGCCAGTCACACTTTTTTCCTTTTTTTTTTTTCCTTCTTTTTAATATTAAAGCCAAAAGCAGCAAAAATGATTGTTTTTTTTTCTAAACTCTACCTCTGAAAATGGTTTCATTCTTAACTTACAAAAAGTTTTTTTTCTTTTAAGTGATGCTTTATAAAGGTATTTAACATCTGACAAAAATGTACAAAAAACAGCATTGAGGCAATGTGCGCCGGTCCTATTCATAAAAAATAAAACTATTTTAGAACACCTTAAATTTTGGCATATAGTTAAACATGTAACAAGAAATGAATTTTGAAAAAAAAAAAAAAAAAACTGAAGCCACAAGCTTACAAAGCTATCAAAAAACTTCAACTCTAAACAAGTACATATAAATAAAAAGGAATGATATTTAAGGCTCTTGATTATTAAGTTAATAAATCAAATATACACAGTGATTAATAAAAAAAAAAAAATAGAAATTAAAAAAAAAAAATATTTACAGGTCTATACAAAACTTCTACTTGACAATTCTTCATTTTACCAGCAACAGCTGACAGTCTCACCCGACGCCCCTCCCGCCCCGCCCCCACAAATTCCTGACACAAAATACAATAGAAAAAATAAATAAACTTAAATTTCGATAGTTGCTGTGGTTCTGAGCTACAAAGGCACTTTCAAATACAGAACTAGTTGTACATTACTATAAAAACAAATATACAAAATAAAAAATATACATAATAAATATAAATAAAAAAAGGTATTATTGTAAGGACTGTATTATTTTGGACACCAGTCAAAAATGTGAAGAGGGTTAAAAAAATAAAAATAAAAGGAAAAAAAAAAAACTAGCTAACTGCAAAGGCAATGTATGTGTGATCTTCTGGGATGTTTCAGCTGCGGCTGAATTTACATTAGGGCACTTTTCACTAGTTTTGCATAGATGTGAAATGCAGCACTTGGTATTCCAGCCAACCACAGCAACTATCTTTGCCAGTGTAAGCCAGCTTGTCAAAACTTAAATTAACATAGGGATTCTAAGTAAATAATAGCCTTAGACTCAAATATTACACAACAGTTTAAGAACTAGAGACTCCCGAGCCCTTAACAACAGCAGACACCAGCTCTGCATGGCAGCGCCCCTGTCCGCTATACAATGTACTCCATCCGATTTAAACTTTGTGCTGTTTCTAAGTCTCTGTTGTCCTGTTTATTTGTCCAGTTTGGCTGTTTTGTGGGTGTGCCATTAGGCGGCTTTTCATCTCTATCTACCAGCGTGTAAGCTGGCTGCTTGACGTATCGGCTCTTCTGCTGGTGTTTATCCATGTCGTCTTCTTCCACCTCGGAGTTGTGTGTCCTTATTTTTGCGTTAATTTTTTTGTTTTCGTAGTCTTTGATGGGAACGCTGTTGGCTGCGTGCTTTTCGATGGGGTTTTTGATCTGGTTGAGTTGCTCCCGGACGTTGTTGGTGGTGTTGTCGTCCGAGCCAGTGTGACTCTGGCTGCTTGGCTTTCTACGTTTCCAGATGCACCAGTAAAAGGCGATGATAAGGCAACAAATCCAGGCTACGGTGAGAATGGAGCTCAGCAAGGGCACGAGGAAGTCTGGGAGGAAGATGAAGAGGAGTAAGCGCACTGTGCCAAAAAGAAGGCAGATCACTGCCATCTTCCAATAAGGTTAGACCCCTATAAAATGTGTCTGTGTTGCATCATGGGGTTCTTAAAGGGGGTGGGTGCCAGAGGTGATCAATAGCCATGATGTGTAAATGTTGTCATGATAGCAACATCCTGCATCATGCGTGGGTATGGTTCCATCTACATGTGCTAATCACGACTGGCACCCATCCCCTCTCATATCAGAATGTATACTGCCAAGGAGCACAGAGGGTGGAAAGGACTGCCAAAAAGGAGAGCAGTTTTTCCCTGTACAACCCCTTTAAAAAAAAACAACCCTAACTAGTAAACATAAGCAAATCTATTAAAATATACCCTGTTGGCAATTCAGCAAAAATACAAAAACTTTCTATTAAATAGGGAAGGGGGGGTCTACCACATGTAGGTCAGCTAAAGTACATTTCATTCTTTTATATGAGGCTCATAATGTACAATTTACTCATCAAAACAACTAGCATACCCAATAGAGTCCATAAAGGGCCCGTCCCTTGCATCAATCACTCACCTGTCCGGCTTTTGGTCTGCGTCTGTACTCGGACTTCTGCCACCGATGAGATGAAGGTGTTGTTTCCATCCCGTTTGCTTACAAGGTCGATGATCCTATCTGTGATATCTTGAATTGTGCTCCTTCCGTCCCTTGTTTCGTCAGCAGACTAAAAAAACAACAAAATACTCACTTAGAAAATATGACCATGCATCTGGCCATCCATCATTGCGAGCTTATACCACCTATATGTGATATTGCATGATCAACTTCCCACTACTATGCAGACACTCTACTTCGAGGTCTTTGGTGCGAGACGGCTACAGTTTTGTATTTATCCTGCTCTTCTAAATAACAGGTTGACAGAGGCCATAAAGGGGGGTAAGAATGCCTCTTTTATAGCCGAAGTTATATAGCACGGTCCTTCAGCATATTACTATAAATTACCAGGTTGCGTTAAACACGCCATATATACTACTTACTATAGCAACGTGGATCTCATTGTTTGCCAAAGGAGATGGCTCGCAGGTAACGTAGATTGAATATTTCGCTGAAGCATTCTTCAAGATGTTAAGATTCCTCAGTTCATTGCAAATGCTCTCTGTAGTGAGGCCCTGAGATAATACAAACACAACGCGTTAGAAACAAGGAACAAAAGAAAGGGATGGCTAATGGGAAGAACATCTAAAAGACCTTAACAAAAACTTTACGTACTCTATTTTACTATAGATGGCTATTGGGGATTAGGAGATTTTGGACTGCGATTCGGACGATTATTGCTCCATGGAATAGAGACAACGATCAGCCGATGATCGTGTCATTGGCTGATCGTTTATTTAGGTTCAAACCTAAAATCTGGGAACCAACCGCGCATCGCTGCATGGAATAGCGATGCACGGTCAGTGCCTGATGATTTCAAAAGCACTATACTTACCTACACATGTTGCAGGGCTTCTCCTGCTCTCCTTCCTCCCGGTCCCGTACGCAGCAGCAGCTTCGGAGCGGCCTGTCTTAGCTGACAGACCGCTCAGCCAATCACAGGCCAGGACCGCCACGCCCAGTAATTGGCTGAGCGGTCTGTCAGCTCAGACAAGCCGCTCCGAAGCTGCTGCGCGCGGTATCTGGAGAAAGAAGGAGCGCAAGAGAAGCCCTGCAACATGTTTAGGCAAGTATGGTGTTTAAAACAAGGGCTGCAAGGACATCGGTAAGGATGTCCTTGAAGCCCTTGCTAAACGATTATAGGGCCGTGGAATAGGCCCAGTAAATGAGCGCAGATCTAGCAGATCGGCGCTCATTTACATTATTGATCGGGCCCCCATCGGCCCTAACTGCATTGGGATCATGGAGCGATACTGTATGAGCAGATAGCAGACATTGTTTTGCTCTATGTAATAATCTCATATGGATACAAGTATATGGCATGGACTCACCGGGGACATCAGCTCCTTGTTGAAGGAAAACGTGATGTTCACACAGTTGTTATCCTGAAACCCCGCATTGGCCTTGCATTTGGTCTTCACCGGCGGTTGGCCTGAGGGCCAGCATTCTCCTGCTCCAGTACAGGGAGGGACAAAGCAGTGGTTGTCTTTTATTGGAACGCAGGACTGTCCGGCCGGACACTCACTTTGACCTTTAGTGTGTAAATCACAGCGCTGAGGGCCGCACCACACCTGCAAATAAACAGCAACATACAGTTAGGATATATGTATACTAAAAAGTTAATAATCCCAAATATTTCACTGTTACAGGTAGAAGACCTCACGGTTAGAACTAAACCGTATTTGGATTTCCAAAATTTTTAATAATTCAGATGGACAATTGGATAATCTGACATCAATCAGGTTCCACTAATACCAGGTCATATACAATGTAAGGCTATGTTCACACACAGTATTTTAGTCAGTATTTTGTAACCAAAACCAGGAGTGGATTGAAAACACAGAAAGGCTGTTGAAATCGAGTGAATGGCTGCTATTTAACGGCAGTTATTTCAAAACAACGCTAATTATTTGCCATTAAGTGACGGCCATCCACTCATTTCAACAGTGTGAGAACATAGCCTTCCTGTGTTTTCAATCCAATCTTGGTTGAAAATTACTGAGCAAAAATACTGTGTGTGAACATAGCCTATATATGTAATAATGAGAGGGCATCACAGCCTGAACCTTTCTATTCTAGAAGTAAATCAGGATTAAGTTGTGTTCCATCAGGCAAAGAGACATGTTAACAGGATGAATAATCAAGTAAAGCACAGAGGTGTAAAGTGAAACTGGCTCAGTTGCCCCTAGCAACCAATCAGATTCCACTTTTCATTCTTCACAGACTCTTTGGAAAACGAAAGGTGGAATCTGATTGGTTGCTAGGGGCAACTGAGCCAGTTTCACTTTACTCCATGTTTGATAAAATCTCCCCCAGACTGTCTTTAGCACCAAGCAAGTGTACGGCATGAACCGCGGCTGGATCATCGTGAGCGGATCTGATGACAGGGTTCTGATGACAGGTTCATCTTACCTTAGAGCAGGACACCCTTCCATTCAGACACTGACACGAGTTGCAGTCTTCGTTCCATTTGGCTCCATCTGGCATAACATGTTCATTGATGATACAAGGCCGTCCTGTAACTGCAGAAATGAGATGGATTAAAGAACATGGTGTGTGACCATCTTATTACTATATAAAACTGTGGGTATTTTTATTTTTTTTTTTTAAATGATTCAGTAGTTCAAGTGGATAGTCCAGTTTCCGACACCTAAGTAGTCAAGTGGGTGGTCCTACTCAACTCTATGCACTCAGAGTAGGACCACCCACTTGACTACTTAAGTGTCGGAAACTGGGCAAGGATACAGCTGTAGGAACTCAAGGGAATAGACAGATACAACCACAAGGGAATAAACAGATACAACCACAGAGTTAAGACACCCCTCAGTATAACCTACAAAGAGAGAAAGATACAGCACATACCTTCTTGACACTTCGGGCCGCTGCGGCCAGGCGGACAGATACAGCGGTAGCTATTAATCTCATCTACACACGTAGCTCCAAAGGCACAAGGAGATGACTGACACTCATTAATATCTATAAAAAGAAAAAGAAAAAAGTTTTTTTTTTTTTTAAATATCAATTCACTGAAGTGAGTTGTGCAACAAAAATGATCTTGCCTCCCGGAGTTATTTGGCCATTTTACTGCTAATAACATCAAGTAACCTTTGTAACAGCAATAAAGCAGATCATCCTATACGAAGCTTAGAAAGCTGGCTCCAAAAGGGAAAAAAAAGTGATGAAATACAAGATATAGTAAAAGGGTTTGAGGGCAAAGGTAAAGCTCTGGCCTGTCCAATGAAGAACACTGATTTACTGTAATAAATCAGATTAGAATAATTAAGAAGTTTAATAGCATTGTGACTAAAGCTGCACAAACATGGGTGATGCCGGCGATCCGCCCAACACTGCAAGAGTCATTCCGATAATACATAGTAGTCCTGTATGATAGGAGAGCTGACAGCCATTATCTGAGAGCCTTGGGCTAGGATTAAATGAATTCAGCGATTTCTGTGTTTTGTTGGTCTATTTTTCATTGCCCCTGTTAGCCAGAATCCTACTCCACACTGACGAGGGGCAACTACCCCGAAACGATCGTCTGTGGATGGATGCCTGCCTTGGTAAACCCTTGCCATGTCGCAATACTCGCCACAGAGTTAGACTTTGACGTATAAGGGACCACCCTGGTATTTCCCTATTTATGTTCCAATACTCGCAACCGAGTGGGACTTAAGGGGCTACGTATCAGGGTGGTTTGGTGATCTCCCCACTGGGAGGCACCCCCTTGGCAATAGGCTTCCCTCCCCTGGAGGGATATCTGGCTATTCCAGTGTTTTGAGACTCGTAACTGAGACTCCACGGACCCTTCTTTTGCATATTTAAATTTATAGGGGGCAATGCATCAGTGGAGACTCTTTAGTGAGTACTCCATCTGATTTTTTTTTGTCGCTGGTCTCCCTGAGTTCAGCGATTGCTGTGTTTTGTTGGGCTAGGATTAAATGGCAAGAAATTGCATCTAAGTGCAACCAAATGTGTACCTTTTACCGTTTATTTTATTTTTTTTTTTCACAGAAATCAATAGTACAGGTGATTTTACGAAGCTTTGCAATTGGGTTTATTAGCCGAAGAATGCATTTTTATCATGAAAAAGCAGTTTGAAGCTCTCCCCCCTGTCTTCATTGTTCTCTATGGAGAGGGGAGGGGTGGAGGGAGATGAGGCACCATAACAGGACAACAAAGAGTTAATTTACAGCTACATCACTGGGCTATCTCCTCTGATGTCAGCACTGACCTCTCTGACCTCTGAATAGAGGCTTTCACTTAGGTCCCGCTGTGTAATCCTTTGTTCTCTGCTGCCAGCTAATCTCCCTCCTCCCCCCTCCTCACTCCATAGATTACACAGGGCTCGTCTGATGCAACAAGACGCGATTTCCTGATAATGAGCAGTGAATAAGAGAGGGGGGGGGACCTGGGGAAAGGCTTATTGAATGCAGATAATGGCATATTTGGCTAATAAACCCAATTACAAAGTTTCTTAAAATATTATAAACAAAAACACATACAAACAAAAAAAATACAAGCACTGAGGTCAATATTGGCAAAGCTACAGACGACTTGTAACTAAAAATCCATTGGATTTTGGTGCCCACTAAGTATGTCACAATCATGTTATGCGTCAAGTCACAACACATCCACATTGACCGTCTGATGTTATGTTGTATAAGTCGCCGTGTAGCCTGGGACTTATTGTGTGTCTACACAGACAGATTTATCTGACAGATTCTTTTAAGCCAAAGCCAGAAATGAATTAGGAAAGAGGAGAAATCTCAGTGTTTTGTTTATGACCTGTTCTCTGTTTATAGTCTGCTTTCTGGTTTTGGCTTCAAAAATCTGTCAGATAAATCTGTCTGTGTAAAACGCACCCTTATTCTTCAGCTGCAAAATTAATAATCCAGATGGGATCTTGCAAGTTTGGACTACTGTGTTCAGAACCCAAACCTGGTATAACTACTGGAGAGCAGAATGAGCTATAGGCTGTACAATGGCTGTATTCACACATGGGCTCTGGAGCCGGCCAAGCTTTCCCAGCATCATGAACATATGCAGTTATATGGCAAGAAAACGAAAGGCATCATTGAACAACTAGGCAAACTTCTGGAATATGGGGGGGAAAGCTAAGAGTTTATAGAGTGGGTCATTTCAACACTTGCAGAAACAGCGCCTCCCTTGTTGTCAGTCCCTGTCTAGTATTGCAGCTCATTCACTTAAACAACCAGCTGCTAAAACCGATGCACAAGGAGAAATAATAATAATTAAAAAAAATATATAAATTAGAGCCTAAAGATCCCCTTTAAGTAATAAATGCAATTAAGTTACTGGCAAACTTTTGATTCCAGTAGGAAATCCTGTTGAAGTCTCCATACCATTCTACACAATTCATTTCCAGCTTTTCCTATAGAAAGTGCTGTAATCTTCACCCCTAAGCCAAAAGGTTGACTTCTTATTTTCCACTGTAGTAAATGTAGCCAGTTCGCTTAGAGACGCTGGACTAGTCGTCTACCTCCCTCCCCCCCCCCCGCCCCAATCACAGTCATCATCATCATCATCTTCATCTTCTTTCCCTTAGAAGTCCAATCTCTGCCTCTGATGCATAAACACAAAAGAACTTCCCTGCCTGCAAAAACCTGCACTCAGCACGCTGGCCTGAGCTTCTAACAACCAGGCAGCCGGGGAGGGATGGAGTGATCCGTACGCCAACTAGACCCTGCTTGGCTGCCACCCAAATCTGAGCAAGCCTATTCATAAATGGGTGTGTGAAAGGTTCCCAGCTGTATTATCACTGGTATGGCTTTCTACGTGGAATCTGGTGTGAAATCTACAGGGCCAACATTTGTGACAGAAAGCCATTTAAAATAAAAGGCTAGGGAATGCCAAGCGGGATTAGACATTACAGTCTGTGCCATCCCAAGGTATCATTATATGGAATTAAAGGACAGTTTAACCCTTTATGTACTCAAAGTATAAAATAAAAATTGAAACACATTGATAAATGTGAACTGTTCACTGACTAATCTAGGATTGGTAGGGAGTGCAGTGCATGCTGGGATATAGTCAGTGCTCATCATTGATATTTATATAGCTGAATTATAGGAGGTCACTTTAAAGGGGTTGTCCAGCGAAAATTTCTCTTTCAAATCAACTGGTTTCAGAAAGTTAAATAGATTTGTAATTTACTTCTATTTAAAAATCTCCAGCCTTTCACTACTTATCAGCTGCTGTATGCCCTACAGGAAGTGGTGTCTTTTTTCCAGTCTGACATCTCTGTCCGAGACAGGAACTGTCCAGAGCAGTAGCAAATCCCTATAGAAAACCTCTACTGCTCTGGACAGGTCCTGACATGGACAGCGGTATCAGCAGAGAGCACTGTGTCAGACTGGAAAGAATACACTACACCATTTCCTGTAGGACATACAGCAGCTGATAAATACTGGAAGAATGGAGATTTTTAAATAGAGAGCTATGGGTTGGGCGAACACTACTCCAAAAGAATATAGCCTTTAGCAGTGACATCAGTGAGGCTGGACGCACATGGCACTACCTTTCCCAATAAAAGTCCCATATTATTTACAGAACGTTCACTAGAAGAGATAAAACAAGTACAATACTTACTAATTCTACAGTCCGGACCAGCAAATCCAGCAGCACATTCACAACGGTACCAGTTGTCACCGTCTACGCAAGTTCCGCTGTTGTAGCTGAAAGAACACGCCAGACGTTAGTTCTACACCGCAGCAAATTTATTGCAGCGCAACAGAAAAAAAAAAAAAAAAAGTTTTATGGAACTTCCCAAGTTTGAGCAGAATATGGAGCAACACTTCAGCCTCTTATACATCAAAAGAATTTTACAGGTTCATAAAATATTCTTTACAACACCGGCCGGTTCCCTTTACACAATCATTATCATATGCTTCCTAGTATACAGGCAGGTGAGCAAAAGGGAAAGTATAATTCTGATCGTGTCATGTATGGTAAAAACTCTTTGAGATGACTGCTCAAAATTGCATTGAAAAGTGGACCTCAGAGGGGGAGGGGGGGGGAATAAGAAGAAAAATATATTATATATATATATATATATATATATATATATATATATATATATATATATATATATATATATATATATATATATATATATATATATATATATATATATATATATATATATTATATATATATATATATATATATATATAAAAAAATTTTATTATTGCATTGAAAAGTGGACCTCAGAGGGGAGGGTTTAATATATATATATATATATATATATATATATATATATAATTTTTTTTATTTTTTTTTTCTTCTTCTCTGTAAACCCTCCCCTCTGAGGTCCACTTTTCAATGCAATAATAAATTTATATATATATATATATATATATATATATATATATATATATATATATATATATATATATATATATATATATATATATATATATTAATAAAAAAAATATACAGTATAAATATATATATATAATAAAAAATACTAATAATAATAATATATAGGCCACTATAGTAAACAAAATCCACTATGGTCTTCTAGACAGGTTTTACTGGTACCCCATTCCATATGCAGCGGCAATTCTAACAGCTTGGTATTAAGGTTCCCAGCACAAAGGGTCATGCCTGCCAGTGAGAACACTCTTTTGCATAGATCCTCCTAAAATACATTGCCCTATAGGTGTCATAGTTCAAAAGGGCAGCAGGCAGGGAACAAGCCCCCCTCCATTTCCCTGTATGGTGGGTGGTCAGTGCATTCTAAAAGGGTCTGTTAAAAGGCATAGCAGGCATTACCATAAAAATAGCTCCTATGGCGAAGCATCTTGTAATTTGGGCGGATTGTCTATAAACTGTTATACATTACTGGTTGCAATATGCATTTGTTTGCAGTTGTACTTACCATGGATGTGGGTTGCAGTCATTGGTATCTAAAAACCAAACCAGAAAACACAGATTAAACAAAAGGCTGCAAACTGTAATTCGCTATAAACAACAACAGCAAAAAAAATGGCGTAATTATATGTATTATAATAAAATCAGGCAAACACAGGAAGAGCCCCCTTCTATGTAGGAAAGAAGAAAAAAGACACAGGATAAAAGCGGAGTGAGGGGAAGCAGACAAGTCGTGTAGGAAAACACAGGGCCACATCTGTCTCTGGTTATCTCAAGCACAACTTTCTCATGCCCAGGTCGAGTCCCTGTTACTTAAAGTTATAGCACAACATGATTCAGGTGATGCTGAAGTCCACATCAAATGCTTCCAGCTTCTGGTTTCAATTGAGAGTACATGGGGTAACAGGATGAGCTAAGAAGGTCTCCTCGTGGATTACCCCCCCCCCCTCCCCCCTTATAGTGCAGCACTTAGACTTACTTTGAGAGCATGTTGGACCTTCCCAGCCTTCTTTGCAAACACAAGTAAAAGAGTCCCCGCGGACTACGCAAGTTCCACCATTGAAGCACGGATTTGGCAAACAGCTGCTGTTTCTTGCTATGAGGAAAACAGTGCAAAGTAAGCATGAAACTAAGCATGGAACAGAGGTCTTAAGAGCAAACAGGATGTTTCCCTTCTAGTTATTCTCTATGCATAGCGATCTTCAAATGCTCGCCATCTGCTCAGCCTGTATTTCTGCAAAACCAACTCAACTGATGTCAGAAAGTTATATAGATTTGCAATTTACTTCCATTTAAAAAATTAGGTCTTTCAGTACTTATCAGCTGCTGTATGTCCAGCAGGAAGGGGCGTTTTCTTCTTAGTCTGACACAGTGCTCTCTGCTGACACCTCTGTCCATGTCAGGAACTGTACAAAGCAGCAGCAAATCCCCATAGAAAACCTCTCCTGCTCTGGAAAAGTTCTTGTTTCGGCCAGAGATGTCAGCAGAGAGCTGAAAAGAAACAATCTCCTGCAGGACATACAGCAGCTGATACGTATGGGAAGACTTGAGAAGACTTGAGATTTTTTTTTTAATTAAAGTAAAATTACAAATCTATATAACTTTCTGAAACAAGTTGATTTGAAAGCAAGATGTTCGCTGGATAACCCCTAAAGTCCTGGCCCTCTTTTGGATCGGACAACCTGAATGGGTATTTGCAGCAATAATACAGATATAAAAATGCATTTGTGTTAATATGAACTCAGCCTTACAGTTCTAGTTCACATTCAAGTGATCCGTCCTTCTGCTGAACTCACTTACCAATGTTACAAGTGGTTCCCTCCCATCCGGGTGAACACATGCATTTGAATGTGTCGCCCTCGTCGTAGCACGTCCCACCATTGTTACAGGTGGACTCGTCGCACTGGCTGTCTTCTGTAGAAGAAGAAAAAAAAAAAAAAATTGCCCGGTTTTAGATTCAGCACTCAAAAAGATCAACATTTATCCTCAATTAGAAACACACACTTACGGGAGTGGCACGTCTTTCCTTTCCACCCATTCTTGCATTCACAGTAGAAATCATTAACCAAGTCTCGACAAGTACCTCCATTGTGGCAAGAATTTTTACTGCAGTTATTTATGTCTGAAAACAAGAGCAATGGATACAGGACATGGTTAAAAACAAACCTCACGGATGTAAAGACTTTACAGAGCTAGATGACAGAGCGTTTCATTGATACATTAGCCCCTGTTATGTGCTCCATACAATCTCTGGTTGTATCACCTTATGCTTGACAGCCATATTGAGAGATTTACTGTGTTCAGGGTTCATGTGGATCAATGAATTTCTTAGGGTTTCTTTACACAGAGATTTATCAGACAGATTTTTGAAGCCAAAGCCAGGAACAGGCTATAAACAGGGAACAGGTCATAAAGGAAAGACTGATATTTCTTTTCAAATCCATTCCTGGCTTTGGCTTCAAAAATATGTCAGACAAATCTCTCTGTGTAAAGGCATCATAAGGTAAGATCGCTTTTTAGAAACCACTCACTTATTTCACAGTACGTTCCCTCCCATCCTTCGCTACAAATGCACTTGTAGGAGTTGACTCCATCGATGCAGGTTCCACTGTTTTTACAAGGGTTGCTTTCACAGTCATTGATATCTATAATAATAATAAAAAAAAATAAAATAAATTATATATAATAAAAATCTGAAAGAAAAAAAAATCTATATCTCTCTCTCTCTCTATCATATAAAAAAAAAAAAAAAATTAGATATATATATATATATATATATATATATATATATATATATATATATATATATATATATATATATATATATATATATATCTATCTATCTACACACACACATACATATATACACACAACCCAATGGCAATACCTTTGGATACTCCCATAATATATAGGGTACACTTACTTTCATGACAATAGGTGCCTGTGAAGCCCTTGTTACATTCGCAGGTGAATTTGCCACCGGCCTGGCTCTTGCATTTGCCGTGCGGTCCGCAGACATTAGAAGAAATGTACCTCACCCCCTCTGGGGAACTGTTGGAGGCCACTGCAACTGTGCAGCTGTCAATCACTGCAATAGAGGAAGAAAAACAGAAGTTAGAGGGTTTAAGACTATGGACTTTTAGGTAGCTGTCAAAAAAAAATAAAAAAAAAAAATCTCCCCAATATGAAAAGGTGGTTTCAAATGATGAAAATAAAAATCATTTTACTAACTTTCTACTTTGTTGTCTTCAGTGACTCACTTCCTGTATAGTGTACATCCTGTAATTGATATCCTGTTCCTGCCATACACTCTAGCTGGGAACTCCACCAACCATATCATCCCTCCCATTATGTGAGAGGATCCTATGGGTATATTGGAAGCAAGCAGGGGCGTAACCACCACTGTAGCAGGCATAGCTGCATCAAGGGGCCCCATGGCCTGCTCCTACAATACACTGGGCCCCCTGAGCTGTCATCATTTGCAGCACTAGGTGGCCGAGCTGGCCTCCCGGGATCTGCAAAGGTACCTTTAACTGAAAGTACTCCTGAGGAGCGCTTGCAGTTATGACTGCACTTGAAGGCTTAGTGGTCAGTCGGGGAGAGGGGGGCAATCAGAAGTTTGCTATGGGGCCCAGCCATTTCTAGTCAAGCCCCTAGACACACGATAAAGTTGGCTGAAATCCAAGCTACAGTGTACAGCAGGAATTGGAAGTTGTTCCTGTCAAGTATACATGATTGCAACAGAAGCAAAGTATACAAAAAGGTAGTAAAATAACTTTATTTACCAATGCATGCTCATGTATTAGACAGCTAAAAATAGGTTTCTACCCCTACAAACATAACATTTTCTTTATTTACGCAACCAAGTCTCAGCGGGACTCTGTGGCCCATGCAGATACACAGTTACTACTGCTGCATTCTACACCCAATAACAATTCTCATTAAAGAGACCCAGTATAGCACAATGCTTGATGGGAAACATTATGCAAATTAGCTCTCCTCTCATATTAGCCAAACCTCCTCGTTTTGCAAGAGACTCTGGTTTGGCCAATATAAAGATTCTGGTTTGGCTCTCTCCAAAAGCAAGAAAAAAAAAATCCTGACAATACAGCCTTCACATTCCGGCGGCTTAGAATTGAAAATGTGCTATAAATTTACACAGAATTCTTAAAAAAATTTTACAGAAAAAAAACAAAAAAAAAAAAACTAAAAACATTTCATTAAAATGCCAAATTGCATTAGGTCAAACCACTTAATTGACCCTCGGCGCAAACCTTCCTACAGCCTAAGGATTTAACCCCCTAAACACAGCTGGATTTTATCATCACACTGTGCGGGTCACGACCATTTACGCGGTTGTTGCACACATAAGTGATGGAGCGGTCGGTGGGAGCCCAGGACACAACAATGACTGGCACGCATACCTTCGCAGGGAGTAGTACGACAGTGATCCTTTAGCTGAGAACAGTTCTTTCCCTCGTAGTCCTCGGAGCAGTTGCAGAAGTAGTCTGTGGCCAGATTAAAGCACTGGGCTCCGTTCTGGCATGGGTTGGGCTCACAGTAATCTATGTCCAACTGTAAATGTTGAAGGGGAAGCAAAAACAAAGGTTTTATTATTACCCTATTCAATGCTAAAGAGAGCAGACACTCTGGAATCTGACCTTTTCATCTAGCTGCCTCCATTAATTTTACTTAAAGCAGAACGTACAGCCCCTGGTTAGCCTAGATCTGAGCAGACAGATTCAGGATATAAAACAGTCACCGAGGGCCAGGAGTGAGCTACAACAAAAACTTGTAACACACAAACATTTGCGATCTGTTTAACTGAATGGATCCGATTTCTCTTACTCATTCCACCCCACTCACCCCCCACCCAACACTTTATTGGCAGACAGCTGTAAGGAGTATGACTATAGAGCAAGGCTGGCTGAACAGAAGGTATTTAGTGTACAACTCATTAGAGAGAAAAAAAAGAAGAGGGAAAGGAGAAAAAAAAAAAAAAAAAAAAAAAAAAAAAATGGCCTACAACAATTCCTTAAGGTTTTCATTTCACCAGCGCTCACCTGACAGAGGTTTCCAGAGAAACCAGCAGGACACAGACATTGAAATCCATTGATTTCATCCTGGCAGTGACCCCCATTCAGGCAAGGGTTGCTGGCACATTCATTGATGTCTTTCTCACAGCGCTCCCCTGCATAGCCGAGCGGACAGATACAGCGAAATCCATTAACCAAGTCCTGCAATTGACAGAGGTTGAAACAAAAGGAACGCTGTTTACTTAGATCCAACAATGACACTTGTTCGAAAAGAAAATCCTGACACAAAAATCCCTAAATGAATGTAGTATATAATGGTTTTTCCACAGAGTTACAAAAAAAAAAAAAACAAACAAAAAAAAAATTGCTAGCGGGCCACACTAAAAACAAACACGGGCGTATAGGCACAATGGGCTCTTACACCGGCCGTACGTGTACAGATTTTTCTCCTGCTGTAATGAGGATTTGTCTGATCTGTATGGCATGGTAATAATGGGATGTATGCAAAGGAGAGCCGCTTGAGCACGACTAAAATATAGATCACTTATCACAGGGTGGAAACTAATGTACAGCGGTGAGAGTCTTAAGGAAGGCCTTGCACCTTGGGCAGCGTTTACACAAATATTTCTATCTGGTTTGTGTATGTATGTATGTGCGTATGTATGTATGTATGTATGTATGTATGTATGTATGTGCGTATGTATATGTATGTATGTGCGTATGTATATGTATGTGTGTGCATATGTGTGTATGTGTGTGTATATGTGTATGCATATGTATGTATATATGTATGTGTATATGTATGTGTGTGCATATGTATATGTATGTGTGTGCATATGTATATGTGTGTATGTGTGTGTATATGTATGTGTATATGTATGTGTGTGCATGTATATGTATGTGTATATGTATATGTATGTGTGTGCATGTGTGTGCATATGTATATGTATGTGTGTGCATATGTATATGTATGTGTGTGCATATGTATATGTATGTATGTGTATGTATATGTATATGTAAGCGGGTGTATGTATGTATATATGTGCGTGCGTATGTATATGTATGCGTATGTATGTATGTATGTATGTATGTATGTATGTAAAAATGATACCATATAATAATAAAAGCAATAAATAAGGATGTACCCTGCACGTTCCTCCATTTTGACACTGGTCAACGCAGTCATTGATGTCTAAGCAGGAAAAAAAAAAAAGAAAGAACAAAACTATTACACAATGGCACTAGAGCCTGAGGCTTGCTACACACATACACTTCAACTGAAGGCGACAGAATGAAAATCTGTATTACTGGAGTAAGATAGAGCTTTTGTCAAGTTTCCTGCATCCTTTCCTCTAGATAAGCTTATTCTTAAGGGTGGGACCTTTAAGCAATTCTTCCACCAGCTTTATAAACTTCACATCATTGTTTTAAGCCCCGTTATCGGAATATGCCCATACTACAGACTAACACGTTTTTGATAAAATTGTATTAACTTTCTTTCCAGGCTGACAACTCCCTTTTTCCTTAAATTATGTTAGCCAATGTATATTTTCAGAAATAGGTAGAGGTTACTTAAGTCTCTGGGGAGACAGGAAGAGGGGGGACATGGGAATGGTAGACTTACTGATGTCGCAGTTCTGCCCCGTCCAGCCGGGGACGCAGTCGCAGTAGTAGCTGCCGATCAGGTTTTTGCAGGAATTCGCATTCACGCAGGGTTTAACTTCGCACTCATTTGCATCTTAGAAGTAAAAAAAAAAATTAAAAAAAATTCAATTTAGATGGCACCAATCTGGGGCACTACATGGTCCAGCATATACCAATGGGTACAATTATGGTAGTCATCATGGTGTAAAGAAACTGGCTCAGTTGCCCCTAGCAACCAATCAGATTCCTCTTCATTCCTCACAGACACTTTGGAAAATGAAAGGTGGAATCTGATTGGTTGCTAGGGGCAACTAGGCCAGTTTCACTTTACACCATGTTTGATAAATCTCTCCCCCCCCCCCCCCATGTTCGAAAACTAACCTGATATATTAGTATAGAACTGACCCGTCACTGTCTACACTAGAAAAAGATTATATTGTAGGACTCTACAGACATATAATCCATATTTTCCCATTGGGATATACAATATACACAACATCGAGGAAGGGAAAAGCTTTGTCAGTTTACGTTCCCAGACTCTTACATATATAATGGAGACTCTAGTAATCCTACCGGATTAAGTTCTCCTCTCCTAATTTCCCATAAACATATACAAGTATATAACCTCTGAACCGCCATTCTCCAAGTCCCGGCTAAAACAACAGTCCAGTGCATTTGCCTGTAAGGTGAGATTTGTCGGCAAAAAAAAAAAATAAAAAAATCTTCCGTAATTTAATGGTATTTGCCCAATTGCTCATTAAGAACAGTAAGAGGCAATTGACCATTTCAGAAGGGGGGGGGGGGGGGGGGGGGGGGGGGGGGGGGGGGGGGGGGGGGGGCGCGGACTTCCTTCGCTATTGTCAGGCAGATTAGAGAGTTTCATAGAGAATGTAGACAACTCATTCTTCATGAGATCATCCACATTTTGGAACCCAGCTGTAAAGTCCTTGGTCTGTGGGAGTTGACACGGCTGAAAAGATACAGCAACTTTCCCACAGGACCGAGCAGGGGAGAACATAGGCCAACAATAAATGCTTTTCCAAAGTACACCACTTAGTTTAAGCATACTCATTTATTTATGGTTAATGCTGTAACCAAGCCGTACCGCGCTGGCGGTGCTCACTTAACTAGAACATGAAGAATTCCTGCACCGGGGTGGGGGAGCTTATAATAAACAGACGTGCGTCACTATTCTTCTAATGGAGCCATAAAAAAGTGGACCAAAAGAGTAAAGTCCATGCAGTCTTAAAGGGATTCTATAGTTTTGTGAACCACTGAGGTGGGGTGCACTGTTTATATGTGGCTCTTCCTTATAGACAATGCTCTACAGACTAGTTACGTTCCACAGCTAAGTAGATTAACATATAGTCTCAACGGGAAAAGTAGTCAAGTGGGCGGTCCTACTCAGTGACTGACAGCTCTCTTTGTATAATTGCGCATATAGAGAGCTGTCAAATCATAGAGTTAGTGTGGTATTACATGGGACGATTTTCCGATGATCTTAAATCGTTCACCCTATTACACAGGATTATGATCGTTACTTACGGTTGTTCTTGCTCTCGTTCTTTCCTGGCTGATAGACCAAGAAGCGACCGAACAACGTATTACATCGAACAATGTTTGAACAATTTGTGAACGATCAACAACGAAAATAGGTCCAGATTCTAATCAATTTCTCGTTGGTCGTTCAATCGTTAAACGATTATCGTTTAAAGCCGAACGATCTAGCGATTTTTCGAATGATAATCGCCCCGTGTAATACGGCCCTTGGGGTACAATTACACAGAAAGATTATCTGACAGATTATCTGCCAAAGATTTGAAGCCAAAGCCAGAAACAGACTATAAACAGCGATCAGGTCATAAAGGAAAGCCTGACATTTCTCCTCTTCTCGAATCCATTCCTGGCTTTGGCTTCAAAGCCAGGCTTTGGCAGATAATCTGAGTAAATGTGTCCAGTTAGCGGAAAATGAGCAGGGATTTACATGAATGAACAACATTATC
This sequence comes from Dendropsophus ebraccatus, assembly GCF_027789765.1. Lineage (NCBI taxonomy): Eukaryota > Metazoa > Chordata > Amphibia > Anura > Hylidae > Dendropsophus > Dendropsophus ebraccatus. The sequence goes on from NC_091468.1 coordinate 49,949,028, forward strand.
CCAAAACCTGCTCTATAACCTGATGCCTACGGACTGGACTGCATTTCCAACATGGCAGATTACCTTTAAAACACAGGCCATCTGACTATGTAGAACGTGAATAACACAAAGCATGCAAAAACACCATGTAACACTATAGATGTTTTTTTCCCCCGTTTTATAAAAACTAGTTATGCTTACCTATTTGGCAGGTTTTTCCAGTCCACTGGGAAGGGCAAACACACTTAAACCCATCTACTAAATCTTGGCAGGTTCCACCATGCCCACATGGATTCGGGGCACAGTCATCTATATCTACAAAAAAAAAAAAAAAAAAGAAGTACATGATGTAATTATTTTTTCTGGATTTATTGAAGAGCTGGAGCTCTTATAGGTACTAGATGGTAAATAATACATACTGATAGAGCATGTGGGGCCGGTCCACCCTGGGGCGCAGTTACACTCAAATCCCCCAGTGGTCTCCAAGCAACTTCCACCATTGTTGCAGGGATCGGAAAGGCAAGCATGTTCGGCTGTAATATTAAAAAATTTTTATATGTTTAGTTACAAGAATATGTAAAGAAAAAAATCTTGGTTCACAGACCACCTTGCTCTGCATGATGTGACCGGCACTAATACTTCTATATCTTATTCTCATTAACAGTGCTTGGTTTAACACAACTTCAAACAAGAAGGAAATAATCTCTCATGCTAAGCTGACCTGATCAATGTGCCATAGCTTAGATCAGTTGAGTTTCAGTGAGGACTAACACAGATTCCCATAGCCTCGGGAGAAGGCATTGCCACACAAACAGAAAAGAAAAAAAAAACTGCAGCTTAAAGGGGTTGTCTAAGATTAGGGGAAAAGAAAAGGGCCTTTTGCCAGAAATATTTGCAGATTTCTCAATTGCCCAACTGTATTTATGTAAATGATGGTGACCTGTAATACCAGACACAGCCCAAGAACAAGAGTGGCACTGTTTACATTCACATAGAAAAAAAATAAAAATAAATAAATAAAAGTATATACCAATTTCACAATTCCGTCCCGAATACCCTTCCGGACAGGAACACTCGTACTTGTCAGGGCCGGTATTGCTGCAAGTGCCTCCATTCAGGCAGGGCTGGTATGTCCCACAGGAGTTTAAATCTGGCAAAAATAAGATGGCAGGCATGGGTCATGGATAAACGTCGCGAGAGAGCACCAGCGGCAGGTATTTCGACAGACACAAATTTATTCATGCACTTGAAGGACTAATATTAACGTATACGGCTCCGCAGCTGTTCCTTCAAGGCCGGAATGTAATTTAACAGAAAAAAAAAAAAACTTGCATAAAAAGCAAAAGGCTTTAGATTGGGGAATGTGGAGTTTGCGGTACGATTAGCATACCTTTGTTACAGAGCTGACCACCCCAATTCGTTTCACACAGACACTGCCATGGTTCAATGCAAGTGCCATGGACACATCCTGGGTGAGGAATGCACTTGTCACAGTACTGTCCCTGCCATCCATATTGGCATCTAGGTTGGAGGAAAAAAAAAAAAAGACAAAAAGTTTATACAATTTTACGTTCAGGGCAGAGGAATCCTTCCCGGTAGTATACAAATGTATTGCATTCCTAGAGGGCGTATTGTGCTTTCTTGTAAACAAACCTACAAGTAGTTTTGCCAAGGTCTGTAAGCCAATTTTTTTTTTTTTTTTTTTTTTTTTTTACAAAAGAATAACTGTTCTGGGAGACCCTGCATGGTGCCATTGAACACAATACTACTCTATTCTCAGGTCATTCAAATGAGACAGGGAGGGTGGGTGCTCCCTACAAATCAATCTCTAGGCAATGTCACAGTGGACAATCAATTTCGTGTAAAAAGAAAAAAGATCCCAGAGAACAATGGAAACGCTGCCTTCCTGCCTGTCGACTTCTCCGGCTACATTGGTGTATGCTATATTTTTACATATGTATAAACAGTCGGTCTCATTTTCTGCCATTCGTGTTTAGAAAAATTAACGATATCCGCTAAAAACTTAAAAAAAAAAAAAAAAAAAAGGTGGAGTGTGTGTGTGTGTGTGTGTGTGTGTGTGTGTGTGTGTGTGTGTGTGTGTGTGTGGGGGGGGGGGGGGGGGGGGGTTTAGGGAGCCGCCATTTGGAAATCATAACCACATGAGGCAACGAAGATAGGAAACAGACGTGCAGAGTTATAAGAGGCTAGTGGGGTCTTCAATATTACATCAAGGCTTCCGAAGCTAAACACTCCTTCAATGCCCAAGACCAAAACTTCCCCCAAAGCAGTCTTTAAATTTGTAAAAATAAACCATTAGATAGAGGTCACTCAGACTTCAAATACAAGTCTGCAAGAGCAAATCCGTATCATGGGAAAGCTAGTGCGATTTGAGGCAGGGGGGAGAAAGAGGATCCCGGTTAACCCTCAGCTCTACTCTTCTGGTCATATGGTATACACACAGACAACACTTACTATTATAAGAACAAAGAGTCCAAGTGAACTGCAGTTGCCTGCCTTTTTAGCCAATCAGTTGGCCTATAAAGCAGAGTATGCTACAATGCTATCTGGATTCTTGTGATGCCCCAGATTATGAAGTTCTAGTATTGATACCATCGTTGCCTACAGTAATTCGGGTGCATTTAGAACTGCTACCCAGTTGTGGTCAAAGGTTGGTTCAGTAGACCAATAGGAGAAACAAGCACTCGGCCAACACAGTCCTTGGCTTGGGCAACATTGGGCACTTTGGTTTAGTCTCCAGGATCAACCTCTCTCAGGTAATATGGGGGATTTTTAAGACAACCAGGGTCCCCATTCCTACTGAACCAGACTTGGATCATCCTAGAGTGATCCAAGTCCAGTTAGTGAAACTAGTACTCTGGCAACAAAGTCCTCAGCGTGGGTGGAGTTGGCCACCTTGGTTTAGTCTCCAAGATGAGCGTCTATCTCATGTGGATGCATATTAGTGTTTACATCACAGACAGGACTTTGGTCACCATCCCAGGCTGATCCAAGCCGGGTTGAGTAAAACCATGGGAGGAACGGGTCAGACCCTTTTGTTCTGGTCTCCAGGATCACCATCTCTCTCGGTTAGGGGCCTATAATTTATCTCTTCTTGTGCTAGCCCTGCCAATCACACTACATATATTGTTCAGGCTTCTCTCAGACAGGACCATGTATGCAAATAACGTGTGGGAAAGTTGCACCTTAAACAAATAGTGTATGAGCAGCAGTGCATGTCTGAGCATCGAGTGGGAGGTGAGACATAGAAAGAGAAAGGCCTAAAAACTGGAAACAAAGCCTGTTGTTCTTGTAGTGACACAGCAAGCCATGTTTATTTAAGCGACAAGTGCACAAATCATTAGCCCTCGTCTCCTGATCTGAGGTACTGTATACAATGCCCAGGGCACTTATTTTATATGTACACTCGTTCGGTTACATTGGCTGCTTTGTTTGCCATGGAACGGCAATTGCGCGAGAAAAAAAAAAAAGTTATTTTAGTTAGTGTACATTTTCTATACTCAAATTTTAGACTATTAAGGAATTGGGAACCTACTCTGTTCTGCTAGATGCTATATTAAAAGGAACTGGACTGTGTGCATATACACAACACATCCATACATACCCGTAATGTAAATATACATTTGTGGTGTAACCTTCCTGCGATATAGCAAAAAGCTACAAAGGCGAAGATGAAAGATGATCCGTAATTCCAAGTCGTCCCAATATTTTAATTATTAAATTGTCCGGGTATGTATAAAACCTGCTTTCCATTGTATCAAAGCCAGAACACAGACAACTTCAAAGCTTAGCAACAAACAGTGTCTACTGACAAGATTCCATCTCAGCCATTAACCTCTCAGCACTCAAATGCTGGCTCACAAGAGCCCAGGGACCCAGAGATTTTACTAATCCCATTCTAAAGAATGCCTCACTTTTTGCCTATTGATAGACTTGATGTGGGGGATGGATAGTACAAAGTGTTAACCCCTGTCATGACACTGAGCTAAGACGTATACTGGCAAGGATCCCATTATAGCTCCTACAGAAGGATAAGTGTCACAACTGTGTACAGGAATTTTAGGTCGGAACATCTATACTTTGACTACTAAAAAGTTTCAAGAAGTCAGTTGTACTGTACTATACCTGCATTCTCCGGGAACTTTGCAAGTGCCATGCTTTGGGCTACAGCCTTGACTGCATATTGCTAAAAAGAAAAAAAAAAAAAAAAAAAAAAAAAGCGTAAAAGGTCAGTCATTTTATTGCATAAATATATGGTAACAGATATGGTATGCTTGTCTTGACTTTGACCAAATGTAGCCTTGCCATTCCCTGACTTGATGGGTCAACTGCAGTCTACTCGCGACCATATTCAATTGGCATAAAGTTTTCTGAATTGAGTTTACAGCTACATTGAAACGCTCTACAAACATAGACCACAATGACTGTTGTTCTGGACCATGGGTCTTCAAACTGCAGCCCTCCAGCTGTTGCAATACTACATTTCCCATCAAGCCTGGACAGCCAAATCCAAAGCTTTAGCTGTCCAGGCATGATGGGAATTGTGGTTTTGCAACAGCTGGAGGGACGCAGTTTGGAGCCCCATATTCTGGAAAGTCCAGAACATTCATAAACACCAATGGACAACCCAATGCTCAATACCAGGAGCCAATTACTAGGCACACTTGAGAACTGACTATTTTTGTGAAGAGTAAAAAAATGCCTAAATATATATTATACCTTTGTTACATTCGGGTCCAGTCCAGCCTTCCAAGCAGGTCTTGTTTCCGTTCTGATCACAAGTATAATGTCCAAAGAAATCGTCTCTTGGCCGACAAAATTTATTGCATCCAAAGCCATAGTAATGTTCACCACAAGTTACTCGGATCTGGTACTCGAAATGCGCCATTCCAGCATTTTGCTTGAGGGTCTGCCATTGGCGGCTTGGATTGATCATCCCGGAGTAGGTGGCCTTGTCAATGATGTCATCACGCTCTTCAAAAAAAAACAAAACATTTTTTTTTAATCAAACTATGTGTTAACCTATAATGTATGACATAAATGTCTACAAAATAAAAAAAAGGATACAAGATTTGGAAGGACCTAACCAACAAAAGTGGAAGCATGCCTAGACACACGACCTGTCCTTTCAAAACATGCGTCTGTTTAACATTATAACCTGAAATAATATTTCACAGTAGCCCGGAATATTGTATATATCTGTGGTATTTCACTCTGTACCTTGGGCCTTATGACTTAAACGATCTGACACTGTCTTACGACCTGCAGCAAGCTCGGCTTTGACTGCAAAGTGAAGAATTATCATAAAACATTTAACTCTGCACACAGTGGAAAGAAAAGCAGAGGGCAGACCATTCAGCAAACAAGAAATCGTAAGGCCCTTGTACAACAAACTGAAGGGGAAAATGTTCAGGAACTTAAGAACCTCCTGACTTTTTAGTAGGTTTTACAATTTAATAGTGACAATGTATAGAATTTAGACATCTATAGGCTTCCATGTAGTATAAAATGCTGAAGAAATAGAAAAAAAACAATCCTAAAATGGTCCACAAACACCAAAAATAGCTTGGACCATTCATTCTATACATAATACATGTTCGAAGTGAATGGTTCAAAAAGTTTCCCTATAATACTTAGATGGGACAGTAAATCCAGCCTTGGCTTGCACCTGCCCTTGTCATGGTACATTTCAAAACATTTTCATAACCAATAAATGTTCATCTACAGAGGGGGCTGTCATTCTCCCGATCAACTTATCGGCACTTAAGCGACCAGCTATGGGAATACCATTAGCTTGCAGGAAAAGGAGAAATAAAAACAAACTTCTATCACTAAACCCCTTGCCGTTTGACTCTAAGGTCGAGAAAGCGTCCCACTGTGGTCTCTTGATGGAAATGAACTGTTGCTGTTCTTTTGTTTATTTTTTTGTGCCGTGAAAAAATGCGGCAAGGGAAGAGATGGAGCAAAAACTGTGGTTTAACCCATGCGTACTTTACGAAGGAGTTGACTTTCAGAAGATGAAGCCGTATAAGCTTAGTAAACTTGGCTAAAAATTTGTTTGAAACTCAAAGTGGTCATGAAAGTGCTTCCCGCTAGCAAAACTACAGAGGCCTGGACCAAGGAACATTCTGAAATATTTACGGGCTGCTTATTCGGGAATACTAGGATAGGGCTTAAGTACACAACATATGACTATGGAGCTGTAATATAGAACATATTGAAAGGCCATGCAAGGAAAAAATTAACAACAATTGCCATAGGATGCCATTTTAAGACAGTATTCTCCCTGTTCACATATGGCGGCACATTCTAAATGTGAGGCTCTACTGCTCTAGGGAACAGATGAACTAATGCCAACTGTGCTGGCTGCTGATGTACACACTTATCTTGGATGTATTATTCCTCCCAGTAAAAGTGACAGGCTATTTGTCGGGAATTAGTGAGTCAAACACAAGATGACTACCCTCATTTTTCCTGGCACAAGGATATTGTAAAACATTACTGGGAATACTGGACCAGGTTCAGCAAAATATAAATTATATATATTTATATATCTCAACAACAAGACACAACTGATTCTTTGACACTGTAAACTAAAGGCCCAATAATCCAGGAGAAGCAAACTCCGACTTGTCAGCACAGCGGTAGTTTCCCCTCGTTCCTTAGATCGTTCGGGCTGCCCATTGAAGTCAGCATCAATCTGCTGCCGCCACTATTACATGAAGAGATGTGCAGCGGCCATCAGTGCACAAATCGTGCTCTTTGAACAGGTTGAAAGACCACGATCATGCACTTTGGCTGATCGTGGTCTTTCAACATGCACTATTACAATAAACGATTATTGGCTTGAACGGCCAGTAATCGGCCAAGTAAGGTTGATAACTGTTTAGACTAGAGTCTAATGAGTCGCCAGATTCAGAGTATGGCACTGTCATATAGTGTCTTTTCTTTAAAAAACAAAAAAAAAAACCACAATTCTTGCATATTTACAATAGTAATTCTGCCCCAACGTAGGTATCTTAACAATACTAACCATTGGTCTCATTATTGTGATCCCAAGCTTCCACAACCAAGGTGTATGATCTCTGGAAAAAAAAAAATATTTGATTAGATCTAATAAAAATGTAGGTGCAAATAATAAATAATAAAAATACATAGACTGTACACACACACACACACATACTTCTGATAAGATCGGATCTATGTTTTTGTTTGTGCCAATTGAAAGCTAAATAGGCAACAGATTACCCTTACATCAAACATGATCCTCTTTCACCCTTCTAAGCTAACTTATCCAGACTGATTCAGCAGAGACCTTTCACCTTAAATTACTCATCATTGTCAACACTAATGAGTTTCATGTATTTGACTGGGGAGAACCAATAAACACTGTCATAATAATGGTGAATAAAGGACAGGAAAAAAAAAATGAAAATAAAACTTAACAAAAATCGGATGCTAAGGACGGGAAATATGTGCTCATTCGTTTAGTCTTCTGCAAACACTAATTCACCGAGCATCTGAAGTGAAGTCTCCTGGGAGTTTTTGCTTTTCAGCACCTCTTTGAAAGCTTTGTCTGCAATAGACCATCACTGCTCCCACAAGTATCAGGTAACCAGAGAAAGAACTGATGAATTTTCGCGAGGTTGGAAAGAGCGAGAGAGGAAAGGTTCTTTAATACAAAGCCTAGGACCTAAGCATTGAAAACCTTTAGGGCACAGCTATGTGTCACATTTATAGGCGCTCTAATCTGACCAGGAGATCTCATACATTCCTGTAATAATCATAAGCATCTACTACTTAAACTGACTCCTTCGCTCTGGACGTTTGCCAGCCATTGTATACAGCCACCTTTTATCTCTACTCCCCATAAGCAAGCCGAAGAGGCAGAAGCTCTCTCTCTCTCCGCTCAGCACAGGCTTAGAGATTTGACGGGGGGTTGAGATACAATGGGACCACTTTGAAACACGTCTTTAAAAAGGAGACTAGAAGTGGCTAAATCCTCCGCTGTATTCTCATACGAGCAAGTCAGAGCTGGTGCCCGGCAAGACAGGAACTAAACTGAAAATTACTTGGCTCCGTCGATGTTGGTAGCTGTAGATCCTGAACCATTTGGAAACAAATGGAATGTGGTAATTACATAGAAGACAAACCAGAAGCGCATAGAGTGTTTATGGAGAAAGGTAAACACCTTGAAGGTGTAGGCACAAAGATAACTTCAAAAGTCAGCATAAAGCTACTTCTAATAACTTGACCGAGCATGCAGTCTTTGAAGGAAAGCCCTTCTTTGTGAGGCTCCACTTGGAATACAGCCTAAAATATGTTTCATAGTCAAAGAACAGGATTCCATTTTGTTCACAGATAACTGTGGGAAAATTCAGAGACGAGGAAGCAAATCTGGATGTGTCCGGACATGTACATAGCCTCCAATACAAAGGCCACCAGCTACGGCCAACGAAGCTACAGCCTACGACTATTTACTACACGTTATATTATATTTTTAATAGGCTTTTATTTGACTTGTTCCGTCCCAGGAAAGGGAATCTGTAAAAAGTGTTCACAACAATCTACCAAATACTTTCTGCATTACCACCACACCTTCATTCTTCAGGAGAAGCCATTACAGCTACGGGATAGTTGCTTTAAAGAGTGCAGTTAATGTAGAGTGGGTGATGTGTATCGCACGCTAAAGAAAACCTACAGTATTGTTACAGACAACAAACCCCACTGATACAGAGAAAGAAGAAGGCCCGCGAGGTGTCGAGATGTTCAAAACGATCAGAGATCAAAGCTCAGATTGTTTTTCCCACCAAATATAATAAAAATGCTGTCACCGATCCCTGGGGGCCCCAATATGGGTGCTGTAGGCAAGTCATTTAAGGAGCAAGAACAGTTTACATCTACCTATCTAGATAGAACCGCCAAGTCGTACATGATTAAGCACAATAGTATGTGACCGTCTTTATAAATGTATTACCTGCTGATAATTACCAACCCTCTTAACATTTCATACAACACCCTCAGCATGCCCATTTGTCTTTTAACAATGCACAGAGCAGTAGGGCCAAATGATTTATATCTGCCAGGCCTGGAATGCCGAACTGATGTCAGTGCCAAACGTATAACTAATTACTAACTGAAGATCCAATCAGGCGCCACATTCACTCCACATCTGCCAGTCGAGTTGTGTGAATCTCTAGGTCAACTCGAGTTTTTCACCCCACAAAATTCCTGTGCACTTTGGGTTTTGGAGATATCTCTGCGAATCTCCGAGGCAACAATAATTTTTATTCTCGGGAAAAAAAAAAACAAAAAACAAACACACACACACACACGAACACAGTAATTAAGTAATTTGCAAGCCAGCTATTTTTGACCCCTAAACATGTCCGAAAACCATTGCAGAATACAGGACTTTTTCAGAACGGTTAACTGTTGTTTTTGAACTTGCACTTAAAATTTTTATAGCCGTAATTTTTTTCTGAAGGCAAACTACCGGTCATTTTTCCTTTAAGCCATAAATCAGCAAATTTTACGTCTCAGAAGTGTCCTCTGGGCAGATATAGCCCATCATTGGCTATAGTCATGGCAGATTTTATAATATATACACATTTTTCTTAACATGCAGTTTGTCGTTTGTAATATTTTCAAATTTTTAATTTTTCAGATTTTTTTTTTTAAAGAATCACCATGTCTGGGACATACAATCAGTAGTCCAACAGGTCAGAAGAGTTAACCTCTATTTAGCCAATGTGAAACAAAGCAAGCCATGTCAGGGCCAGAGGCCGGTGGTCAATCAATCTTTTTGGAGTTTCTAAAGTGATCCTAAAACTGATTGAAAGCTGTGAAAAAAAGTGTGCGGCCAATAAATCTGCCACGTGCTAGAAAACTAATGTTCACCATATTAGTGTTCCTATACCACACACACACACTCGTACTGGCTTCCATATCTGCGGTCACAGCTCTGTATACCCCGATTCAGGCCATCACTGATCCTTTAAGTGCTTATGTTGCACCTGAAGCCCTGTATACGGTCCAGGATATAATACCAAATAAAAAAACGAGAGCGAGAGGAAAGCTCATTCACAATTATAATGGGAACTGTTGGTTTAATAATGGGTGAATGAACACTCACATCCACCCTGCTGCATTCAAGGTTCATCTCTGGAATGAAGGCAACCAGCAGGTTTTAATGTTCCCATGACCATAGATGACCTCTGATAAATATACATCCAACCCAAATAATAAAACTGCACACAGTCAACATATTCCAGTGAGAGATCGGCCGTGTCAAAGATCAGCTGAGTACTGATAATGTCACACTTCACCAGTCGCTAGAGATCCGGCCTAGGGCCAAAAATTTGTGTCCAGAAATATGTGGAGGGTACAGGCCTTAAACTCCAGATAAGGATAACAAGTATAATGATTTTATAACAATAAAATATCCAAATACGTGTCATATTCATACCTGTAGATTATCTATAAGGAGTCACATTTGATCCAATCACATATAGCATAAAAAAAATTTAATTTTAATAAAATTAAAAGGCCCTTTTACTTCAGAACTGCTCCCAAAACACAATGCATCATCAGCATAGCCCTTTATTATGGTCGGCGCACATCACCTGTCACACGGGGCTCTGTATGGCCTATTACTGTGATTCAGTTGGCCACACAGATCTGATCAGTCAAAAGTTTTTTTATCCCATTGATCAGCTAATCGTTGACCCATTATAAGGATGATCATTAGGGTAGGTTCACACTACAGAACCTGAGCGGAGAGTTTCCAACGGATTCCGTAGCTCATACCTGTTCACGGCCGCGCACCTCTCCGCCCGTGCCGTAGAGCTCATTCTATGCACAGGCGGATTCCGCTATCCGCCAAAAGAACTGACATTCTACAGAATCCGGCGTAAATTCTCCGCTCGAGTTCCGTAGTGTGACCCTACCCTTACTATGAATACTAATTAGCCCCATAATTAGGCTTGTATATGAGGGCTTTATGGAATATGCACAGGGGCTGTCCAGGATTAGAAAAACTTAGCTATCCTTAGCAACAGCACCACACCTGTTCATGGTTGTGTCGTGTATTGCAGCCCATCTTCATACCGGATGCAACATGTTGTGTAGTTTTCAGAAGAATGCCATGTTTTAATACAACTACTATAGCAGCATAATAAAACAAAAAACTAAGCTGCTATTATAGTTCCCACCCAGCTTTTCCAGATTCCTAAAGAAGAAGCCAGTCTGGTCTTTTTTTTACCCAAATTTGTCGTCCAAGATTTTGGGAAAGCTTGGTGGAAACCCCTAGGACAGCGTGTGGCAAAACTTTGCAACAGCAGTAGGAGAGGAGTTGAGGGTACACTGCCCTGGTGGAACTGTAATGGATGCCATATTGGTTGTCAGGCACAAGTTCCAGGGCCCCAATGCAAAACCTCTGCGTCTTTTGTGGCAGAGCAGCATTTAAGTCCTAGATGTGACAGCTACCTATATCCCTTATCGCTACGCCTTTGTTGGGGGGTGGCCAGATTCCCATAAAACATGGGTCTCCAAACTGCGGCCCTCCAGCTGTTGTGAAACCACAACTCCTATCATGCCTGGACAGCTAAAGCTTTGGATTTGGCTGTCCAGGCATGATGGGAAATGTAGTTTTGCAACAGCTGGAGGGCCGCAGTTTGGAGACCCATGCCATAAAACAACCAAAAACCTCAATGACTTGCTCAGCGTAAGGGAAATGTGCCTTAAGTGATCAGATTATTGCAAATTCAACACGGCCATTGAAATCCCAAGTTCCCAGTGTTCCCTGCACACATATAATAATGACAGACATGCAGTCTCAAGCGCTGGCTGCTGCCTTGCCTACAAACAGACACTAAACACTACGTTGTCTGCATATGCATCACGTAGTTGCAATTTCCACATACTTTGCCAAGAACGGAGCTTTTACCAGATATGAAAAAAAGCACCTCATTATGTCACCGCTAGGGAGCCGGGCTCGAAAGCTTTTTAAAAAAAAAAAAAAAAAGTAACAAAGCTCCTGTCGGGGCCTTGTCCGTAAATTGCTGAGTGGACGGAAAGCAAGCTTTCACATAATTCCTAGAGAACCAAAAACAAAACAAAAAGTGATGAGCAATACCATATTTACTGATGGGGCAGCAAAATAAAAGCTGCTTACTCATCGCGTAACCCATCAGCGGCCGCCGTCAAACCGCACATCAAACACAGGGCTCCTCTAATGTGTAACATATGTGATAGCAGCCATCCCAGTGGCACCGTGAGAAGCCCAACACCATCCCTAATAACAGTGCGAGAACCACATCAAGCAACAACTGCAAATAAATAAAATTCATTAACAAAGTTGTATTCCCCCCCCCCCGTCGGTCTATTGCCAGAGTAGCCAAAGCCACAAAAACCAGTAACCGAATTCATGAACTTGTACGATACAGCTGCGGACGTCTTGCCAAGTGATGGAGGGCAGACAAAATGCCACTATCTAAACTATGCATGTGTTGTATCCAATAGACTGGGGCTGATCTCTGATCTGGCAAGCCTACTGGAATAATGAGTATCCTGTGAATACATAATGTGCTAAAGTTACCATTGTGTGAACTAAGTCCACGGTTTGTCTGGGAGCCGAGCTCTGCTGAGTCTACTGCTGCTTCCTGTTGCTTGTCCTGTATTTGCATTATTTTTGGATGGGCCCCCATTATGTTCTGTAATCCTCGGTGCAGTCAGAATGGCCACACTATTGTTCTTAGTTAATATTAGCAGTCATTGCCTGTCTGGGTGGCCAGACTACAATGTGTTCTGATCAAAAAAAAAAATAGCATGTATATAAAAAAAAAAAATAGATATAAAAAGCTAAAAAGATTATTTTGTTAATGATATATAAAAAATAATTTGGTTAACCTTAATTTGGTTAAATTCAGGTTACTGTGAAAAAAGATGCATGGCTTTCTGCCATCATCTCTTTTGTTTTTGTTTTAGTTTGTGTATATGATTTTGCATTATACCCACCTCTCTTTAACATATGTTTATATTAGATATGAGCAAACCTGGAGCATGCTCGAGTCGATCCGAACCCAAACTTTCGGCATTTGATTAGCGGTGGCTGCTGAACTTGGATAAAGCCCTAAGGCTATGTGGAAATCATGGATATAGTCATTGGCTGTATCCATGTTTTCCAGATAACCTTAGAGCTTTATCCAACTTCAGCAGCCCCAGCTAATAAAATGCCGAACGTTCGGGTTCGGATCGACTCGAACCCGAACCCGGTTTGCTCATCTCTAGTTTATATCCTTTTTAATCCATGCACTTATAGCAGTGTTACGACAGTGGGTTGGAGGGTTGCAGTCAAAGAGGGCGAATAAGGGGGTATTTTTTTTCTCTCTTGGTGGTGGGGGGTAAAAAGTATGATATGATTGAAGGTTCCCATACACCTTATACTAAAGCTGGCCAAGTCAGCTGGTGGGTTTGGCAGCCTACCAACTCTACACCAACAGATTATGCTGAAGAGGGTTGTCGGTGATGGAGTTTCAGGGCCCGATCCTGTTGGTCACTGAAGGATAGTCTGGTATGAAAGAAGTCTAGTGGTAACTTACCCCCTTACCCTGGCCATTAGGGAAACATGGGTAAATGTAGGGAGGACGGCACTTCCAGATAGTGGTAATCCAGATAGGTAGTAGAAAGGACCCGGCACTCACCAAGTAGTTCTACTAATTTATTATAGTACAGTAGACATCAGGTACAGTACTTACTGCACCATAATAAATTAGCTCAACTACTTGGTGAGCGCCGGGTCCTTTCTACTACTTATTAGGGAAATATGAACATTCAGTAGTGCCGGGCATTCATGTGTAGTGATGAGCAAACTTGAAGAACGTTCAGCATTTGACCCCTGGCGGCTTGAGAAGTTGGATGCAGCCCGAGGGAGGCCTATGGCTGTATTCAAGTTTTCCTGGTAGCGCTGGGGCTGCATCCAACTTCTGCAGCCATCAGGAGTCAAAAGACAAGCGTTCAGCCGAACCCGAAAGTCCATCACTATTCGCGTTTAGTCGGGAGACATAACGTTCAGTTATTTAAAGTGTATGGCTGGCTTAAGACTTTTTTCAAACTATTTTTTGCTTCTGTTTTTTCAACTGTTCTTCAACTACTTTTCGAGTGGTTAAACACACAGTACTGTGTGTGAACAAGGCCTAACACTACCTATCTGCCCACTTTAGCAAAAAAAAAAAAAAAAAACACACAACACACACACACACACACACACACACACCAAAAAGGAACCACCCAACAGAATTTTTTTTATTTTCAGAGATGCCAAAGTTAGCAAGAACAAAAATTTTTTTTTTTTTAAACTGG